>NC_092459.1:96071559-96671559 GCF_047495875.1 Pithys albifrons albifrons
ATAATAAACACAGACTCTGCTACCATATAGGTGACACCAAATCAAAGGATAGCAATATAGAACAAACACTGTCATCCATTTAACTTTTTTTTAAAAAGTACTAGCACATGCATAAGCTAAAAACTTGAAATCTAAGTTTAATAGCAGTGGGTTGAGATGAGAAATATTCAGTGTTGATCATTTCCATTTATTTACAAGACATTTACAAGGGTTCACACATTCCAAAACCAGCAGAATTTCACTTCTCCTGAACTTCTCTAAAGTCTCTATTAGAGGTTTGCTTTTTAGGCAAACCCCCTCAACTAGAACAGACAGAAAAGCAATATTGTGACTTTATTAGAAAGAGATTAAAATTTAGCTTTTCTTAATTTATATGTCAACAATTTGCATCTCACTTGAAAATAACCCATAGTCACAGGGAAAAAAAGTTAAACTACCTACAAAAACGCAAACAAAAACCATTACTGACAGCAAATTATATTAATCTCGTAACTGATTAAGATCTTCAGAGCCACCTTCAGAAACATAAACTGGAGCAATCCCATATTTAGCATTGTCACATAATGTTCATTGATCGATTAGAGCACATTAAAGCACAAGATCAGCAGCAAAAATAGCTGAAAGCATATCAGTTTACTGCTGGGAGATGTCTCACATACTATTTAAAGCAGAGGGAAAACATTAGGTTCCCCATTTTTTTTTTCTTTCTTAAGTGTTGGATTTAGTCTGCAACTGATATGAAAGTCTTTTTAAAAAATCAAATGAAGATCCAGTGTTTAACTTCCTGGCAGCACTTGGGTGAGCCTAAATAAAGATGTTGCACTTCAATTCCTGTGATTAGAGATGGATCACTGGCTTTGGAGAACAGTTTATGTACTGCTCATGGGATGCAGATGCGAATCAGCCACAGTAACCCTTAATTAGAATTGTTTCAAAAGTTCCAAGTCTGTAGTTCAGTGGAGATGTGAAAAAAACCCAACAAAACAAACAAACAAAAACATAAAGAAAACAAAACAAAACAAACAAAAAACAAAACACAAAAAAAAAAACAGTAAAAATATTTTTAAAACCCTAACTACTCCTATTCTGTTTTGCCCTTTGATGCCTATTCGATAGGACAGACGTACTGAAAACATACATATTTCGTCTGTATGCAAAGTTTGGTAAATACTTGTCTTAAACATCACTACTAGCACAACGGATTAGGGTTATTGCACATCAAATACCCTAAAACAAGGTTTGCTTTTGGGGTGTATGTGAAGTTATAAAAAATGTACAAGAAAAACTGGCAAAAGGCCATTCAAGCTTTCAAGAGTAAATACCCTCCAAAGTAAAGACAGCTATAAAATGTTGAATGGTTATAAAGCCTAGTTGTCTTCTACAGATAGACAAAGTTACCAGCAGTTGAAAGAAAGCAATCTTGGAAACAACGTTAAAAATGTGACTAACAAATTATGTCATAAAAACAAAACCTGGACGTTCTTTCCAGATAAAATATAGTGATATAAACTGTGATTGAAAAAAATAAAATAAACTCACAAAAAAACACCCGAATCTTCCTCATTTTTCTTCCTTTTAATCAAACTTAAAAGTGAACAAATAAAGCTTAATTAAACAAATTATTAAATTCCAGAATAAACACAGTCTTCTTTCTCAGTTGTGCTTGAAAGCAAAACCAAGCATAGTAGAGATTATTCCACTTATTCATCAGCTACAGTACTGTGAAACCATATTAGATTTATCAGTTCAGCTATATCTCTAAAAACCATTAAAAAAAATAAAAAAGCCTCAGAAGGCCTGGTTTTCACATGTCAAATGTAATATTCCTGTATTCTCAAATCCTGAAAAAATGGGGTGTTGCACTGTTAAAATATGTCCAGTATAATATTTTGATTACACATTGGCATTCAAAAGATTTATGAAAGATCATATTCTCCTGCTCCTGTTGCCACTTCTGGCTTCTGTGATTCTCAAATTAACTGTAGTCATTTTAGTCAGGCAGCTAGAAATTTGCTCATTACTGGAACAGTAACTCTTTCTTTATATACATCCTTATAAATCTGGTTAAAGCACATCTGCACCTTTCAAACATATTAACTCTATTTAATTTCAATAATGTGTGTTTCAGCCTCAGTTTTTGTCCTTCTTCACTGTACCTACGTTCTACTTTGGAATGGTGCCTAACAATGACCTATTGAATCTTTAGCAGCTCTTAAACAGGATTTTTTTTAAATGTCACATTTTGCCAGATGGGTTAGTACTGCCCAGAGTGAATCATCACCATTTATTCTGATATTCACTGTCATCTGACATTTATTACACTCCCAGAATGTAAATTAAGATACTCACCAATGGACCCAAGGCACAACCTTTTGCAGTACATGCCTGGACTCTGAAGGAATGAAGGCTCCAAGGAGCAAGTCCATAAGCATAACAACTTAGCTGTGATGAATTTTGCAGCAGAATACCATCCATATACAATCCATAGTTTGTAATAATACCTATAAAATATATGTGATAGCATTCAATACCTAAAAAGTCACAGAATTTACAAGAAAAGTAATGCTACAGACATCAAGGTGGTAGCAGTAGTAGTTTTTTGAACTGTTTACAGTTAAGCAGAGAGTGTTTTTAGCATGACTCTGCATGCAAAACTCAGAAAAAACACGTCTCCATCTCCACCTATTGAAAACCTCACAAGTGGTTTGCATCTTTTAAAACAATTACACTATTCAAAAGATTACCCTGTAACAACCTTGCTTCTGAATAGCAGCCAACATCACCCTGGAAGCAGGAAAACTCAGGCAATTCTGCTTCCCACATTATGCATAGAGCTATTTGAACTTCTTCATATGCTATGGCTTTTGAAACAAGAAAGACACACAAAACTATCACATCTTAACAGCTTTAGAATTAGGGGAAAAATCTACAATTTAATTGAAATGTGGAAGGACAACTCAGAGCAGAGCTAGAACCTCAATAAATCAATAACAAATAACTTTGTCACACAGAATACCTTATCTCAGATTTTTGGTACTTTGCCAACAAACTAGATACTTCATTAATTGTGGGTGGGATGCTTGGAAAACAATGTTACCCACTTTTCTGATTGAAACCACAAAATAGTAATGATTACTGTTTTCTTCTGAATAGGTTATAGAAAAAATCCTGAAGTAAATTATTCCTTACCTATTTCTAAACAGCAAAAACATATTTGCAAACTCAAACATTAGCAAGACTTTTAGGTAGAGGAAAGAGTGCTTCTTCTTGTATAACTAATAGTAACTCCAAAATTGCAAGTGATTGCTTATCTTATTTATAAGGAATGCTAAAATTCTTTTCTTCCAAGGTGCATGATAGGATAGATAGCATTAATCCTGTACAGAGTATACATACAGTGTTTTGAATTTAATGAACTAAAGACTGAATTTTACAGATTTGGACTTTGGAAATTGAGCTTGCAAAGGAGTCCTTTTTCTCAGGGTTCTTCTTCCATCTTTCCCAGTTTTGAATATTCTTCCTTTTTAAAAGCTATTTCAAAGTGAACTCTTAAGGTGAATAAAAGCAAAATTATAGCATTCATTTGAAGTGAGTTTAGTTCAGAGGATGCCTTCTAATCTTTCCATTATAAAAAACAAATTTTTGTTGTAAAAATGTAGCTCTGCTCACCATTCCTTCCCTTTAAACTGAATTTTTTGAAACTATATTGAGGAAGATTTGGTTTGAAACAGAAAAGATTTTCCCCTCTACTAAATGGAGAAATGCTTCATAAATAAAAGTGTACACACAACTGTTTCAGCTGAGCTTTGAAGAGTTCTACTTCAAAAGATTTATATGTTAAACCAATGCAAAGCTGAGTATGGTGAAGTGATTCACAGACTCTTCAATTCTTTTCTCTTCTAGAAAAACAAGAGGGTAAACTCAACTCAGACATCAGAGATGTGTGTGGGAGGAAGTCCTGGTAATGCTCACACTCTCAATCCTACCACATTTGACAGGTTTCCTAAGGAAAAATCCCAGTGGTCCTATGTTTAGTTCTTGTAAAGCAAGAGCATTAATGGTTGATATTTGCCCTACATTAAATAAATTAATTATATATATGCTTAAAAGTATTTTATGCATCTCAGAGTAAAAATGTGAATGCTGGTATTAATGATGTCTTTTACACAGGAAATACCCCAAACACTTAGATACTCTAAGCACCTGTACCAGCAGAACTAATCCTTTTAAAGTGTCATAGAATCATAGAATAGAAACATAGAATTTCCTGAGCTGGAAGGGACCAACAAAGATCATCAAAGTCCAACTCCCAGCCCTGCACAAGACCACTCCAAAAATCATTCCCTGAGAGCATTGTCCAAATGTTCCTTGAACTGTCAGGCTTGGTGCAGTGACCACTTCCCTGGGGAGCCTTCCAGTGCCCAACCACAGTCTGGGTGAGGAACATTTTCCTAATGTCCAGCCTAAACCTCCCCTGACACAGCTTCATGCCATTCCCTCAGGTTCTGTCACTGGTCGTCAGAGAGCATAGATCAGTGCCTGACAATCATTATTACCATTATTAAGTCATTTGATACTTATGGTAACAGCATGAAACAAAGAGACCATTTGATATTAATGTATCCCTACTGTAATGTATCCCTACTGTAATATATCCCCACTGTTACTCAGTATTGATTAACTGGACCATTGTTTTTAAGCATTCCTAAAGCCACAGGACTGTGCAGCATGGACACTCTGAGGAGCAGCTTGATGGGTAACACTGGGAGCTTTTGTTAGTTCTCACAGTACTGCTGGAGAGCAACCATCCCCAAAAAGCTAATCCATTATCTCTTGATTTTACTTCTGCATTTAGCTTGTGGGACATTGATGGATAAAACAACAGAATGAAAAGAAAGAAAAAAGTATATTTCAGAACAAAAGGGTTAATAGTCCAATTCTGAGGTAGGAAGCCATTTTTCTAAACTTTGGCAATAATTATTTTTGACCAGAATAAATAACTTTGCCTCTCTATTTCACCAGTATATGTTTCCAAAGCATACTGAGAAAAAGTTCAAAGTTGGCCCAAAGTTAATGAACTTAAGACTTGCTCGATATTCCTGAGGTTTACCACGTATAAAATATTGAAGAATACAGGACATTTTGGTGGATTTAAAAGGTTTCCTGAGCAACACGTGGTCACCATGAAAAGATGCACTTTCTTCATAATTATTAAGTCTAGGCATCTAGGTTAAATCTTAGTTTCACTGAAGACAAAATTTCTATTGACTATAATACAATTATGTTACACTTTTGAACAGAAATGCAAGAATGCAAATTAAACTTAAACTGAAGAAAGCTACACAGTCTTCCGTTTTTCTTCTTCCTCTTCTCTCTCCAGGTAAGGCCATATTACGTGTCAATGATATTCCAGACACTAGAGATGAAAAGAGGTTTTGAATCTAAAGTACTAGAAGCATTTTACTCTTAAGGTACGATCTGGGGGTCAAATCTTAAGCAAACATACTTTTACCTACATCAATTTCACTGACTACAAACACCAGCTGTCTTTCAAAAGCACAAGGATTTGCAGAAGCAAGTACTGGCTTAGTTCACTGAATAATTTTATAAATCAATTTTTACTATACCTAAACTTCCCATACAAATTCCACACAGCCTTGGAAGATACAGTCCAGATAAAGACGTGACTTTATCTATGACCTGTACACAAGAAAACTGAAGTTTTTGAGAACTGACCACCTAAGGAAAATTTTCAATGGTTGAAAGAGGTAAGGCCACTTTTTTGGTGAAGAACTTTAAAAGAGCAGATCTCAAATTACATGGCAGGACTATAACAGATGTGCTCTGAAGATTATGTGATTGTTTATTGAGGACACTAGAACAATTCAGGCTCAAAACAGAATATCTGATGCCACATCATTTCACAAGCCTCTCCATACCTTGCCCTCATCTAAACAGTCAGTATTGCTGGACTGTGATACTCGTGTCTGGATAACATGAGCCTAGACGGCCTCTTATCTCAAACCTTGACTCTCCTTAAGTGCCATCTTCATGTAGAAGACATGTAACCTTTAAACCTATTTGGCCTCAGGGGTAGGATATTAGTTCTCCTTAATTTTTTCTAATTTATGGCAAGCAACTGGACTCCATATACATGATGAGAGCCTAGTGAAGTCTGTGCTGTCCAAATCCCAGTCATCTTACACACCGATTCAAAGCTGATAAGCTTCCTCAGCCCGTGGAAACCACCAGTAACATCTGTCATGCAGTAGCAGAATAAAAGGGGGAGAGAAAGGAATGGCCCCAGAGACCTAGAAACTTCTGACTATGAGAATGTACCAGTAGAACCTGAAGTAAGAAAATTTGAGGAAAAGTGCCTTCTGCTGGTCGTTTCCATATTTCATCCCCTACACAGTTTTAAAATACTGACAACAGAGAGCGATTATAAATGATGTGACCACTAGGCAGCCCAAAAGATGTGCTGAGAGTGAACAAAAAAAAGTCACTAAACAGTCCCAAGATTTTCTGATTAAGCATCTCCTCATTGAAAAGTTTTAGCACTTGCTTATTGTTGGAGGTTTTTTTAATTCTTTTTATGAAATGAGAAAAAGGATGGAAATAAAAAATTTGAGCATGGGAAAATGTATTAATAGATATATAATAGAGCCATAGAATCATTTAGGTTGGAAAGGACCTATAAAATCACTGAGTCCAACTGTTAACTCAGCACTGCCAAGCCCTCCACTAATCCATGTCCCAAAGAGCCACATCTATACATCTTTTAAACACCTTCAGGGACAGTGACTCCCTGGGCAGCCTGTTGCAATGCTTGACAATCTTTTCTGTTAAGGAATCTTTCCTAATATACAATCTAAACCTCCTTGTCACAACTTGAGGCCACTTCCTCTTGTCCTATCACTTCTTACTTGGGAGAACAGACCAACTCCCATCTCACTACAACCTCCTTTCAGGTAGTCATAGAGAGCAATAAGGTCCCCCCTGAGCCTCCTTTTCTCCAAGCCAAACACTCCCAGCTCCCTCAGCTGCTCCTCACAAGACTTGTGCTCCAGCACCCTCATCAGCTTTGATGCCCTTTTCTCTGGACATGATCCAGCACCTCAGTGTCTTTCTTTCAGTGAGTGGCCTAGAGCTGGACACAGGTTTCAAGGTACAGCCTCACCAGTGCCAAGTACAGGAGGGCAATGACTTCCCTGTTCCTGGTGGCCACACCATTGCTGACACAGGCCAGGAAGCCACTGCCCTTCTTGGCCACCTGGGCACATGGCCCATGTTCAGCTGTCGACCAGCACCCTCAAGTCCTTTTTCTGGGGGGCAGCTTTCCAGGCACTCTGCCCAAACCCTCTAGTGCTGCCTGGGGTTGTTGTGACTCAAATGTAGGACCCGGCACTTGGCCTTGTTGAACTTCATACCATTGGCCTCGACCCATTGATCCAGCCTGTTCAGACCCCTCTGCAGGGCCTTCCTACCCTCCAGCAGATCAGCACTCCTGCCCAGCGGGGTGAGGTCTGTGAACTTGCTGAGGGTGCACTAACATCCTCAGTTGTTTCCTAACAACCTGTTTATTGTATTTAAAAGGAGAACCAAACTGCACATAGTAAATGCTGTATTAACAAGGTACAACGTCCAAATTTAGTAATGAATCTCAACTTTTACTTGTTTTAAAGGAAGTTGGTAAAAATTTATTAAACTCTAAGTCTTTATCCTATGCTGTTGATATATAGATATAGATTAGATATAGAGATAGAGATATACATATAGATATACTTATTTGATTAATTAAATGACTCTGTTTGGATTTTTTCAATAATGCAAGGATAACAGGATGAGGTCCTAAGCTGAACTACAAAAAAAGCATATTTCAGTGAAAATTATTCAGACTTTAGCCACTAAGCCACATACATGACCTTCCTCCCCTGCTTCCTCCCCTCCCATTCCTTACCCCTCTTGTTTCTCCTGCCTCCTTGCCTTTGCCACATATGTTGATGGGACTTTAGAATCAGTCTTGGGGTGTAAGAGAGTTAGTGGCTAGAAAGCAAAATCTTCCACAACCACTTGCATAGAAAGAATAATAAATTATCAAATATATTATTTAACAGATTACATACTATTATTTCTTACTAAAGTTACTGTAAAACCTCAGAGTATTATATATGTGTAGCTTTACAATCACCAGTTTTGGGAGGAATCATTTAAAGTGTGTTCAGAGAAGTTGTATAAGTAGGATGTGCTCCAGCATGACTAAAAGCAGGAAAATACTTGCAGGACAAAAATGAAATTCACGCAAAACCACTGGGAGAAACAATGACATTTATCAATATGATAAGACAACAAAGAGAAGTATTTCTGATACTTTAAATTTAGTGATTCATACATTGCATCCTCAGCAGTGATTTAAACTGTTACATGCATGAAAATAAAATCAGAGCAAATTCAAAGGTAAATGATACTGTGCAATCCCATTAGAAATGTAAGATTTGTCCAAAAGTTTTACAGATGGATATTTTATAATGGAAAACATTTCTAAACAAAAGAAAGTATATTGTTTAACTCTCACAGCATGGAAATGTACAACTTCGTGATGACTAGGCAGAACACAAATCTAATTATTACTACATATCAATTAATATAAAAGTAATTAATCAATTAATGTAAAAGAAATTAATGTTTTATTGGAGGGTGAAATTAACATCCTAGACAGATATTCTCCAGGAATGCCTATTCCTCGGCTCGGTTGTCCTGGAAAACATTAAACAATGAGATGCAGTACACAAGAACTATCAAAAGGGAGCACTTTTGAGCCGCTGAAACCCACAATCTCCCAGCTGCAGACAATGATACTATCTCAGGTATTTTATGTGCTAAAATGATCATTAAAAATTAAGCACCACATATAAGCTGCCATTTAGAATATTAATTTACCTTTACTAATCATCTTTTTAACTTGAGGCTAAAAGAGTTCACTTACCATTCGGATACTCAGGCTTAGTCCATGAGATGTTAAAGGAGTCAGATGAATATGACTGGGCTTTTGGAGCAGGAACACCTTCTGGTGTACTCTCATCTGTTATGGCTGTGCTGGCTTCACTTATTGAACATCCACCTCCAGTGCAAGCCTTGAAATATTAATCAAAACAAATAAACATAATTCAATGTAACACCGATAATTTTAGCAATGATGGGTTTTTTTGGCTGGCATTTTATTACTCATATATCTAAACTTAGTAAGTCTGTGATTTTCATAAAAGATACGTTTCTTAGCTTAGATTTGTTTACTTTTAAATAACACTGATGTATGATAACTCTTGATACTTAGTTTTTAGGTATAATATAGCTAAAATATTGTAATGTTTGACTTGCAGAATTTTCCATTTGAATGTGACTCATAATCAATTAGATTTCCAGTGCTTTTCCACCTGCAGTTAAAGATAATTATAGTACAATATATGTTTTTACAGTACAAAATTCTTCAGTAAAAGACTGACAAGCTCTCACAAGTTCCAGACACAGAATATACCGACCAACTTGCAAGGCCCTTAAAAAATTATCACAAGGAATATCCATAAGAAAAAAATGCCCTTCAGATAGTGTTGCACTTCACAACAGCAGGTGCAGTTTAAAACAGTGAAAAACCACTATTATAAACCAATATGTACCAGTTATTATTACACATTTATAGAAAATAAAGTAAAATAATTTGTATTTCAGTTACCAGAGAACAGGATATTAACCACACTATTTTTGTATTTTGCTTGGTTATGAAATAATACAATGTGCAAGAAAATATGCATATTGCCTCATAAAGCTTTTAAAGTTTTACATGTACACAGCTATGGTCTTTACATGTGTGGGTTTGCCTTAACTTGCACTAACAATGAAAAGAGACAGGAGTTCCTAGAGAACATAAAAAAACCCCACCAAAAATATATACTCTGTATTGGATTTAAAGATTTTTATCTTAGTTTATTGTTTTAATTTGGTTTTATTATTTAACGATAAAATAAATCAAAACCTGGATTCAATGAAGATTTAGATTCAGACATACACTGAATTAAAATTTATGGCACTCCCTGTATGTTCCAGAGTTGCCAATGTGTTGAAGTGGACACGTAGCCCACTTTGCATCATCAGCACACAAAGGAAAAACAACCTCACTGACCAGACCTCCAGCAATAAAATGTTTCTCTTAATCTAGTATAGCTTAGTTGAAATGTTTGCCTTCAATTTCTCATTTCCCACTGTTTCAAATCAGAGAGCAGTAAAAATAATTCCTGCCCCCCCCAAAAGTGCATACTGACACCATGGGTAAAATTAAGTACTGTTTGTAAATGAGGGGCTATTTTACACACAAAGATTGTTTTGATTTCACTGGAAATTGTACTCCCAACACAACTCAGGAATGACTCTCTGTGTTCAGTCTGAATTACCAAGTAAACATGAAAGAAAACTGGCAACCCCAGTTTTGGGAACATCCAAAAATGGCTTTTACTTTAAACATGATAGTGTTTAAAAAAAAGAAAAAAAAACCAACACCACCAAAACAAAATCAACAAAAATATCAAATTTAGAAAAAAAATAGTCATCTTAGATGGATGTCCAGGTAACTGCTAGCATTTTGATGGGGACAATATTTAACAAAATTATCCTTCTGGTAAAGGCAGAGTAATCTTTGAATTATTTTACTTCTACTGGCTTCATGAAGAAGCCAAAACCACCAGTTCTGGAAGGCCTCTTCCTCTCCATTCCTTACTGCCTTGCTAATTCCATTCCACTGGGCCTACTTCAGCAGTGAAGGGCTTTTTCATTTAAGGGCTTGCTAACAGCAGCCTTCCCATTCATTTACTTCTTGAATATCATGCAGCTCAATTTTTGTATCCCTGAAATTTATTGGGACATTAAGTTTCTGGCTCTTCTAATGAAAATCGGTGAAAGACAGCTTATCTGCATTTTAAATAGTTGGATTTTAGATCAGTGTTTCCAAATGGACTGGACATCACTGGGGCTCTGGCAATCACATCCAGTGATGCTCAAAGCCATGAAATCCGACCCTACATTGAGTCCCATTGTGTCATTGCAAACTTCGCTGAGAAAGAGATTTCAGGTAAATTTTGCAAAAATACTAGAGGAATTGGACAGCCAAAGGACAGACACAAACCACCCAAAATGACATGACACAGCAGTGCTTCACCTCGCACCTGAGCTGACTTACCCACCCAACACAGCCATGGGGAGGGATCAGCTGAACAGTTACATCACAAAGCCGCTCAACTCATACAAATAGGTGGGACACTTTAGCTCCTAAAGGCAGCCTTTCAGCTTTCCATTTGTTTTCAGACTGGCCTGGCTCACCACCATCCAGCTTAGAGCAGGAACAGAACAAAAACTAGTTCCTTTACACTAGCCCTTAAGTCTTGGCTGATGTTTGCAAAGAAGCATTAGATTTGTTCACGAAACCTGTTGCACTCCTTTATGAATACAATTTCTACATAATAAATGGCAGTAATCAATTCTGAAAATGGGTAAGAGCATACAAAGATAAATGTTTTGTTAGCTTTATTTAATGTACTTACCTTAACCTGCTATTAAAATTGAGTTAAATTATATTTGAAATACTAAAGATTTCAATCTTTTCCAGGTGTGTATTCCTGATTTGTGGTTTTGGGGTTGGGTTTTGCAGTGTTTTGTTTGGTTTTTTTTTTCCTTTCATAAAGTATGCAAGTAACATTTGGCCACATTTAAGCTTCATAACTCATAAATCTGTAATGCTACATTTTTCTCAAACTAGTCTACAAAATTCTATGTACAATGGATCCAAATGTTTTAAGAAAGTTATTACACCTCAAAGATACTGGGCTTTCCATGAACTTTTAGACTTGTCATTTTCCAAGCAGCAAGGACATTTAGATCTTCTAACCCACCTATCAGAGACCATTGCATTTTTTCCAGGTAGATCTGGTTATGTTTGTCACTAGAAGAAATTATCTTTCTTACTTTCTGGTTACAACTGATTAAATGCAAATATTAGGGGCAGGGGGTGGGGTGGGGAGATAAAAAAAAAAAGAAGAAATGAGAAAAAGTATAGCTATCAAATATTCCTAAAAATTTATTTAGTACTTCTTGGAAAGCTTTGCACATTGATGAAGGAAAAGCAACATCCACATAACACCTCCTCCCATATCCCAAGGCAGAGCCACCAAAAGAAGCAGGTCCAGTTTCTCTCCAGATTGTAGCTGTTAATTCTTCCCTGATCCCCTCTCCTTGTACCCCCATGCACAGAAGCCACTCAAGAGCAGAGAAGAGCTGAAGGCACAGTGAAGGACAGCACAAATTCTTTTGATAATTCTGCTTGATTATAAAAGCATAAAATGCTTGTTGAAGTACTGCCTTAGTTTTGGACATGGTGCTATTTTATATGCTATACAATTTGCTATGCTGAAATATCTAGGCACAAATTAATTAATTTTAACATGAATCTAAGCTTTAATTAGACTGAGTATCCTTGTTTTTTCAGGTTAAAGTCAGGTCCTTATCATTACCTGAAGGTAGTTTATTTTCTGTGGTATAATATTTAGAACATTCAAGAGCATGTTAAGAAAAAATGAATGCATACCCAGTCTACATAAATGTAAATTTATTCATAATCAAGAGCAGAATATTTTTCTATGGCATTTATCAAAGCAAATATCCTTATATAGGTATTGTTATAAAATGAACAGTGTGCTTAAAACAAGAGACAATCCTCTGCTTTTATTCACATATTTTCAGGTTTGTAAGTGAGCTGAAGCTGTTCTATTTCAACACAGAATAAAACAAATGATAAAGAAATGAAATAAAAACACTAATATCTTTTAAAATGTTTTGAATAAACAAACTGCTACTTTACACTGAACTCTTCCTCTCTGCTATTTCCTTCTACATACAGATTTTATGATCAAAGAACAAATTAACATGGTACAATATTCAAAAGGTTAGTATTTTTAAATACATTCAATGCTTTCTTTTAAGTTGGGTCCAGGAGACATTTTTAAAGCATTTCATGTATTTCAGGCCACTTCTTTATTACATACACATTTTGGAGAGCCTGTTTTGAAACAAAAAAACCTACTTTTGTTCAGGACGGCTCATCCACCTTAGCTACAGAAAGAAGAGGTTAAATAAAGTGGACACATGAACCATTAAATATAAAGATGCTAACAAAATCGCAATAATTTTCACCATTTTACACCTCTACTACACATCTTTAAAACTTACAGCTAGTTTTATGAGGTATTCAGTACCCGGGGAAAGCTGCGGAACAGTAAAATCCAGAAAAGGTTCTGTGCTGTTATAGATTACATTCCACTTTGTAAAATTCTGCTCATTGTTGGCAATATAAATTATATAGCGATCTAGGATTCCATTTACTTCTGCTGGTTCTTTCCATCTGCAAATAAAAGCAAAATGTGATTAAGACCAGAGCAAGTAAAGATTCAGACCATACTGAAAAATGTAAGGCTTTGTTTGGCGGACTTTGATGGGTTTATTTTGAGAATTTGAAAATACAGTCATGCAACCACAAAAAGAAATCTAAGCCATACCTCTAATGCTGTATTTGTACTCAATAAATAAATGATTACAGTAACACACAAAGCAGGGCTACAAAGGGGCATATCACCAGAACACTTCGTGCACTGAAGTTTGCGGAGGCTGTGCCCATATGTAGGTTATACTGATTGCGTAAAGACAAAATGGAAATTAAGTTGGCAAGTGATAATCAGAAGGTTCACAGAACCACTAAACTAATCACTTCTATGCATTTAATCATAATAAATTTAATTTTATGTCACAAACCCTTCCCCTGATTGAACTCACTGAAATTCTTGAATAAACTGATGCACCATTGTGTTGTCAGGAAAGAAGAAATCCTTACTTACTGTACATATATCGTTCTAGAATCCAACACTGTCAGGACAGGGGCATCTACGTGAGATGGTGGCAGCTGTGCTGTAAACAAGGTGACCTGGGAACTGTTTGTGCAGCCAGCAAGTGTGCATGCAGTTAGTACAAACTGGTATGGTGCAAATACTGCTAAATCTAGGGGGAAAAAAAGAATATGAATTTACTTTGTATGTTAATTTTACCTTGTTTTTCTGTAGCTTTCAGACGGCAGTGAATTCAGAAAATCAAGAGGAAGGAGGACCTGTAAATCCTAAATGTTTCATGTTTGCCCCACAGGAGTGAATAGGTACTGGTTCTTTAATAGAAAAACTGCAAATTTTGACTCCTAATAGATCTGTGGGGCATGCTTTGGTTGAGATGACTCCATTGTACTCCATTTACACTAGAATGTATACCACCCAAACAAAAAAAAAACCAGCAAACATGTTACTTTCTTAGGTGCTACATACCACACCAATTTGCTACAGTGGCAAATTAACACCTTCAAGATTATTAAATCAAATCAAATTAATGGCAAAACAGGTACAGGTTCATTAACACAGTGGACTATATTTTTTAAAAAAAAATCTGCTGTATGATACATGGATGTCAAGCATCAACACATACAATGATTCCCTCCATGCAAATTTCAGTATAAGCAAGAACACAAAGGAAGCCCATTGTTGCCACCACCCATACTTGTCTGTTCTCTTTTTGCCTGTTTATCTTCAGCTGCACAAACACCAGACAATTATGAAATACATTTCAGTAAAAACAACCTGCCTAAAGTTACAGCAAAACAACTGTGCAAGGATTATTTGTTATGAAGCTATCTTGAATTTCAATTACTGCAGAAAACGGTGAATAAAATGTAACATTTTTGTTGAATAAATACTCTAAACGGTCTTTAGCTTCACATATTCTTCCCTATACTAATAAAGGAAATTTCGACAGAAAAATAATCATATGAAAGTAATTCAGACCTAGTTTTTAAATATTTTTCACTTTTTTAACTAAAATACAAATCACATACTTTAATAAGCAAACCCTTTAAGAAGGAATTCACAGTCATGCTTTTGGCAACAGTGTAAGGTATACAAGTTAAATGCTTATGCTACAGACACACATTTTCAGCATGCCAGAAAAGTTCCGAGTTTTTGCAAGACATAACAAATGGTAGTGTTTTCAGTGCCACACAGTAGCAAACTATAATTTTGTACAAATATATTTGCAAGCACACATTGAAAAACTGCATTTGGATGACAAAGATATCACCAAAGTAGAGATATTTTAAACCCAACTTCTCTCCTATCAGTTTTCCCCTTCTATAATGACTCCAGGCCCTGCTGGAATGGAATTTCTTCTGATTTGCTCAACTCTGTGTGAGGAGAGAATGAACTTGTGCATTTTTATTGAAAATTCTGTATCACTTAGTGGTATTGTTCTATCAAGCACATGGCAAAGTGTGAGTTAAAAAAAATGCTGTAGCTAAAAAAATCATCAAGTGAATGCCTGTAACACAGTGACATGTTTAATCAACATAATGGGACTGATTCTACCAGGGTTAAGCAGTGCTTAAGTCGGTGAGAGGGGGAAAGCACACTCCAGAGCAGGTGCTCAAGCTGGCTCAGCAAGCAGGGAAAGTAAACTCCACACACTGCAGCAACTGTACTGGCTGTATTAGTGTACACCTTCCTGCATCCCACATTCCATGCAGCTGCCATCAGAGAAAATAGAAGTACAGGTGGAGCTGAACATCTGTGACACAAGTATCAGATACTTAATGTTGTGGGTGGGCAAACAAGAGACCAGAAGGATTTCACTTTTAGCAATTCTAAAGCGAACAGCTGAAATCAGTTCATGGCACCTATTTAAGAGCTAATGTTGTAAACAGTGAATATGCATTCTTCTCTCTAAGTTGAAACTATATTGTGGGGCTTCACTTAGCAGAGTGAACACAAGTGAAGGGAAAAGAGAAAAAGTGGATATCTCTTTTTCCGTTTGTTCATGGTGGATCACTTTTTCCTTCAGGGTGAGAGGTATTTTCCTCTCCTTTAAGGAAAATTCCACTTCTGGAATTACTATTTTTAAAAAGGTAGCTTGTACCGAAATGCTGATTTGATACACCCTGTAGCTGATGGGACTGCTTGAAGGCATAAGAGTTTCTGGAAATACATAGTGTAATTTTAAAAGAGAAAAACTTTGCCAAGGATTAAGATAATGAAAGGTGGGAAAATGTTTTATTTCCCTTCTTGAAAAAAACAATTGACTATAAGGTACTATGTGTATCTCTCAGTCCCTGGAAAGGAAAAAGCAAAAAAGACAAGACAGAGAAACATGTAAAGTTAAATAAAAAAACAAGAATAACAAGGAATGGAAACTCGGAACATGTGAGCAGTGAGATCCTTTGGGATCAACTGATAAACATACTGAGAGCGAAGGGAAGGATAGGAGATTTTAAAAAGTCAAAACATGGGGGGGAAAAAGCAGCATGTCACCAAGATCAAAGAAATTTTTTTTTACTGATCCTGATTTAATAGCACCAAAGTACATATAAGTATATATATCTATATCTATATCTATATCTATATCTATATCTATATCTATATATATATATATATATATATACACACACACACTAAATTCCAAATGGAAAGTTTCAATGGAATCTCAAAGATTAGGTGGAATAAAGGCTAAGAACAAACTTACACTTGTGGAAGCAGGAGTAGAAGACAAAGAAAGTAGAGTCTTAATGTCATTCAAAGCATAAGATTTGTCGCTAATTAAAATCTCTCCACCAACTTCATCAAGTTTTGGATGAGCCAGCAAATGTAGTGCAGGCAGTATTTTTAAAAGGTTGGAACCAGAAACTGACAAACTGAACATTAAAAATCATATTACATCATAATCAATGCAATTAATTTTCACAATCTGATTTGGCAGATAATTTCCTATTTAAAGTTCAGTGTGTTTCATAACGGATCACTGAATTCAAACAACTACAGACACAAACATGAATATGAAGAAGAAGGAGGAGGTTCTTCAAATCACAAAGCCACTGTTTGTCAAGGTCCTCTAGCAATAATGCCTTGCTTTCCATTTGCTTGATTGCATGATTTGCATAAGATCAAATGTAGGCAATTGTGGACATGAAAAGCAGATCACTCTCCCACACATTAGAAATAGATCTACAGGCATTATGTGGAAATGTGTTACACGAAAATGCACCCCACTGCATGGAAAACTCTGTGATTAATGTCAAACAAACTATAATTTACAATATAGGGCATGAATTATATGTTATTTTACAATTGATTTCATGCTGTTGGCTGGAAGGATTTCATTTATCTTAATTTATAAAATGAGTCCAATAAAGACACAATTATTTCTTCTAAACTTACAGCAAAAACAGAAATATTTTTTCTTTAAAATTTGCTTTATCAGGTTATATTCCCATCTATTCCATAATTCTGGTTCCCTGAGCTACTTTAAAATAAGATCAAATGTTTTTTATTTCAATATTCCGATAACTACTCTCTGAGATCACTTATTTCTTACCAAAATATAGCTAAATTTAAAAATTATAGAAGTTCATTGAGGGAAAAGTACCAAATAACTAAATTTAGCATTTGGTCTTGTTCTCATTTCTACACTCAGAAGGGCCAAGAGCACAAAAGGATGAAGAAAAAGGATACCTTCTTGAGAGTGGAGGATTTCCTCAAATCATCCTATTAAATTAGTAGGTAGACAGAAAAATAATTCTGCATTTTTCATGTCAAAAATAGAACAAAGGAAAAAAGTAAAATAAAGTCCCACATACCTGTTTTAAAACCAATACTCACTTTTCCCAAAAGAAAAGGTGGAGCAGAGGGAGATGAAGGATCAACCTGCATTTTTCCTCTCTTTGATCTCAGAGGCAATACAAACAAACTAAATTCTTTTCTAACTCACATGTCAGCAGAGAATTGTTAACTATAGCTATCATTAAAAGTGGTATTTGCATAGCACTACATTTATTACATATAAGGTGTATGTGGAACTTCCTGCATACACCAGCTATAGTAGCTGGTATCTCTCCAGCTTCTAATAACCACCAGCATAAGTCCTGATAGAGCAATCAATGCATCAGAAAGAAAGAATAAAGAATGACCCTCTTTGCATGGTCAATAAGAACACTCACTTTGTTTTTATCAGATTTAATGGGTAGTCATTGAAAGATAATATGCAACACTACAGTGCCACTTTTAGCATGGCATTTGAGAGATGTTATTAAGATAAACACAGCAGAGTGAAAAAAACCCAAAACAACAGACAAACAAAAAAAAACAAACAAAAAAAAACCAAAAATAAAAAGCCTGAAATTAGAGATATAACAAAACATGAGCTTCACCATTAAGTCATCAGAGTACACCATAGTTCAAAATTAACACACTAATAATATATAAAATGTTTTAATTTATCTGTAACATGCATATTTTATATTCAGATTTACTACAAGAGAGCCACATACCTTTCTTCCCTTCCACCTTATTTCTACTTTCCCTGATTTCAGAAAACATCCTGTCTTGGTGAGAGACCACATGACTTGTGTAAGGAACCCCACACAGTTTCTCCCAGGAAACTAAGTGAAACAATAGCTAACCCCATTGTTACATTCAGGAAAAAATAATACAGTAGCATTGTAGCAAGGGATTGTTAGCAGTACAACAAAGAAAACCTTCTGAGAGAGTATGAAAGTGAAAACTTCCAATGAATTCCGAACACCATGTAGTTTCTGTAGGTAGATTTTATGAACACCTCAGCTCATTACTCACATCCTTACTCTGTTCTTTCATCTTGTTTCTCATAATTTGTTATATTAACTCACAATAACTTAATATGTAATTAGAAGATAAACTCTTTGGGACCCTCAAGCATGACCGTGCCCTATTGCGATTTTTATGCACCACCAAAAAAAAAAATTAATTCATATGTCAAGATGGCATTATCAGGTTTGCTCCATCAGACACCATCAGCAGTTCTCTGCTTTCCACCATTTTCTTAAAGCAAGCAATAACTCATATTCAACTTTTAGTACAGTATATCCTACTTTCTTTGTTTACTTAATTATATTGACTCTCAAATGTACAACTTTCTCAGGAAAGGTATTATACTACTGCTGCCTCATTTCATAGATAGCCAGCAAACCCCATACCATACTCAACACTCCCTTGAAAATATTTCAGAAAAATCAGGGTCAGAAATGACACCACTTAGGTAGTTCAGGCAACTCAGTCAAGCTGAGAAAAAACAGTGTGCTCATGTACCTAATTGTCCAAACTAGCAAAGAATGGCCTTCCACACAAGCAACTGGCCCATTCATTGAAGTAAACAGTTATCTTCCAAGGTAGTAGGAAATTCTAACAGATATTAATTAATAATTAAGAATGCTTATGTGATTCTGCAATGTGGCAGAGTGACAATTAAAAGAATTTTGTGAAGCCATTACAAACAAGGGCAAGAGATAAAGAGAAACAAATAAACTCAGAGTCACAAATAACTATTTTCAGGAAGCATCACAAGCAGTTCTGCTCTAAGCAGCAAAGACTTTGACATAATGGCATGTGGACAAAATATTCCTTGGCTTCCAGCTGGCCAGCAAATGGTAATGTATATAAATGGGGCTCTGAGCAACCTGGTCTAGTGAAGAGTCACCCTGCCAATGGCAGAGGGGTTGGAACTAGATGATTTTTAAGTCCCTTTCAACCCAGGACATTCTATGAAAACCACATTTCTTTAGAGACTTTTACACTTCAGAAGAATTCAGGAAATTTCCAGGTCCCACCTTAGGAAATAAAGAGCATAGCACAAAACCAAGTATCATATGGGAGAATGAAAACATGACAATTACATATTGGACCGTGTAAAAAAGCTATATGCAAGAAGAAAAATTCTTTGGAACAAATGTGGGGAAAAAAAGGATTTTAATCATTTCTGTTTGCAATGATTTCAAACAATTATTGAAGATTTTATATGCAAGTGGCATATAACTATGGTTCCACTTTTGGAAAGGGAGAGTTCCAAAGTACATTAAGTTTTAACAGCAAAGATTATAAAGTTTATTTATTTTCACATTAAGTAACAGTGTCTCTTGCTTATGCTCTTACACTCTTAACTGTTACATAGAAAAACCTTCTGCTATTTATTGTCTCAAACTCTTGTACTTTGAGCCCAAATTCATGCCTCAAAAACTAGGTTTCATCCCGGCCAATTCACAAGGCCACATCAGCACCCATTCTTGATAAGTGTGTTTCATTTTTCCATTTTTTTTAGTAAAACTATTTTATTTTTAACCCTACCTTAGATCTTTTTATTTAAGCATGCCTCTAATTCCTATCTCATTACAAAAGTTGGAATGTAAGGATTCCAGTCTTATATTGTAAAGCCACATCCCTGGGACAGCAACTATGGGTACATTTTCCAGGCTCTTCTTACTCTCCAGTTAGGACACACTAGCTTGAAATCCTAAAGGTGCTCAGCTGAAGGAAACTCAAATCAAGTGGAGTGCCCACATGGTTTAGAAAAAGCAGAAGGGAAACATCAGAGAAAAAACATTTAAACTTCTCTAAACACTTTGTCACCAACTAATTTACCTGATTCCTTGTGTGACCCTAAAGACAGGACACGTCACTGAAGAATCACAGGGTTCCTTGGAACCCTCCTTCCCATTACATCCTTAACACTTGTTACCCTGAACCATCATCATTAGTGACCATTAAAAAATACAGAGGTGTTGTGGGAAGCATTTTCAAATGCTTCTCTTGCTGTCAAACAACATAGAGCCAGTCAGTCAGTGCAAACATTCAGCATCAAATGAGTCTAATGAACTTCCAAGTTATACTTTTGCTTACTAGAATTAAACCCACTCACTCTCTCCCTACTTTGCTTCAATTATAACAGCTGAACAAATAGAGTTTGAAGGCCAGAGGGAGAGAAAGCCAAAAGAGGACAGAGCACATTAATTTTCACCAGGCACTGAAAGAAGTAATTGTGGTCAATATCACTACCTTAGTTTTATTTTCTCTTTCTCATTCCTTTACACATCAGATGGAATGATGCAGCCCTAGTATAAGATTTAAATTTCCATTCATGAATGCTTCCAATCCAGTCACTGTATAGTTGTTAGTATACATCATAAGAATCATGATGTTTCAGTCACTGTTCAGCCCAAAAAGTGAAAAAGGAAAAAAAAATAGTTTTGAACATTTTACCTCTGTATTACTTCAGCTTTATATTCACACCTGGAAAATATATTTGCACTAGGCAAATATATTGCAAATTTGAATCTCAGATATCTGCTTCTATAAAACTGGAACTACTCTGGATTCACATTAGTATGACCAAGAACCCTTCAGCTCACCAGCAGAAGCACATCCCAAGTAATTCCAATCTTGTTGCGGTGGGAGAAACAAAATTCAGACCTACCTAACATTTGGTGCTGAGGTAATTGTATCAGATCACGAGAAGTGATGCTACTTTTACAACCCACTGAAGAACATATATGAATGTGCCACTGTGGCAAGAAAAGCCAGTAAGATAGGAAGTTATATACCAATGCATGGCAAGTAATACAGCAACTATTACTATCCATTTTATATAAATCAACAGTGTGGTCTCATCTGGAATAGCATATATTACAGAGTGAAGAAATAAAGGCTGTCTGGAAAACAGCAGTGAGGGAACATAGACTTGCAACCACTTTCTTAGGAAGAGAGGCTGCAAAAACGACCAGAGAAAAGGAAACAAAGATGACACACCATACAGGGCTATAAGATAGTAAGTGCTACATAGAAAAGCAATTAGGATGCTCTGTTCCCATGAATTCCTTTCAACTCACTGAGGGTGAGAAAAAGAACACGCAATAAATTTAGAAGGTGGAATTTTCGAAGAAACTGACCCCACCCAAAACATGTAATGTCTACTACTGCTGACAAGAAGATTCAAGTTTATCTTTATAAACCAAATCTGGGAGGAGAGACATTAACTATCAGAATCATGTTTTCAAAATTATTTTTATAAACATCCCTGTAATTTGCAAACCTGTAGAACAGTCCTGCAAGACTTCTATACTTCTCTCTTTGTATCTGAGACAATTTAGAACTCTTCAACACTGTATTTTATTTTATTTTTTTAAGTTTTCCCACCATGCAAAGAATAATACTGATGAGATGAAACAAATTAATTTCCAAAAGAAGCATTTTCTTTCATGAAAAATCAATGTTACTACTAGATTTTTCTCATAAAATTTCAATATACATACTAAATAACACAATACAATTTTAACACCAAAACAATTGTTTTAATTAATGAAAAGAAATTCATCCAACAAGCAGAAGCTTGATACAGCACAGTCAGACTAGAAATTGGAACCTAAACAGCAAAATAATGACAAGGGCTGTTTGAATTGCCATCAACTACAAGTTGAATAAATCAGTGATTTATAGGTTTTGAGTTTTATTTAGCTATATCTGCCTAGTAGCAAGCATGCAAGATGATTAGAGAACACCTCTCACCATCCAGGCAAGGCATCATGTGATTTAATAGTTTCTGCAGAAGAGATACTATCACCTTCCCAGTACCAGAACAGCTCTGTATATCTGAATTATAGTCAGAGGATAAAGGGGTTTACCAAAACATTACTGTAGTGCTGGAACAAGGATAGTGGGAGGACTCTGCTTCTGAGCACTGATCCTAAACAAAACAATTTATAGCAAGTTAAATCTGTTGCAAGACTACAAAAGCTGAGCTAGTTTTCAGCTGACTGCAGAATTATCAGCATAGTAAAATATACTGTACTTCTGCTCTCCTCTCTCCAGAACAATCAGCCCCAGCTGTGGAGACATTAATATGGTCAACATGTGATTGGGAAAATTATTGGGATTCTGTCACCCACTTCCATTTCTTTTTCTTTTTTTTTTAAGTTTTCTCTCTTTATTTTCAAAACACATGCAGACAAAAACAAAAGCAAAAGAATGAAAAGCCCAAAGTTTTTTTCAAGTTGACATGGTGCACTACTCACTTATGTCTTGTAGTGTCAGTAATGTCATCAGATAACATAACTGCCACAATCTGATGTGATGCATTAAACTAGGATTACCAGAATAAATCATGTTTGTGGGTATACACATCACAGGTGGTGCAGTCAGCTGCTCTGTATTATGGCGTATCTATAGGATGTGCAGATTAGGATATAATGTCCAGAGGCTTGTTCTCGTTTGTGAAGTGCTTTGCAACCATAAGTCAATAGTAAGGAGCCACCAAACAGTTATAATGGCATAAACCATCATCAGGGAAAAATACAAATCGATCAGTGCCAGAGATATAACAGGAAGCGCATGCATCTGTCCCCAGTCTCATAAATTCACTAGTTGTTGCAGGCTTTTCCTCTCTTCCACATGTAGTTTATTAATAACAGTAACTATCATAAATAATAATAATGCAGAGTAGTTTATTTCAAGATGAATGCTCTTCTTATTATCTGTTGATCCTTTACCTTATTTCTTACATCGTGTCTATGTTCCTCCTGTAAATGGCGGGGGGAGAGCCAGCGAAATTTATTGGTTGAAGTTAATGCCCTTTAATTGGCAAGAGAGTGCTGTGCCAAGAAAGTTGTCTGTGGAGGCTCCCTAAAATATCTGCATAGCTTAACTTGCATACTAAGCCTCTACAAAGGAGGCACAGAATTTACATTCTACTGTGTACTATAAATAAGTAATAAGAACAGATTAGAATTATGCATTTACGCCTACTAGTGCAAGTGAGATGCATAATTCACAAGTGGCAAACCCTTAAGAGGCTTTCATATTTCACCCCAACCCTCTGCCCCCCCAATATTGTCTATTTAGAACATAGTACATTGTTCAGTCCCAATAATTCTTTTTTTTTTCCCCAAGCTAGACTGTTTAGGTTTTATAATCACAGACACTGTGTTAGTAGTCAATGCTGGGTCTGGGTCTGCTATATGTCACATTATTGGTGTCATCTTTCTGAATTTTCTTGTGAGACTCAGGGACACAATTAAGAGAACATGGGACTTGCAACTGAAACTTCTTATGATACCTCAGCACAGGAAGAACCTAGATATGTTGGAGTGAGTCCAAAGAAGGGCCACCAAGTTGAGCAGAGGGATGGAGCACCCATCCTACAAGGAAAAGCTAAGAGAATTGGGATTGTCCAGCCTGAAAAAGAGAAGGCTTTGGGATGACCCCATTGCAGCCTTCCAGTACCTGAAGGGAGCCTACCAGAAAGGTAGAGAGGGACTTTTTATAAGAACATGTAATGACAGGACAAGAGGGATGACTTCAAACTGAAGGAAAGTAGGCTTTCCTCCACAGCAGTGCTCTAAGAAGAACTCTGTTCACACCTGGTGATAATTTCAGTCTAGCTGCTTTAATACTTTTTGGTTCTCAGGGTGAGGCACTACAATGTTGACTCATCCCAAAGAAGCACCCCAAGGGATAGGCTCTTTGGTGAACAAATCACCTTATAATTTCTCTCAACTGTTTGAACTTAGTCTATTTATGTCTGAATTTTCATTTGTTCTGCATGCAAATATTTTAAATTATTTTCTAGTTCTAAATAACATTTCTTTATTTTGCTTTGATCTTTGCCATACCACTTCTTTTCATAGTTTAAATGTGTGCCTCTTTTTTTATGGTAATATATACTTATTTATGTAACCTTTTTATTTCTTCACTGCATCTCACTTGATTTTCAGTTTTCCTTGACAAGCTTTCTATGCACTTTTCCTCTGCTTGCAAACTTAGGAGAAGACTTAAATTCTGCATGTATTTTAATACCCAGTACAATTTAACAGCTTAAACATTTGCGTATGATACTGCAAATACGGTATGAAATCCCAAGAACTGTACCTCAAAAAATTCAAAACACATTAGTTGAAATGAAAGTAATACTTTCAGTCTAGCTCATCCTTGAGCTGATGAAAAGACTAGTATATCAGCTCATGAGAATATTTAAAAATCCTTGTCAATCAGATTGAGGTTTTGTTCCTTTATCAGAAAATAAATGACTAACACTATCAAAATTAAGTGATTAATAGCTCCAATGTTGAAGTTAGTATGAAATTCAGCTTCCAAAAGGAAGCTATTGACTTTATGAACATTGCTTACCTTTCATTACTGATAATTTCCTTAATTCTTAACATTTCTCTGAGAATAGACTGAAAATTTCACTTATGTATCCTTTGTATGAGCTCACTCAGTCTAGCCAATGATTCTGGATAGGTAAACAACAAGTACCCAGAATGTCTTAATAAGCCAAATTCTCCAGTCACCTCTGAACAACCTTATATACCCGGACATGCAAAAAAGGAATCAAGATATGCAGATTGTTCTTCTTACATGATTAGCTTTATGTTCACTTATATATTTTTTCCTGTGCACTAGTTAATTTCCTGAAAACACATCACTTTAATTTGTCCCTCTCTTTATAAAACAAAGCTATAGAAAAAGAAAGGAAAAAAAAAAACAAAAAACCTTCCAGCACCTTTCAAAGTCCAACAACAATTTCTGTGAAATGTTTCAATCAGAAACAGATTGTCATAAAAAGATAGTATTTCATGAAGACTACAATTTAGGCAATTAGTGTAGAAACTTAGGTTAGATTTCTGGCTGTGATTCAACAGGAAAGGAAGTATCCTAGAATGTCTGATGTTTTCTGGGACAAGATCTATGCCTTGCATATGTGGAAACATATGCAAGACAGATCTTATGCATAGATCATATGCAAACAGATTTTGAAAACACAGGACTACTCCTTCAATCATACAAACTGTTGAATATTTTTAAAAACAAACTTTATCTAATTATCTGAAGACTTTTTAACACTCATTTATGTATTGTTCACACACAAGACAAGACTTGTGAATGATGAAAAATACTAAGGAAAGTCTGAACTTGCATTCATTGGTGAAGTTTTTTAGAAATGAAACTTGTAAGGAAGTTTCTCAGTTTTGTTGAAATTACAAGTCTGAAACACATCCAAAAAATCATAAATTTGTCTCATTACAGCTTTGTTTTTTTTCAATAAATAAAATGCTGAAAATATTTCAGTAATGACTAGACACCTTCATGGCCACATATTTAGGAAAATCAAGGGAATGAGGAACTCCTGGTTGGGAACCCTCTAGAAATACTACTCTGATGTTCCCTCCCTGTATATTGTCACCATTTATCAATATTCCACTAGCGTTAAAGGAATGTTGAGACATATTTGGGTAAAGAGAGAAGGGTCTATGTCTAGCACTAGCCAAAGAGAAACTCATGTACTGCTCTGTCAAAATATAAACCAACACAGTTTGTAATAGCAGCATGGAATAAAAGACCTATTTTGAACATATCAAGTGTTTAGCAGTTCGAGAAACCAAATATTCCTAATGTAGTACGGAGAAATATGACTACTGCGTGTTCCAGAACATAAGGAAAAATGGGAGAGAAGCTTCATTATGCACTGGCAATATCAAGAAGGCAGCCCCACTCCATCCAAGCCTATCAGTTAGAGCTAAGTCAGGTATGTCCTTATGAATGGATACCAAGAGCTTGAAACAGAATCAGCAGGTTTGGCCTTAGTCTATGTGTGCAAGAGATGTCATACCTTTATTTGCCTTCAGCCAGCATTACCTGAAACTAAGCATAAATCATTCCCAAGCAACTCAAAATGATCCTGGCAAAAAAAATCTTTTAGAAAAGCGCAGATGCTTTTCTTGATCCATATATATATAATCTGAACATAAAACCTTACACAGTTTCTGATGTTTTCTAAAGCACTTAACAAAGGTATGAGTGAATGAAATCTTGTCTTAAACAGAAAAAAGGCTGTGAAATTGTAAATTTACACTTTACAAATTGAACTCAATGAACTCTTTATTTAAATCTGTCCTTCGCAGTAGACCACTATCTTTTGAAGATATTTCAGAATCTTTAAGTCTGCTAACCAATCTAGATATCTGTGAATGATAAAACAGAGAACAGAAATCCTACATGTCTAATTCTGATAAATAATTTTGAAGTAATGTCACAGGACAAAATAATCTGGGAGTTTTATGGGGTTTAGCGACTTTATTTCTTGTTGTGGAATTCAGACAAGCCTGAAAATAAATGTTTTTCTTCTCATTCTTTAAAAAAACAGAGCCCATAGCCAAAATAATTATTTTATGCCAGAAGGGAAAGGAGAGGAAAAAAATAACAGTCTCTCTGTTCTACATCTATTAGCTCTGGAGAAGCTATTCTGTTCCAGTGCTCTTTGGTACATACAAAAGATTGGAAGGTACACACCGCTCTCATTTTATAACTTGACTTATATTTTAATTTTCAGAAAGTGGAACTCAAGCAACCTGAGAGCTCAGCAATTCCAGCAGGGTTAGCGTGAGTTCTCTCCTGGCTTGCTGTGTTACCCAAATCTGATCAAAGGACAAGGACTCCAGAAGCTTGTCCAGCTGTGGTTTTATAATGACACCATTAGGTTTTGCTCTATAATCAAGGTCCCTAAAAGTCTGTGTAGCTTCAGGCTTAATATCTGCGACAAGGTTAACTGAAATCTGCAGCAAGGATAACTACTTTAGCAGATTGTATCAGCAGGAAATATTTAAACACTATTTAAAAGGATTTTAAATAAGCAGATTTTATTTAACACTGCACTAATGCACTGCAATAGAAAATGATACAACAGAGCTGCTACAAATAAACATAATGCTTTTACCCTTACCCTGGCCCCCTCCTTTCTAAATTCCCCAGATCTGTATTATTAAGTCCAATGAGTGCACCAGATCTTTCTGTCTGAAGCTGAAATATAGGAACACCAGGCTCAGACAGCCCATTTGCCCTTTGGTTTTGTGCCTGCTGAATCTGCATTCTGGATCTGTGGAATTAATTATGATAGTACCGGTCACTGGCAATGTCAGTGTTGCCAGTTCAGGTGTATCAAATGTGCTTTCTTACATGCCTAGAGCTTATAGAGGAAGGCAGTTTCTCCTGTAAGACTGGTGTACTCTGCCCTCTAGTGCCAGGTGCACCAATGGATGCCCTTAAATGCATCCTCAGGCCAGAATAAAGCCTCAAGTCAACATTCTCGTATGCCATCCTGGAAAACATGGTATTGCCTGTATGACATATCAGCTGGATATGTTGCTGAACCAGATATGTGGGCTTGGTCTGGCACTGTTGCACAGTACTGCAAGACCCTAAAATAAGGGTGAGACACTGGTGCATGTCTCATGGGGTCACATGCAAGAGGTTTCAGATAATCAGTTCTAATAACCAACCTGGGAAGAGTTGAAGACCAGTGTTTACTGCTCTTCATGGTGTTAAAGAAGTCTCTGCTTCACAAAAAAATGAGTAATTGTGACAATCAGGGTTATAATATGCATAAATCTAGCACCAACATTGCACTGAAGAGCAAACACTTTCCAAAACACCCTAGTGAAAGAACAGACTGGGTGCATTTGTTATTTATATGCACTTCACTGCAACCTGGAAATGGGAAAAAACCTCATACCAGAGGACTACAGAACTTCTCTGTTGTTTGTCCTATAAGGCAAAAGCTGCCTGTCATCTTTAAGCAGGACTTAAAACAAAGGAATGCAAATCTTAAGGTTGGAAATTGATGACTTTAAACACTGCCATAGCTGAAAACTGTGTCAAAAGTAACCACAAGAACTAGAACTACATCGTAAACGTAAGACAACAAGGATTTTCTTCTCAGTGGTTCAGTTTTTAGCAGTGATATATCTTATTGCAATTATCTATGTACAATTTGTTGGATTTTCTTGCTCAAATTGTTTCACTTGGCAATTAGTACAATAGTGATATTATGATGGATTTTGCTTTTATTGTCATTATCTATCATGTAAAACAAGCAGTAGGATTCATAGGGATAAAAAGGACAAAAAACTGCCAACTTTTCAGTAAAATGTAGTAATTGCATATGGCTGTACATACTGTGTACTGTAATCACTACTGGTTTAGAGTAACATAAAAATATACAGGTACTAATTTGGGATTCTCCTGCTTTTTAAGTTCAGATATGTTAAGCCCTGATTGAACAGATGTCAAACATCTGTCTCTTCCTCACAGCAGAACAAAGCTCCCATTCTAACCTGGTTTTGTAGGATCAGCCTTTCCACACTCAGGTCAAACAACAATCTGAAATAAGCCAAAGGTTAGTTCATGCTCGTAGAAAAAAATTGTGAAGACAGCTCTTTCTCACATTTTCCAAGTCTCTCCTTAATATTTTTCCCAGAAACCTGGTACAAAGTACTCTGTCACATTTTTTTATAAACTCTTAGGCATGTATTTTAGGATAACGCTATACTCCTTTAACTAAATTGAGGCTCTGTCCTTGTAACATAGTTGACAGGATCTCTTTCCTGAAAAACTGGAAACACTCCTTTCAGGTTGGCAGAGAAAAATCAGTTTCATATAGCTGAGTCTTAATAAGAATATCTTCCTTTTAAAGATTCATGATAAGAGCCATTAGATTCTGCTAGGAAAATTATACGAACACAATTTGTTAACATTGTCAAGTACCTACTGTGGCAGCAAATGCAGACATACATCCTTAATGCCAAGCTCAGTGCAAAGATGGAATCATGCTTTTTCTTCTGTTGTTTTCTGAAGTATCTACAAAGTCATTTCCTCTTGTAAACATGTTAGGCAATAAATAATTTTTCTTAGTCTATCAAATTCTCAGCCTTTAAGAAGAGAGGAATATTTTGCTCAAATCTTTTTTTCTAAAGTTTCTTCACACCAAAACAAAACTTGGCACTGGGGTCACATCTGACCATCACTGTCTCTGCTTATTCTATAACACTCTGCATTTATTATACCACTTTTCTGCTGGTGGTATTTGCATCCCCAGCTCTGGCACTGCAGTCTGCTACCTCACAGGATAAAGCTCACTCTGTTGACTCTGTCATCTAAGGCAGGTAAGAAATTTTTGAGACTAATTTAAAGGAAAGGCAAGAAGGAATACCTTTCATAAACCTAAAAATACTTTTGAAATAATTATATGAATAAATCTCTATGTTTCAAAGTAGAAGCTTCAGTTTTTGTTTTGTTTCATTGTTAAGAAGAATATTTCCCTCTCCATGGGAAAAATAAACTCAAATTTTCCTAAAATGAAAAGCCTTTTTAAAATCAGTATGTATATGTTAGGTGTTCTAAAGATAACTTACAAACTCCTCCATCTCCTCACAGCTGCTAGTCATCTACAGAACAGCAAGGTATGAAGGTTTGGGGAGCAGAACCTTATTGCAAATACTCTCCTGAGCTGCAGATATTGGTCTTGGTTATAGAAGCTTCTGCACTATGCACAGAGGAACTGAGAGCATGAATACAGAGGCAGGGATTCACATAGCCTAAATTCCACCGGGGATCCCAGATGATTTCCTGGCTTGTCCCTTGGAGATAATATTTCACTGGAACATGGAATGTGAAATACAACCCAGATTGCATGAGGACATGGAATTACACCACATAAAGAAAATGCATAAAGGTGGGAAGCAGAAAAATCAGAGACAGGCAGTTACCACAGGTGTTGTGGTAGAGAGGTTGGCTTCATTTCAGTCCTTTACTACTCACTACACAGAAACCGAATTTGTCAATATGGGGAAAATATTTAAAGGCACTAATGGATGATAGATGTCTAATGGGTCTCCCTTTTCAATGTGGTAAAGTGTTCATTTGCCATATGTGCTTTTAAAGGGTTTTCTTTTTAATTACAGCTCAACCCCTAGAGGAAACAAACCCTCGAATTTCCATGAAAATCAATGAGTGTTTCAAGCCCTCAACAACTGTCAAGATCAGAAATTAAGCTAACAATATATTTGCAATTATGGTATTGAGAAAACATATCTCTCCTCAAGTTATGGATTAATTAGTATGTGCCTAAACTAATTGCACTTTCCATGGTCTGAAATGAAAGTCAGTGAAGTACAAATTTTTAGACAGAACTGATGTCTTCTTAAAAAGAAATGTTTTAAAAATACCACATTTCAATAGATACAGCACCTCAAAACCACACAGAATCTATGACTTTCTGGTATAGACTACTGGTCAGGAACTAAGTCCTATAGTTATGAAAATAGGAAAATAATTTTTGTTAATAAATAGGAAAGAGATGTCAGAGACAATTACCTTTTTTTCTCTCTGTTTAGGGTAAATAATATACTATGTTGAGGCAATAAATCACAAACAATACTAGCATAAGTGCTGAAAAGGGTATTATATGGAAAAAGCCAAGATCTGTATAACGCTCAAAAGTCAAAAGCTGCAACTTTTCACCAGAAGACCATTATACCGCTTTTAAATCTAGTCTACAAAGTAGAAAATGTTGGGCTCTCAGAGGAAGCAAAATCAAGTGAAACTAAAGATATATACAGATCTAATGAAGATCTTGAATAAACCTCATTCAGAAGTACTGAGATTTCTAGTGCCCCAAATCCCAGCCTGCTGGCTCACATTGCCACTTGTCCCTCAGGCAGAGTGAGAAACTGGCAGCTGAATAAAATGGATCCAAAATAAACAGACTGATCTCCACACCATGCTCATAATGGTGGGCAAGAGTGGCTCTTGGGCTGCACTGTGTACAGTAACACTATGTGATTCACCTGCCTTCTCTTTTGAGTAAGTCAGATTTTTTCTTCTCCTTACATCTATGTCTGCCAAAAAAATAACTGAAATAAAAGTCATGGAATGCTCAATAGGCTCAAAAAAAAACCCTCCGGGAAAAATATAAATAAATAAATTATAAATAAAAGGAAAAGAGCTCCTCTAGGAAGCTTATGAACCAGATGAGATTTCCTGTGACTAATTCAGCTGAATGTATTCTGACATATCACTCAAGATTTAGAGGTAGAATCAAGTCCTGACTTTCTTTAACTTACATCTTTCTATATTTTCAGAGAAGAATTACAAAAGTTACTTGACTATAATTTCTATCAATAAGCATTCCTTTTGGCTATAACGCAGACTACAATCAGGCAAGAATCTAAAACCAACTTTCCCAAATACATTATGGTGACCACTTCCTCAAATGTTTTACATTGCTTGCCCATTTATAACCAGGTTGCAGATGAACGCAGTGGTATAACTCCCTGTGATGAACTTTCAGTAATGATTTTAATAAGACTGGAAACATAACTATTTTCACTTCAAATTTTTTAAGAATGGTGCTATGATACTGCAATAAGGGATTAATGGAAATGTTGCCAAAAAAAAAAAAAACAGAAATAAAAAAAAGATAAATGGCACAGCAAGAATACCAGAAAACTGGGGAGATGGGGGAGAAATTAATTGAACCTACACTTTTGATAAATATTTATTTTTTTGCAGAAGAAAAATGCACACTAGTTTGAGCTGTCATTATGCTAACCTATATCCTATTTTTCATATTATTAGTAATACATAATGTGGTAGTTTATATTCAAAAATAAAACCAGAATGTATATACCTCATGTATTTATCCAGAAATACACTAAGGTTACTATGGTTACGAAAAATCCATTACCTTTGAATACAGAATGAAAAAGTTTGACTTAAAGTGTGCACTATTTATTATAGCGATCATCAACAGCCTTCAGGAGGTTCTCTAACTGGATTCATTTTTCAGTGTCAAAACTGACCCACCACACCAGTAGCTTATGGCCTGTGCAAAGCAAAGAAATTTGAACTATATGAATTTTTAAATATGTTTTATACTAACCCAAGATGCAGAAATGGCTTTGAATTTTAAGGCCTTACATTACAGAGAAAGTAGGGTCTTGGAACCCTTTTCCTCTGAGTTGTCCAATATGAAATGCTTTAGTTTTACTTGTACTTATTAACATACAAATTCTGATGAGTCCAGAATAGTGCTTATGCTGTGCTATGATACTCCTACCTCCATATTTTCAGGGTTTTTTTTTGTTTTGAGGGTTTTTTTAATGTTTTTGTTGTTTGGATAAAGTCTGAATAAATAATTTGGATGCTTCATTAAATTACAGCAATGACATTAAAATAGAAAGTCAGATTACCATGCTGCACTGTACTGTCAAACAACAGCATTTAGCTTCTACCTAATAGTTTAAGAGCACTGATATAACTTGGCTATTGGAACATGGCATAACGAGTATCAGAAGAAAATGTATTATTCCTTTACACCTTTAATAAATTAATTAAACATGGGATATTCAGGTAAGCAATGAAGTGTCTCTCTAAATATCTAAGGATGAAAGGAAGGAAAACTATTAAACCTGTACATAATATCTTCTCTTCAACAGCTTGAAGTTTACTTACTTAGATATCTAGATGGTGTAAGATCAGAAATTTATAAAACCATTAAAAAGATTACTTGGATTCTGTGAAAGAGTACAAGACAACACAAGAGTTAGGTACACCATCCACAGTGATAATTTCTGTGAGTTCCAACAAAGAGATTCTATGAAAGATTATTTAAAAAATTAAATCTGTCAGAGTTTAAGTGCATCCAGCCAATTTTAGAATTCTTTTTCTTTTCATTTGAAATAAGAAGGGGTCAATCATACAATTATTTTAGCAACTATGAGATACCCATCTGACATGCTACTAGCAGAGAACTCACCTTTTACAACATATTTAGTTCCATTTCCAGAGTAAATTGGTATTCCATTCATATATAAAGTATATTGTGTAATAATACCGTTTGGTGTTTTGGGTGGACTCCAACTCATCAGCAGGAATGTGGGAAAGGATATTGCTGTAGGTGATTGCACATCTTCAGGGGCTGGTGAAAAAATGCGTAATGTTATATTATACTGCTTTTCCACAAATGATTAAGAATTTCAATGATAAGCTACTACTAGAATGATTTTTGGTAAAGCTGAAATTTCAGAAGGGATTTTATGTCTGCAACACACCAGCATTTTGAGAAGTCTCCTATTTTATGTGACAATTCCTAGCCAGAAACTTCTATGAAAGAGGACAATATACTCCTTTGGTTTTAGGAGAATAATAATGCTTCTATATTTTTATCTTTCCAGCTTGATAACACTGAGTAGGGCAAAGGATACAAGATTTTAGTGCAGTCCTTTTTTCAATACAAATTATTTTCTCTTCCTTTACCTTTTTTCTTCCTAACTACAAAGTGATCATTGCAATCACAAATTCAGGCAATCTGTTCTTAGGCACTACCCCTTATTTCAAACTTTTCATAATTCAATACACTTAGTAATGTTTGTTTAATGTAGATTTTATGTATATAATATACTGGAAGCTGGCAATGCATAATAATTTAAAAGTCGAGAGCTTTCACTGTTCCAGTGAGTTATATATTAGAAGCACAAGGAATCCCACTGAATATCGCAAGGAGAGCAGAGCTCAGGCCTTAGTCTGGGAGAAATATCTTGTAATTTACAAGCTCTGTGCTAGCAATTTAAAACAATAACTAGCAGTGGCTGGCAATGTGAAAACAATATAAAGTAATGAATGTTTCAATAGGGAAACAGGGATAGCTGGAGGGTGTGATATGGTGTCTGTCATCTGTATTGCCAATTTATTGCTAGTAAGAGCATGCAACAAGAGCATCCAAAAACAGAAATTCCACACATTGACTTTTTGTTCAATTCTTCTGAGAGATAAAACACATGCTCCCCATGGCTTCATTTGATCTCTGCGGGGCGGGGCAGGGGGGAACAGGAAGAAAAAATCTACTCTTGTCTAAACCTTTCCAATATGACACATATATAGATTCCTGCTTTATTCGCTAAGCTGAGAAAATAAGACACAAACAATTTTTTTAATTACTATGTCACAGCAGAAAGAAATACACAAACACTGTATTTCATGTTTACATCACAGGGTCCAGTAAATACTCAGTAGTCAGAGGCTGCACCCTTTCACGAAGAATGCCACCAGACAATCTCAGTCAGTTTATCGTGAACATCCAAGAGGCAATAGCTGGATTCTGATTTGATTGGTGCTGAGGGCAATTGTTAACATGGTTAACACCAAAACTCTGTTCTAGCAATGTTAGACTGCAATCTTCAGTACTGTCCTTGTTAAGACAATCCCTTGCATGACTACCTGCTTTGGCAGTAATTCAACCAGCCAGAATTCTTTTAATTATTATGGCTATAATTCACATGACTTCATGCCAAAATTTTATTTGCTTTATTGGTACTGTATTATTACCTAGTTTACATGAGAAGATAAAACAAAGAACCGTGGGAGGGAGGGAATTTTGAAAATCACTCTGCATCATGGAAGATTAACTACTGTCCAATAAATACATGTCAAAGTCTTCATTATTCTACTGGTGTAGAATTGGAGTAACTGATTATTTTAACTGGATTAACATGGCTTTAGGAGGATAGAGCCAGGAGATGTGGACTTTATGTTTAATTGAGAATGAAGTTAGATATGTCACCGATATTTTTGGAGCATTTTCTCTAGTAATTGATGTGCATTACTTATCAGCCTAGACTCTAAAGTCAGAACTGAACGTATTTTTTCTTTCTTCCTGACTTCTTAACGTAAGCATCGGAAGCATTAATTTACACCCACAACCTTTTAGTTTGAGCACAACAAGTTGTAAAAGTGTTAAAAAAAAAAAAAAAAGGGAAAACCTGATCAGCAATTAATAAATAACTCAATCGGCATTTGGCGGTTTCATCACACTGAAATAATTGTTGCCTATTGCTGGTGTTTAGCGGTTAAAAGAAGCCATGGAAATCAACCGTTTGATTCTCAATTTCATACTGTGCCATACAATCAATTCTTTTTAGTCAGACTGTCTCTAGATTTACTTCTGAGCCATAGTAAAATGAGGAAGCTTTCATTAATCTTTCAGATGCTTCATATTAATGACAAGGCTCTTGCATGAACAATGTAACAGCAATTAAAAAGCCCATTAATCTGCATTACAGCTATTAAAGATGCATGTCATTAAAGGGTATGGAGTTTGATTCATTTTCGCACCCCCCAAAAAAATGGAGCAATTATGGTCTGGCAATGCACTTTGTCATCAAATTAGGTTGGGGTTTTCCAGCAAATGGCTTTGCAGCGTTTAGCTCTTCTCCTGTTTTATTATTCATGACTGAAATGTGGAAGTCAAGACCTTTGAAATTACTTTACCTTCTTGTGGAGTGGAGATGTTCAATGCATGCAAGCTCTCAGTACAGCCAGCCAAAGTGCAAGCAGTTAGGGTTACAGCATAGTTTGTGAAGGGATGCAAGCCTGTCAATATGCCTGCAACACAAGAAAACAAGGTGTTATGCATGTCCAGTGTACACACGGATTACATGCATACACAGACAGAGGTAAAATAAAGTTTTCTGTTGCAGGCTTCCACTGTTACAGGTGGAAAAGGAAAACTATTTTAAGGTTTCATTCCTATCATCCATGGCTTAAATTTTGCAAAATAAATTAAGAGCAAATGGTATTTTAGTCCGTTTTTAATTCTAAAGATGCAGCTAAGTTTCTTTAGTTATGCTCCCTGTAACAGACACTGCTTCAAAACTGTGCTGCATATTTTAATGTGACAGTGACGATAATGGAGTTCTTTTCTTAGTCCCTGTCTCACAAAGTTTTTTCAGTTATTCATTTTGTTTTTCCAGAGAATTTTCAATGTCTCCCAGAAAAAACAAACAAACAAACAAACAAACAAAATTAATGCTCCATCTCCAATATTACCCCTATTCATCCATAAACTGAAACCATTATAATGAAACATCCCACTTATCTTTCAATACTTCAGTGGCATCATATAGCCCACACATTTGCTATACTACTACAGTAACCTAACTCAGGTGACACAGTGTCTAAGGGTTTACAAGAAAAAAATATCTATAAAATAAAATATCTATAAAATGTCTATAAAATATCCATAAAATATCTATAATCTTATGCTATTTCAATGCTTATGTTAATGAATAAAAGAGACTTGATTCCCACATATCAATCAGCTCCTTATCAAGGCAAGTACAATAAACCACTGCTTACAACTTCAGGAAGTTACATAATATTTTGAACTACAATATGCAGAAGGATTACAAGAGGAAAAAATTGGTTTACAGTCATTTTCAGAAGCATCAGCAGTTCTCATTTCAAAGAGGTCCAACTATAAAGTAATTTGGAATATAAATGTAGCAGTAATTAAAAGAAGGCCAACTCATGTCAAGTTTTACTTCAAACCATGTTCTCACCTCAACTATCACAGCTCCCTAGTAAAATCAATGTGGTTTTACATTAAGAAAACTAAAGTTTATAACAAACCATGTTATTTCAAAACTGCCAAACACTGGTATTTTGCGAAGCAGCTCAAAAAACAACAGTACCTCAAAGAACCATAATTCCTGGCCAAATCTTTCATAGCACAGTAAGTCTACAACCCCCTCAGCATTACATGTACACAAACAAGTAAACAAAATTAGTCCTTATTATTACTCTTCATTGAGTTAGTTCACAGAATGCAACATAACTCTGCATTTCATTAGAAAAAAATCCTTTTTTCCCCACATAATCACAAAAAAGGCTTGGAGAATTTGATGTTAGAAGTTAACAGCTACAGCATAAATATATTATTTTCTGAGTAGAACAATCAAAGACTGTGAAGGTTTTTGCTGTGTTTACTAATAGCTGTGTTCACATGGAAAATATGAGATTAGCTTTCACTGAATTAGTCATATTTATGCCTTTTCTTGCAATCACTCAAAAAATTTCAATGGCTGGCAATGCAATGATCTTTCTATTTGAATTCTCTGAGGTGCAGTTCTACTCATAGACACGAGGAGATATTCAGAAGTAATCACTTCTGCTTCAGAGTAGTGTTAAACTAAAATCAGTTGATCAGCATCTGCTTGCTGTGGTTATAGTTTTCATTTTGCAAATCCCCAGCTAACGGTGGAAAGCTGTACTGACATCTTACTATCCAATGTAAAAGTGAAAAAAACAAAGGAATACTGTGTCAGCCACCACTCAAGCAAATGTCCCTGTAATCTTCCTGTGATGGAAGGCAAATATTTTTAAGAGCCATAAAAAAGCAGAAAAGAGGAAATTATGATGTTTTCATAGAATGGTTTGGGGTGAACAGGACCTTAAAGACCATTCAGTTCCAACCCCTCTCCATAGTCAGGGACACCTTCCACTAGACCAGGTTTCTCAGAGCCCTATCCAACCTGGCCTTGAACACTTCCAGGGACAGGACATCCACAACTTCTCCAAGCAATAAAGACTTTCTTCCCGACAGCTAATTTGAACCTGTTCTCACTATACACCCTTGCAAGAAGTGCATTTCCAGCTGTCTTGTATGCCTCCCTTAAGGCATTACTTTCCCTGAAAAATATTGGAAATATTGGAATCTACAATAAATCCTTCATCACAGAAATCCCATTAGTTGAAAAATCACCTTTTTTTTTCTTGCATAGGACTAAGTACAAACCACTTATTTCCAGACCATGGAGGGTTAAACACAAAAAACTATAAAAGACACTGTTGGAATTACCTTCTGCAAATAAACACAAGCAGAAACTAAATTCTCTAACTGTGACATTTGCAAGTTCTCGGTCAAGAGGAGCACAGTATAGTGTATATGCCATCTGTCTATTCACTCTGCTGTGCTTTAGGAAGCAATTTAGTTTTCTTTGTACATTTAGCACTCGTAGTATTCTTTCCTTATGAAGCAGTGAATTAATGCTCCTTGCATTCCCAATGGCAGACATTCCATAGGGTCACCAAGGGCTTCAGGCAGTGAGAGCCGCAGTAGGACACATCCGGAAACATGCCCATATCTGTAGAAGGTTTGGATTTGGCTGTTTGATTTACTTTTGACAAAGTAGGAAGGTTTCATATAAAGCACTTGCAGCACAACAGCATTCACACTGCATAGGTAGGTTTGTGAAAGGCAGTGAGAATTTGGAAAAAAAAAAAACAACAAAAATAAAAACAAACAAACGTGAGAAACCCCAAACAAATAAACCTTTTTGCAACAGAAGGTTTATGCTAAAAAATTCATTCAGCAAAGGCAGCAGCTTAACAAATAATTTGTTCATTTCCTAATTAATATTTTTCCTTCACATGTACTCTTGCCCTATTTTCTTTCAACAAAGAAACAGATGTGCTGCATAGGTAGGCAATAGAAAGTGCACAGATTTTATTTACATACTTCAGCAAACTACTTTTTTCTCAGCTGCCATCCTATCTGTTTGGCCAGCATCCACAGTAATCTGTTCTCCTTCATTATGTTAATCTGTGGGCGGAAAGATTTCTGTCATCTTCAAATCGCTTGTACAGCAATGGTAAACACCTTGGCCTGTCTGTAATTGGACAGGTGTCTGCATTGGTGTCACCCGGCTTTTAATTCAATTAAAGAACTGGCTGCTCTGCTCTCATTACCCACTCATTTCCTCTGCACTTGCAGTCACTCAGTGAAATTTACACTCAGCACCTGACTATGTTAAAATACGAAGTCAGCAGTCCCATAGCAAAGATCATCACTGGTACACATGAATTAATTTATAGCACAGCAAAATAAATGTTGCAGTAAAAAATAGCCTATGATCCAATGAAGTTGGCTGACAGCTTTAAAAAACTTTCCCTAACTCCTCAATTGTCACACTCTTGGATTGGCATCTCTTGCCTATATCCAGTAATTGTTGATAAGAGTCCATCATGCTTTCCAAGATGGGATGTTAACAAAGCCAAATTTGGCCCCACTTGTGTGTCTTCTATTAATGCTAACAGGAGAGAGGTAAATAAATTGTCACTTTGATCAGGAGACAGAATTAGAAACATCATCAATACTTTAGATGAAGGGCAGCCTCCCACATCTGGGATATGAGTCCCGTTCATTCAGTCTGCCAGTACAGAGCAGCTGAATCCACCTAAACTCAAAATTTACATCATAGACTACATTTGAAGCCTTAAAATCCACATGGGGAAGTGGAGACACTAAATCATTCTAATACACCACTCCTATCTGCCCAAAGAACCTTTGGAAATAAATTAAAGTTCTAACACAGACATTTTGACACAGTGACCCCATGAAACTGAATAATGTCATTTGTTAAATATGAATGTAAAGTTAACAGTCGAAAAAAGTGATCCGGAATCACACCTAGAACATTAAGCCCACTTTATATGCAAAACTAGTATTTAATTCTCTGTACTTTTATTTAAATTGTCTTTAATTATTTGCCATATTGAAAGTAGAGGTTTGGAGTTGTGTCAGAGGGAAAATGCTAGGTTCACTCTAGCAGATAAGGGATAGCAACATTGCTATGGACAATAGAAAAGGGGTCAACAATGAATTATTGTACAATGGGTGCATGGACTAGTCAACGTGAGTTGCACCTTTATATCCACTCCATTCATCATTCTAATGCATATAGTGCATAAGAAGATTAAATAGTCAGTTTCTTTCCTTCACTTCTCCATTTCTTTTGTTCAGAACCTCTAAAAGGGAAGTCTCACAGCCATATTCCATGGCATTCTGGCAGATTTTGAGTGGAAAAGTAGTACTTCTCATCAATGAAAAAAAATTCTCAGTACTAAGGTGTGAGGGCTAGTATTATGTTCACAAAAATAATTTTGTTCACAAAAACTGAAAAATAGAATCAAAGGCAATTACAGTATTATTGCAATTTCTTCATCATTTTTATGAAAGCAGCTGCTGCACTGTTCCAATCTGTCATCCTACTGTTTCATGAAGTTGTTTCAAAACTCCACTAGGTCTTCAGAAATTAAAAGACACACTTGTTTATTGCAACTTACAGAGCTTTTACTCTGCATAAAGGATTGGTTATAAAAATATAAATCAAGGTGAGGTTTTAAAATGTATTTCCAGATGAAGCTTTCCCATAAAAATAAAAGCACTCACCTACATATATGACTCACACAAAAAAAGCTATTTAATCTTACAGATGTAACACAAATACTAAAGTTTATTTCCTCACTTCCATAAAAAATGCACTCAGCTAAGAAGGTATTCTTTTTAGATGCAAATTCAGCTAATTTTAATCATAACAGGTATTACTTTCATATGCAGCCTGAAAACTCAGCTTTGTTATTGAATATTAAGGTTCCAAACAGAGCTTGTCACACATTTGTTTCACAAGCTGAGTGTATTTTTTGCCAAAGGGACTTTTCTTTGCCAGAATTTTTCATTGTTGCCTCCCTAACACTCTATTTCATAAAGAACTATTTTGAAATACACCTACTGCAATTGAAACAACACTTGACATTTAGATGTACATTAATTCTTGTTTAAGCCTTACAAACAAAATTTGCCACATCTCCTCTCCCCATACCTAGAGACTATTTAGCTAACTTGAATGCCCGAGGTCATACAGCATCTGTCTAACAAAGTCACTTGTGTGTCGAGATGCATCATTGCCACAGTACACTTAATCACAGTCCACTGATCAGAAAAGGAAGTCCTCAACTGACTTTGTTTTTGACAGATTGTAGCAAAAATTGTTTAAGTACATGTGTCTTCTACATATGCATTTCTGAACTGAAAGCCTGTGCACATCAATCTGTCACATACATCTGCATTTTTAAAGCATCTTCTAAGTAAGTATAATACGAATCATAAAATGTTGAAGGACTATTGAACACGAGGGCATCTATTCCAGCTCTTTGGCTTATAAAAACAAACAAAAGGTTTACTTTAGTTATTGGATTTAGGTGGCTTGAAAGACCCTTTTTTTTCTCCCAATAGAGGTATTTCGTTAAAAAAAACCAAAACCACAAGCTCCACTGACTTTGAAGATGCAATTCAGGTTGCAGGTGTTGAAAGAAACCTGTTACATTCCCCAAAACACAAGGCAACTCTCTAGCTACTTCTATTTGCAGAAAACCTTGGGCCAACAGAGTATTGGTTCTGTAATATCTCTTATTGTGTTACCCTTGACCATTTCAAACAACTTCGTCAATGCTCATTTTCTGTAGCATAACTAAAACTTTGAAGGAAAAGAATACTGTTCACCTCATTGCAAACTTTTCTGAGTATGTCTATAAAAACATACTAATAATCCTTTCTGTCCTGACAAACATTAAGAAGTTGACTTCTGTTTATTAATAGAAGTATTGGTATGTAGCTAAGAGTTGATGTCATTTTGATAGAATGTTCAGGTTTATTTAATCAGACGATTTACATTTCATATGAATAAATTTATACAACAGCATTGGACTGTAAACAAGATTCATTTAGGTCTAAACTCAATCAAGTTTGAATCTTAATATTGTAGAATATTAATATAATTTATGTTTTAAAATTCATATATTGAAAAATATGCCACTAGTTTGTTAAAGCCAGCTAAATGAAAGGAGATGGGAACCTACATTCTGCCACTCTGACTTAGAGTCAGTAGGAGCTCAAGCATCACCTGACAGCTCACAGTAACCTAATGGGCACAGACAGATCTGTCGGCTACCCGATGTCGCATTAGCTGCTGCAGTCAAACTGGAACCTGAGCAGGGGCTGGGGTGCAGCTTCTGGTACGCTCCTGCAGCTCCTCCCACCAAGACTGATGTGCCTACAGATAGGTGAGAGAGACAGAGAGATCAAATCTCCTTACGACACCCACAGGGACAGAACAGGCCACCAATGAGCATCACAGCCCTCATTACGTGGATCTCAGTGAGTGACACTCCTTTGTGTGGGGGCAATGCATACAGCACTCCAGATCTCACACACTGGCATGGCACTGTAAAGCACATCCTGTCATTCTTCTGGGAAATATTTAGACATCTTCTGTCATCCATCTGTGCTTCTGACCAAAGGTTACTTCTACAAAACAATGATAATGGGAAATAATCTACATCAAAATAACAGGCATTCTTGTGCTTAACATGGTTCGAGCACCTGATGAAGCGTCTCTCAAAAACCATACTTTCATTACAAAGTTCCAGCTTTTATTATTTTAAACATTAGTTGTAAGTAAATATAAGCTAAATATATCCAACCAGTTTAGTGCATTATGGCTCTTTGTATCTACATAAAGTTTTAAACATTAGGAATTTGTCTCAGCTTGGAGAGGGCTTTGCCCATCCTCCTAATGCTCTGACACTACATACTTTTACATTAGTTGTTTTGCAATCCTTTCCTAAAAATTTACAAAAATCTCGTTAACTACAGCACAGGTATATTTTGAGTGTAAAATATTTGCCCAAATCAAGAGCTTTCAAGTAATTTCAAGTACATGAAAGTATTATGGGAGCAATTCACTAACAGTTTCACAGGGCAAACTCCCCATGGGTGGGTAAATTGCTTCCAGATCCCACATTGACCAAAGAAGTCCAAAGGAAACAGCATTTTCTCAGAGCCACCTTGGAAAGTGACCCCGAAACGCCATCAGAGGCAGCGGGCAGGGCGCAGAGGCCCATCTCAAAGCCACAGGCTGCTTCAGCAGTGCCGGCTGGGGCTTGGTGGAGCTTTCCCCGAGAGGAAGAATCTCTCAGCCAGCAGCATTTCCCAGAGCATGTGCATTTGCCAGCCTGGCAGCGAGATACCCCCAGCCCTATGGCCCCTCTGTCCAGCCCCAGCCGATCTGTCACTGGCAGGTGGCACCGTCTCCTTTTCAGAGAGACTCTCTAGCTAGAGCGCTTTCAAAGCCAAGGCACAGCCCAGACACCTTGATCAACCATATTAAATCATTAAATTAACTTTTCCTGAGATATTCATCTGCCAAGCATAAAAGACTAAAAGGTGAAAAGTAATTACAAACATGTGTCACAGGAAGGAGGGAATGGCAGCCATGGGCATTCAGAGGGGAAGCTGTTGACAATTTTCTGTTACAATGTGTGCAGTCACATCAGCCCTCAGCAATGACACAGGTGGGATGAACTGCAAAACCAGAGAAACCTGAAAGAGAAATATGTAAGAGGAATGCCAATTGTTTGTGAAATCTTTTGCAGCATATTTTATTTCAATATTATTTGCAGGTATCATTAGCATTCTTCACTGCCCGTGTTTGGGACCCCATCATTTAGAGGCTTGTCAATCTCCTGAATTCTATAATGAGAGAAATATGAATTACAGAATGGGTTTTTCACATGTGCTTGACAAGAGAAGCATCAGAGGACTGTGTTCAGTAGCATAAACCTGTTTAGAGGCATGACAGCTGGTGTGTATCCCAGGGGTTGATACTGGGGTAAAGACTGTTCGACATCTTCATTAATGAACTTGATGACTGGGGAAGTGCACCCTCAGCAAGCCTGTGGATGATACTAAAGGGCCACTAAGATGAAAAATGGACTGAACATGTCTCTTATGAGGAGAGGCTGAGAGAGCTGGGACTGATCTGCTCAGGGAAGAGAAGGCTCAGGGTGAACTATCAATGTCTATAAATACCTGATGGGAGGGAAAAAAGAAGCAACCAGACTCTACTAAGTAGTGCCCAGTGACAGGACAAAAGTCTATCAGCAAAAATTGAAATACATGAATCACCGTATCATAGAATATCCCAAGTTGGAAGCAACACTCAAGAATCATGGGTCACAATGATCTCAGAGGTCTTTTCCAATCTAAATGATTGTGTGATCATGAAGTCCAACTCCTGGCTCTTCATAAGAGAAGCCCAAGAATCACACCATCTGTCTGACATCCCAAATCCTTCTTGAACTCTGGCAGGCTTGGTGCTGTGACCACATCCCCAGGGGAGCAAATGAAATTTCAATTGTACACAAGAAACCACTTTTTTCCTGTCAGGGTGGAAAAACACTGGAACAGGCTTTCCATAGAGGAATATCTCCATATGTGGAGATATTCAAAACTCAACTGGACATGGTCGTGGGAACTGACTATATAATCCTTCCAACCCCAATGATCCTTTGATATTCTAGATTCCAAAGGAAAGTAGAAGCAAAAGCTTCTCACAAACTGTACTGAAACTATGTTCTAAAGCTTCTTTCATTTGTTTAAATTCTAATTTTTATTCCAAATTTTCATGTCAGCATGTGAAACGCACTGGAATACAGGGGAAAGCAACCCAGCCTTTAGAAAAAAAAATTCTTTGATGTGGTGACCCTGTACTTCCTTTATTACTCTGTATGACCAGCTGTATCCAAAGTGTATCAATGTTATAACACGCTTCTTTGAAGGCAAGATAGGCTAGCACAGTACTCTTTGAATCCCAAAAAATTACACTCTATACTCTCAGCCTAGAATACAGATACTGAACACCATCTGAAAATATACCAAATAATATATCAAATAAACTCCTGGTTCAACAGTTAGAGCCTCATTTTAAGGATTTAAATCTGATGAATATTCCTTTCTTGAATGAAAGTGAAAAAATAGTTTGACATTTTGCAGATTACAAGGGTCAGATTTGGAAGGATTTTAGTTTCTGATGAGTCAGAGATAGACATTTGAGACTGTGGGATGACAGTCATTTAAAGATCTGTTTTACTTTTAATATTTAGCTCAGGTTTTCTTCTTGAAAAGGGTACAACGTGTTCTTCTGAATTTGACACACAGAGAGCAGTCTTCTGGGAAATGGGTAAGGTTCTTACCTTTTTGTTACTGTGCTCCAGTTATGAATCAGGACCCTACTGTAATTGTTCAAAAGAATTTACATTTTAAGTACAAACCAAAACACAAGATGGGCATTGTCCTAGTTCAGCAAGCTGGGACCAGTTTATCACTGTGTAGGTGTTACCAAAGCTGTGTATTCTAAACCCTCTGTGTCGTTTCTCATGAACTGCTAACAACGGCCCATTTGCAGCAGCTGCACAGAGCACACTCAACACCTCAGAGGTCAGCCCCGGTTAGTACTTGGATGGGAGACCTCCTGAGAATACCAAGGGCTGTAGGTCCTAGTCCCGAGGACTTCACTGTCACCGTCCAAGCTCGCTCGGCAGTGGCAGATGAACCTTAGGAGTTAAAGGGTGGGGCCAGTGCTGCACACGCTGTGCCTCACCTGAAAGATCCACTGCACAGGCTCAAAGGACACACCCATGTGGGTAGAAACCTTCCCAATCAACTTTTGATAAACTAGGAAACACAATTCACCAGGGAAAGACACAGTTTTTCCTGGGAGTCTCACATTTGTAGGTAAGCAGTTCTCATTGTCCACAGACTTACTCATCTGTGTAGGCTTCACTGAAACCAGTGGACTAAGGTAAAATAATTTAAAGATCAGTGATTTAATTTTCACTTATCTCAGCTCTGACTTCACCATGAGGATGTGAATTATATATTTCATACAATGCTAAAATTGGAAAATACATAACTAAACTATTGGGTAACCAGTCCTTAAATGCACAAAAAATGAATTGGAAAACTTACTGCCATAGCAAGTTACAGAAGCCAAAAGTATAAATGTATCAAAAAAACAAAGACAATTCTAACACAGTCCATTAAGCATGATGGTCCAGATGCAGTTTTAAGTCAAGGAATTCCACAGCCAATCGGCTGAATTTGTTTTAACAGGAAGACTCAATGCTTAGGACGTTTCTAGCATTTTCTTCCTAAGCATCTATATCTGAAATTGTCACAGAGACCAATATTTGAATGCAGCCATTCTTAAGTTCTTTGAGTCACATGAGTGGACAGCGTCTGCTGCAGCAAACAAAGCCAACAGGATAATGCATCAAGGAAGGCATCACCAGCAGAGAAGGCATTATCCCACTCAGGGCTGACAGGCCACACAAGGAACACTGTGCGCAGTTTTGGTTTCTGCTGCACAAGAGATGTGGACAGGCTGGGGAGGGTCCAGAGAAGGGCCACAATGATGATCAAAGCATTATGAAGCCTGTTGTGTGAAGAAAGGCTGAGAGAATGGGTTTGTTCAGCCTTGATATAAGAAGGCTCAGGGGAGAACTTATCACTGTGTTCCAGTATTTAAAGAGTGGCTACAAAGAAGAGGGAGATTCCCTTTTAACATGGAGTCACATGGGTAATGGGTCCACGTTACTCCTGGGGAGAGTCCAACTGGACATAAGAGGAAAAACTTTCACAATAAGAACGACCAACCACTGGAATAATGTCCCAAGGAAGTGGTGGATTCCCCAGTACTGGACAGATTCAGCTAGAGAGGGCACTAGGCAATCTCATCTAGACCGTGCTTTTGCCAAAATAGGTTGAACCAAATGATCCTTGAGTTACCTTCCAGCCTGGTATTCTATGATTCTGTTGTTTTATTTTCCATTATTCAATAGCTCTCTGCTGTAATAGACTAAAGAATCAGGAACCATTTACTGTCTCCATTTAATATAAAGGTATGTCTTCTCCAACCTCCTGTAAGCTGCATGCAGATAACATCTTACCTGTCCAGCCTGGTATAGACTTTTTCATAACCCTGACACATAATCACGGCAAAACACCAACAAATTTAAGCAACATTTTGGTTGTGATCATCAGCTGTGAATAATCTAATCCATATGTTTCTACTATGGTCTTTAAATTCTACTAGCAAAATTTGCATTGCCTTATAGCTAAAATAAAGAATATTGAAATCAACAAGGTCATCAAAGAAACCACAGTAAGGACAGAAAGCCCATGTATATTCATTACTCACAAATAGTCGAGATATTTCAAACTGAAGAAAATAAAATACATGCAAGTTTTCCTTTGAAAATGTATACATAGGTTATGGCAGAGGAACAACACAAACCACATATACTTATGTAAAAACTATTACTTGGGCAAAACTATGATGCCTGAGTTAATACATTTTCCAAGGCTATAGTACTGCCCAAACCTGAGCCAAACCAAAGCATCCTCTTTGAACATTACATTGTTACCACTTTTAAATTATAATTCATTATTAATTAAATAATTGATGCTAGAGATTATAAAAACAAAACTATTGGTCACAATGTTACAATGAAAGTAGATTTTGTACTATTTCCCCATTTAGTCACCATATAACATAATTCAGATTCTTGCAGGCAATGTGCTTCCTTCCTGGATAACTTTGTAGCAGCAACAAAGGCAGTTTGTTGATATGGAACAGAAAACCAGATCCTCGCTATCTGGACAGGAAGAACTGTCCTAAAATGTCCTCTATGTAGCAGAAAGAGTCCAGCATTTCTTCCTAAAAAAATCTGCCTCCTATGGGTAAAAAGTCCTAGACTACAGGAAACACCTCATGTAACAGTTCCCTACAGCTTCTGTCCAAAACCCACAGCTCAGCAGCAACCAAACCGCCTAAACACAAAGCCCTGAATTCCTTCATTCCATAAAAACCTACCTTCATATCCCAGTGATATCAACCACAGCACCCAATTAGCGCAAATACATGCTAGTTCCCACTCAAATCATTTACATCTGTATGATCAAATTAGACAGGTACATCAAGTGTTTTCGTACATCAGGTCAAAATGTACCCTATGGGACCCACATTTGGAGTTAATATAGGTGAATTGGATAGAAAAACAGTGAAGGAGGGGAAAAAAAATCACATATACTAAGCCAAAACAAGCAAACCAAAAGAGCATTTATCCCCCAGATCATAAATAGTTCACGAATTGCTTTTTAGTATTTGTGTTGTATCCTAATTTCTATTGTTCTTTAAAATCAGTACATTACTATGAGGATGCTGACATTAATAACTCTTTCCAAATATTATCTATGCTGTGTATACGCAGAATCAGAGAAGTAGTTTTTTACAACAAAAGGAGATATAAGCATTCTGTGTTATTATATATGTCTAAAAATGGTACTTAACAGCATTTACCTGTGAGCATACCAGCATCAGCAAGCTCAGCTCTAGTGATGGGTACATTGGGACCATCCGCTTCATATGCTTTCAAAATGTACTTCTCAATTACACCTATGACCCCAGCTGGTTTGTCCCAGGTGACCTCAATGCTGTAACCATTTATACTGTGAACTCTTGAGGGAGTTGGCACATTTTGTGGAACTGTAGAAGGATAAAATAGAAAATAGAGAAAATGGCAGCTCTAAGGAGACTATTGCCCCTATTCTTCACTTTTAATGGCTGCAGTAAATCAGACTCAACCATTAGCATAAATACAATTTATTAGAGTTGTAACTTTTCAGCATTGATTTAATATGACTGCACATCTTGAGCTATTCAGTTTAAGCTATATTTCAAAACCATCAAAACTCCATCTACATAACATTCTTCTTGTCTTGTTGCAATTTTCGAAAAACATTTCATGTATCAAACATATTTAAGCATCACTCACAAAGAGAGGAGGTGGATTGTATGTAGCTAACAAGCTCAGGCATTACATTAATACAACTGAACAGACAGTACTGCAACAGAGAAGAGTTTGATATTTATCAGTTGGACACCTAAACCACAGAATTCCACAATTATGAAACATTTCTAAACATTTGCATTCTCATTTACAGAAGTCCTTCAAAAAATTAAAGATCTTCCATTTATTTTCCTATTTCCACAATGCCGTGCACCTCTCTTGGGAACAAAGCAGAGATTTTTAAGGCCTTTTTGCAAAATCCTTTGCTTCTGATCATTCCATAACATAAAAAGTAAAAAAGGAAAAAAAAAAGAAAATGAAAATTTTAAAAGAATGGAAAACCAAGGTCATATATGCATATAGTTGCTAATAAAAAGAAATCATCCCATTTCCTATAAACTCTAACTATTTCTTAGATATTACTATACTAAGCAAAGGTCTGGCCAGTAACAGCTTCATCACAGATGACTGCACAAGAGTTGCAGAGGAAAGACCCAAGGAACACTATGGCAGGATGATGGATGATGAGTTTGCCATAAATGCACATGGACTCCCTAGCCCTGCTGATGATCATTTGCTTTTCTCACTATTAAATAACCTATTTATTTGTAATTTGATTGTTTACTTTCATTAAATATGAGTGCAGCCTTGTCTTTTATCAGAAGGGTACCAGCATGAAAAGTACAAAAATATCTGGAAATTGTGAATTCTTGTGTAATGTAAGAATGTGGTACTCTGAGAAAGTTTCCATTACTACAATAATATATTGATTTTATTAGCTATGAAGTGTATCACAGAGCAAGGTAAGGTACTGTACAGCAGATGGTCTTCTCATAAGGGATATAACAAAACCAACTCAAAAATAATTAAATAGTGCAATTATTCTCCAACCCCAGGGAATGTAGACTGCTCAATGCTGTGGTCAGCTTGCAAACAAATTTGTGACAAACCTTACAGTTGTCAGATAGTTAATATGAAAATATGCATATATTTGTGCCTTCTGGGTGGCACACAAAATAATGACTGAATTGTATAAGAGTGCATCTGCAAGTCCAATATTTGTGCAGGTAGCACATGTTTTTCTAAGATGATACATTGAATAACTTCCATCAAAGGAATTATCTGCATTGATGAAATGCAATTAGGCTTCAACTTAAACAAGAGAGAAAGTCGCTTAAAGAAAATACACAGAACTGTCAATCTTCAAAAACTTGCTTGCCAAAGTTTGCAAAAACACTGAGCAGAATAGGAAACACTTTTAAGATTTTCTTCATAAGACATAGGAAAAATTTGATCTTTAATGCTCAGCAGGTATTATGTTTTTACATTGAATCCTTCTCTACAAGCCACATGCTGCTTTTGTAGTAAATATTGCCACATTTTCACACACAATATACAGACTACTTGTTAAAAGAATCCTCATTCGGCAGCACTGAGCAGCAAACCCACGTGCGGGTCATTTACAAAAACAACTTTCACAAGACCCGAGCAATTCGATGGTCTCTCATCCTCCACAGCTTGTGCTGCTTCCCCAGTACCACCTTTCTCTACACCCGACTTTGTATCACTAAGTTATACATAGGAAAATGTAGATTTACTTACTCCAGTCTACTCATTTGCCATGAGGTCAGGTGTGCACATGTGAGCACAACTAGATGCACGGCTGCTCTTACTCAGCTGATGCCATTCAATTCTTTAACCATCTTTGCTGTCACATAATGACATAATCTAATATATATTTGGAAAATACCTTGAATTAGAAGAAAATACTTGCCTGATCACTTTCTGGCTGATGACTGTAACTTTGTACCTGTTCAAAGCATGAAGCAGTTTCACTCTCATTCATACTATGCAACATGCCCTACTCAAAATCATTCTGGGGGGACTGTCTTCACAAAATCACAGAATGGGAAAGGCTAGAAGGCACCACAGTGGGTCATGTGGCCCAACCTCCCTGCTCAAGCAGAGTCATCCTACGGCACATGGCACAGGGTTGTGTCCAGACAGTTCTTGAACACCTTCAACCGGGCATTGCATTGCTTATGAAATATGAGAATAAGTACAACTTTAAATTATATTTACCTGATTCTCTTGTACGGACGCGGGTCCACACACTCGATACCGATCCTCCTTCATGTGAAGCAACCACTCTATAGAGGTACTCTTCAAAGGACATTGAGAAGTATAGAGGAGGTAAAAGATTAAAAAATAATAAAAAAGCACTGAACACAGTAATACATTAACAAAGAGTATTTTATTTAAAGAACCAATGTGCTACCTGTAAATGGTTGTAGACCACGCTCATAAACACTCTGCTCTTTTCCTCGGTACACTAGGATGGAGTCATTTCCCCTGCAGTTAACAGCACTGTCAGTTGATAGGCATCCATCCAGATTGACTCTGACAGCACTGCTGGACACAGACGCCAAGTTAACGACAGCACCTCGTGTAAATGTAACATCCTTCATGCAACCACCGAAACCTAGCAAATAGTAAGGGATTAGTACCACATAAAGAGCTTCAGTCATTAAGAAACACTTTTGCTCCTTTCAATTCTATATTTTCAGCATTAAAGACTGTAATGTGAATATGTTGACTTCCAACATGACATTCTGCCTACACTTTGAAGATACTAAACTGGTAAGTTCCTGTCTTACTGGTCAACATTTCACTGTTAGAAATTCCATCCTACAAGGAAATAGCTTTCTCTTTTCTCTACTGTCACTTTTCACTTTAAAATTATTACCATAAAAATGATTCTGACTTTTAATATCAGCTTTCTTCTGCTGGCTAATATTTTGTTGATACACATCCTTCCTCAAACTGAGAAGAATATCTAGATTAAAAATACAATTAACTTCAGGAGATCAGAGGGAGGTATTTTGGTTTTTTATAATGGGGAAATAACTGGTATGCTTTTTACAAACATACTCTAGAAACATAACCTCAAACTGTTTATAATAAAAAATTTAAGAAGCTTCATTTTATCTTTATTTCTATATACACGTTTCTGTGTGTATGTGTAACATTGCTATCAACATTACAAATACATTAAATTAGATATATGCAGTTAAAACACCACTACAAAATTCAGAATGCAGTTGCTAAAATTTTTATATTTACTAAAAATAATAAATTGATACAAAATAGTTCTCAAATCTGAGCACTGATTGGCATTTAACATAAACCCAAAGTAAACAGTAACCAAACTGAAGACTTCAATTAATTTAAGAATTAACTTTTTTAATTAAAAATCCACCTCTCACAGATAAGTGCTGCTCTTTAGCTTTGGGAAAGCACTGTAACTATATCTTATGTACTTTTATTGCCTTTATTAGCACAAGATGACAGATAAGAGTGGTATTTGTACCTAGCCACCCAAACTGAGAATCTAATGTCCGTACATAATTAATGCAAACAGGGGTACTGAGGGTGGACATCCATTTTGAATCATCCTTTAAAACACCTTCTTTCTCCACAATGGCAGGAATTTAGCCAAACTGCTTCTTAGAATGAATACATCCTAATTTAAGCTCAAGTCCTACTCCACAATAACCTGCTCAGGTTCTTAGTCTGTGGCAGAGGAAAGAGCCCCAGTCTGCACAGCTATCCTAATCACAAGATAAAATGAACAGTTAATTTGCAGTGAGATGCATACTGTATAATCTATTTTTATACATTACTTTTAGTATCTTTTTAGCAACATTTATCACTATTTGAAGATTTCTGACTGAAGTCAGCCATGTAATCTTATTTATTCTCAAGTAGCTGCAAGTAAAGACAGTAGAAATTCTCACAAACATTCTACCAGGTACCTTCCTTCTGAACCTCTCAGGGGGGCATATCATGGGTCATGCAACTAGAGTCATCACAGACTTCATAAAGTCACAACTTTAATGAAAGAAATTTCAACTACAGTCATCATAGACTCCAGCTGAAATTTCTAAAGTTAAAGTTGTAACTGACATGATAGTGAGGTGGGAGGAGAAGGATATTTATCCCTTATTTACTGTGAGAAAAACAGTATTCCCTACTCAAAATTAACTACCAAGCAGCCACTGATTGAGAAAACCTTTTCTAAATACTTATTAAATCATAAGGTCTCCATAGTCTATTATCTTACCAGTACATCATTATAGTCTGAAACAAATGTATGCTTTAAACTGTAATGTCTCATCTTGTTCACCTAAAACTACATTTGGGAACACATAAGAATGTTTTTATCTTGTGACACTCTATATATGAATTCACGGCCACCATCTTATTTTGTGGCGCACTGAGGAGGGTTAGTGGAGGACTAATGTTTATTGATGTGCCTCAATATGCACTTCAGACATTCACTTTGGGTGTTGTGTTGCCCTAGATTCTTTGTGCACAGATCTCTTTGCTGCAGGAGTTGTGAATGCATCCACTCACCATCTGCTACGAGGCAACACTGACAGGGGATGACTGGCTAGCTCTTTTGGGCCATAAATATTATGCACACAGAACCTGAAGGAAGATTATATTATATGTGATACTTACAGCTGGAAGAATACTATATTCTTGAAATATCTGTGATGCTAGTGCATGGATTTGGTTCCAGCTACTCTATAGCTGGGAAATCACAAGGCTTCAATACAGCTCAGCAAAGTTTCCTTGATGCACACTTTTAGTGTGAGTTCATGCATTCAAAACCACTTACTAGATGCCCCACTAATCACTTATTTGTTCGCAGTATCCAAAAAATACACCATGACTGATGAATAGTTTCACAAATAATGAAAAAATGAACCCAATTAGAGCCAGTTTAGTAGACACTTTTCAACTACATTTCCTTTTGTGAAGGTCACTAGTATCAGGCTGCAATTATTGCTTCTCTCTTTTCTCTATAAATTTGACCTGTTCCAGAACAGAAGGGTCACAGTGATGGCTAAAAATATAACCATCTCCCCTCCTGATGAAAACACCATAGAAATTGTAGTCAAAATCCAGATTCAGGGGTTTATATTCATTTTTTAGATTAGACACATTATCACCTAAAAATGGCCTAAAACCCTCTCTATTCTTCCATGTGGCAGCACCCAGCCTCATTACAGTGACTGAAGTTATGTTTACTGTTTTCTACCAGTTTTTTATTCCAGATCTCCAAGTGACACAAGTTGAACATGTGAAACAAGTTTATAAGAACTGACTTTCTGAAGATTTGAGATCATCTGCTTGGACATCTCAGTTTACCACTTGCTACTCTCCAGTTCCCCTATCGGCTAGATTGCTTCAGTTATCACAGGGTTGGAAACATTTTTATAGCTTTACAAAAGGATCAGGACTAAGTAAAGCTAGATAGGTAGGGATAACTGGGGGTAAAAGTAATAATAGGTGGAAAGAAAAATTAACATTATAAATTCATGAATTTCCATCAGCACCACAATGTCCACCTTGTGCATGACACCAGTTTCAAAAACAAATGTTCTTGATGTCATCTTACCTTGTTCCAACCCCAGTTCTTTATAAAAATTCTGAATCTCAGGTGGGATTCCTCCTATGTAGATGGGCGAGTTTACTTTCAGCTGCTGAACACGCGGTTCGAGAGCCTGCTCTCTCAGTTCATTCATACTTGCTGAAAGCACAGAGCCCTCCTTTTTCACTGTGACTTCATTCCACTTCCCATCACAATAAGATAGTCCCAACCAGAGATCCACTTGTGTGAAGACAATGCCAGTTTTCAAAAAGATGTTTAATATTCCACTTTTCAGTTCAATCTATATATTTTAAAACAGAAAAAAAGTTTGAAAGGTATATCAAATACACAACAATAGAAAGTTCTTTTAAAAAAACATAATCAAGGGAGTTATGCATATGATCAATTAATAAGAAATTTTTATCTTCCAGATAATACTGTTTATCTTCCAGCTAATACACTAAATACAGCGTATTGGTTAATTCAGAATGTAGGAAAATATATTTTGATTTTTTGAAAACAGACTTTGGCACTAATGCAACTAAAAAAGAAAGACAATAAATCAGGACTGTTTTGCCTTTTTTTGAGAATGAGAAAACAGTATTTTATCTATTTATTCATTTTTAGAAGAATGTAACAAGATAATAAGGAAATGAAATGTCAGACCTGATTAAGGTCTTTTTAATTGGCTCGTGAACTCAATTTCAAATTTTTTCAGCATACATTGATTCTTACATTCATACATTTCATCCTTATTATTCTAGATCTTGTAAGAAAATAATTGGGTTTGTATGTGCTTTTTGAGATTAATGTGCCAATTCTCTAATAGAAATACATTTTACTTAAACGTTTCACTGCAGAAGTTTCCAAATGCTTTACTGCAAGGCTCTTTATCCTAACTGAATGGAACACAAGAGAGCTGAGACCGTGAAATGGCACATATAAAGCAGTAAACACTTAGGGGATGAACTGGTGGCTGAAAAAGATGAATATATTCACAAAAAGGCATCACTGTTTCTATGCTAAAACCTTATTAAGTGAAATAAAACCTAGATTTAATATAAATTCTTATCACCATTGTTGACAAACTGATATATTTAGTCCTATTCCCAACACTGACTTCTTGCTCATGAGACAGAGGAACTGGGGATTTTGTTTCTTTCTTTGATTGGCACCACAATTTTTCCTATTTCCATGAGTTTAGAGCCATTTATAGCTAAGGTGAAGGACTGATCATGGCATCAGTGCTGATGAGAACAGCTTGACAAAGGTGTCCATTGGACAAGTCATTGCTTTTTTTCACTGATGAGAATTAATATGGAGCACACTGTGCTGACGTGAAGAAAGCATTCCAGGGACAGTGGTATGCCAGGCATCTTGCCAGACCTGGAAGCCAGAGAGAGGGCACAACGTTTGACACAGGGTCACTACTCAGCACAACTCTCTTCCAATTTACTTATCTTGGCATAGTTTTAAAGCACGCAGTGAATGATACTTGTGCTTTTTGTGTTGACCTGGACTGACATTTAGAACATCAAAGTGAAGTTAAAGAGAGGGGAGCACTGCTCAGTAGTTTCAACTGTTCTACATGGTGAAGACTAAAAAAAAAGCAAAGTCCTGCACAAGTCTGAGCACAGCTACTGGGCACAGATTTAAAAAAAAAAAAGATAAATTGTTTGGTTTAGATAAAATTCTGGGACCACTTTAAAAAACCTACTTGATTTTTAATCTATCCATGGAAAATATATTATTACTTTAAACCAAAAATGCATGAAGGTCATCTTTTTCTGCCAGACATGAACACTTCACTTGCCATCTCTCAGCTGAATGACAGTATTATACCAAAGCTCTAAATCTAGGCAATTTCCAGTTTAATTCTTAAAAGCAAGCTTGCTTTCAGAATCTGAGGTACAAAGTTTCATTAACACTTTTCTCTATGTACTCAATTCTTACTGTGATATACCTGAGCATGTAAGTTTGGAATTAGGAAAGCCAAAGCTTAGCCTGAATGGTAGATAAGGGCAAGAAGAGCTTCCACAGTCCCACTAGCAGGTTGTGGTGTCTCTCTGACATTGATACAGGGACCAACTCTGACTAAAAATTTGATTAATGTTCTGGGCAATAGGATCAGCTATACTCTGAACAAGTTTGCAGGTGATGGCTAAGGGGGCTTTCAATGATATCCCAGACATATAAAGCAGCTTTGAAGAAAAATACTGAGTCAAGATGGATTACAAATTGAACACTGGCCACCAGCATACTCTCAAAATGATGAAGACCAACATGCACTGGGCTACATTAGAAATAACGTAGGCATAGGTTCCAAGGACATGACTCTTCCCCTCTATCCATGGAGTATAAGACCACATCTGGACTCCTGTATCCAGTTGTGGACACTCTGGTACATGAAAAATACTGTGACACACCAGAATGAACCCAGTGAAGGGGCACAAAGTTAATCCGTGGTTGCAGTATCTAGTGCATAAGTTGAAGATGAAAGAACAGGGTTTGTTTGGTCTTAAGAGTAAGAGGGAAGGAAACTTCACTGTTCAACTGCCTTAAGGGAAGACATAGAAAAGACAGACCCAGTCTCTTTTCAGAGGCTCATTGTGAAAGGATGAGAGACCAAAGATAAATTGTAGTGAGAGAAACAGTATAAGATATGGGCTGGTTTCTTTGTGGATTGTTTTTGTTTTGTTTTTTCCTATAATGAGGACAGTCAAAGATTGGAACAGGCTGTAGAATTTGGAAAGCTGTGGATTGTCCATCTGTAGAGAGATGCACAATACTCAAACAGAAAATGCCTGGAGCAACCTCATCAAATGTAAGTTGGTATTGCTTTTAGCAGAGATTTGGAGTAAATTACTCCAAAAGGCCCATTCGACTTAGATGATTTTTTGGTTCTGTATTGTACTTCTCTGCAGGAGCCAGTCCCTGCCTCACTCAATCTGCTTATAAACATATGATTTTGAAGATGAAAGGAATATGCAGACCTAGCACTGGGAAACAAAACTCAAATAGGATAGGGACTGCATTAGACACTGAATGACACTTGGTTAAACCTGACATCCAAAATGGCCTCAACCAATGTAGAACTAGAAGAGCGATTATGGCTTTATCTCCCTTGAATTGAGAAGTCTTCCTGCGATTCAGGAATATCAGCAGAGAAAAGCACTGGACTTCAAAAAACTTGTCAAGGACAGACTGCCTGTGAGCCCTTTGAAAGAAAAAGTACATGTTATTCATGTTGATGTTCATTCCAGTTCAGACATGTCAGCCAGAGAGCAGAGGCCCAAACACAGACCCTGAACAGTCTCCTCAGAATCAGGCACTCTAATGGAAAAGGAATGAGAATTTCTTCCTGACTGACACCCAGTAGAGAGAAATAGCTGGTAACCAACAAGTCTTGTGTGAGTGCCATTCACTTTGCTAATAAAAAGGCTTTGACTGAGTTCTCCAAACACAAATTTCACACCCCTCTTTGGTTTCATCATAGTTACAGTTTCATCTTGGACACTGGTTGTTTTACTTCATGCAGCCATTCAAAAGTGCAATTCTTTGGAAAAAGTTCTTGCAGGACTTTTATCATTCTTTGCAGCTTTGCAGAACCAAATCACCAGGTACAATGTCTGGGGAGTCAGTGCCACTGGTGCACATAAGATTGACAATGCTTAGGGTTTTGCTGCTGTTAAAGTGGTCAGCATCAAAATCAGTAATGCAAACTTTATCAGCAGTCACAGATTCTTTTAATCACATAACCCTCATGAGGAAACACATGCCAGAGTGTGAGCTAGTGATTCATACTAGCATATCTGGTCACAGTTGGCCTGTAATTTTTATGCCTGTATCCAAAGATAATCAGATTGAACTCCTTGGCTTTAGTTAATTCTCGGGGCACGGAAATCACCAAAGTGACCTTTATGCATAGCACCTTTCCAGGACATCGTTTTGTCTAGGGCAGAAGACAAGATAGAGTCTTTGGCTGTTTGGTATCAGACCAGCTGTGTGTCTAGTTGTAGTCATTCCCAAATTACAAAGCTAATAAGAGACCTATGACCTATGCAGAGGAAAGGGTCAGGGAATACCATCTTACACTGGCACTCAGGATAAGCAATATAGCTCATAATGTTTTGCTGTGCAAGTGTCTCCTGACCAAAGCTCCTAACAAAGACATTGTAGCTCATGTGCAACACACTACGCACCTCATTTTCACTTTCTATTAACCTTTTATTGTGAGCTCAAGTGTACAGAAAAACCTTCTGTCATCATTATGTATGTGCAGAACACAAAGCCGCAAGGGTTGGAAAAGCATGCATACATATACTCATCCTCTCTAAAATTCCTCATCTTAAAGCTATGGAGACACTGAGGTCAGGATGAAAGTGAGATAAAAAAACTTACTTGGCTTAGGACATATGCTAAGAAAATTATCCCATCAGAGCTAAAATAATACAAATATAAACCTGCCACAAATCTGGAAGTATGAGTAGAAAAGGAAATTGATTTGTCTAACTACTTTGTGCTTTTGACTCCACTTTCAATTTAGTATGTCCCCTTTCCTACTTTATAGTCAGAATCTATTTGCTCCTATTTCTGGTAGTCTGACACAGAGCAGCAGAGAGGAAACAAGGATCACATACTGCCAGAATCTCCAGAAGAAACCCAGTGAATACTGTTCATATCCATAGTGCCCCTGTGTTGTGAACTACACACATACAAGTCTTTTTATTAGGGAGGAATAGTACTGTAGATATAAAATCTAATGCTATTAGCTCATGATCTTGGTCATTACTTGAGGGCAAAATTAAAGTAATAACTGTAATTAGTAAGACTTGTTATTGGAACTCATTTTAATTTTTCAACTAAGGCAAATTGAAAAAGAGGAAGCAAACCAGTCTAGCAGAATCCAAAACCCAGGAAAAATTATCTGCTGGAAAAGCTAGTAGCATAAAAAGAAAATAAAGAGTAAGTTATAGTTGACCTGAAAAGGAGAAAAATATATTTATATGTTTTAGGTCACAAGTTTAAAAGAAAAGACCCATTAGATATAATACCATGCAATAAAACAGGCTGTGACATGACAGCCATTAGCAAAACAGCTGCATAATAAGACATAAATAAATAAATTAAATTCAATAAAAGAGTAGAAAGGGCAGATTGGGTCATAAAGAATAACAATACTCTCAAAAACCTCTAAAAATAAATTATTGCTTCCTGGAAAAACTGAAAAAGTATTTTTTTTATTTAATGCTCTGTAATACCTATTAGTTGGTACTTGCACCAACTATAGTTGACCTACTAAGTAACGGTGACCACAATCTAATGACACTCAGAACTCTTGAGAGAAGGAAAATACCAAAATTCAGAGCCATGTAGCTAATAAAAGAATTTGAGAAACTACAATACATTGAAACATATTAGAAACTATGGAAGCACAAGTAATTCTGAGTATAAACAGACTTATTTAACAGATACCAAAAAGAAAGTTCATAGACACTATCTCACAAATTTGTCTACCACAGGATTTGTACAGTGTTGGGAAATCCATGACAGGAAGGAGATGGAATTAAGCTAGACCACTAATTTTCTGTCTATATGTTTCAAATTAAAATTAAAAAAATGTTACGGATTATGCAGAAATACGTATACCTAAAAGAGAAAGCTTTATTAGAAGAATGCACAAATTCCATCATGAACTGTTTGATTTACAATTTAATTGACTTTGTTCCAGTGTGAGAACTGGGAAAATGCATAACTCTATATTTTCCTAGGAATGAAGTGAAAACTTTTAATACATGTCTTTTATTCTCTTTTCTAATCCAGTAAAGACAATAACTGTACTTTTCATATATTGATATCTTTCTTATTTATGATATAAATAACACAGGTAACAGAACTGAACACCTCTTGGAGTATTTTTGCTTCCCTTATGTTTTGCTGTGCAAAGCATTTCAAAACTAGTAAAACATGAAAATAATGTATGGTTTGAAATTTCTTTAAGTGGTAGGTTGGCTTCAGTAGACAAAACTCACAGGTCATGTTTGAATATAGTTATTTGTCTTTTTGAACTTACTGCAAGATAATCTGGACCATCTTTATTGTAAACAAATAGAAGCAATCCATTCAGTTGATCTGTTCTGAATTTGAATGAGATCTCAAATTCCAATCCACCACTGAAAAGACTTGAATGCAATTCCAGGAACCCTGGAAAGAAAGTGAATGCATACATTAGCTAATCAAATCCATAAGTAAATAGGTTCAGGAAACCAAAAGTAAAAATTTAGATGCTCCTTTCTACTTTGATGTGAAGAGCTTGGGCTTCAAGATTATAGTTTACAACTTTATCATTCAGCTTTGTAAAGGACATTTATCGATAACACACTGCAAGAAACTAGACTAGTAAAATATTCTCATTTTTTTACCTGGCATTTTTATATGATATTTTTTGGTACCTTATAGGTATATTTTATGCCTCTGCAAAAGTGAACTTTCACCTTTTACACGCAGATCAAATCTGTATGCAGTTACAGCATCACTACCTGTCTGTGAATGCAATTCCTCTTTCATGCAGCAACCTTCTGTAAACTCAGAGAACCGATTTTAAACCATTCAAAAATAATCCTCTGTAACTAAAACTGCTTTGAAAAGCAGATCACTACAATACTTTTGATATGATCGCCTTTTATATTTCAAGAACATACTTGGATAATGCAATAGTACAGCAAACTACCTCTGCCAAGAAAATGTGCTCCTTCTGAGAGGACAATAGGGCATCCTTCCCAAATATGATAGACATTGTTCTGCTCTTCAGCATACTGCCAGTTCAAAGATTCCCAGTTTTCATAGGGAGTGTGCACTTTTTTCATGGATATGTCACTGAGACACCCAACAAATCCTTTCTCTACTATCCTCTTCATCCCTGCAAAAAAAAAAAAAAAAGAAAATATTTTTTAAGCCAATCACCTGCAACTAGACACAGGAATTAATATATGTTTTTGACATGCTCTTCCTATCAGATACATCCATATGTGTATTGAAAACCAGCCATCAATCATTTCATAAAGATGGGTATGAAGCTAGATCCAGATTTCTAAATTGTTCTAGTCCCTAAAGACAGCAGCTTCTGCCAAACAGCTGAAAAATATTAAACTTTTTGAGATCTTGCATACAGGTACTTTCAAATCAATGGCATAAATCTGCTCTTTTAAACAAAATAATAATTCTGAGGAAAGGCACACTCCGGCTGAATAGGAAGAAATAATGTTGCAAAACCTAAGGCAGATGAATATATGTTTAGAAGCTTCATCACAAAGTTTATTAACTCTTTTTACCTACTGGGGACAAAAACATAAAGCAGATATATTATTGGTCTTCTCTCAAATGGTATTTACAGCCAGTCTTGTCTTGATTATTTAGCTGAGATTTTTAAGGGAAGCATCCTGGATTATTTTCTGCACCAAGTTTTAGAACACATGCCTGAGTTTCTGGTTTTAGTAAAGTGGCTAAGAAGGAAAGAGGGAGTGGGACTTTAGTGTACCCCACTGGATTTCATGTCAGAGAGGCAAACACAAACATAGTAAATAATTTGGCTTTCAGGTTATTATGATAAAAAATATGGAAATGAATTCACTGAGAACAGCTGATTGCATACTGGTTTTGTAAGCAGTCACCTCGTTGCACCTCTCACAGTCCACACCTCTCAGTTGTAGACTGACATAAATACCACATTTATATATGAAAATTCAAGTTTATTGATTTTTCTGGAAGCCAGCTATGATCCAGCTCCACATAAATTCTATACCTGTAAAATACAGGTATATTCATACACCACCATATTCAAAGGGACAATCTCTGAAGACTACAAACTCACATCAAAAACAACCAGCATGTTGTACCCCTGCATTCAAGTGGGATGCATAACTCTGTGCTTCATCTAATAAACACAATTTTCATGTGTATTTTTGAAAAGAATTTGGGAATCTGTATGTAAAATATATCCATGAGTTTCAGAGTCATAGCAGTTCTGTGTATAAATCCATTAAAATGCACACAGACATCCTATTCTGCTTTAATCTCATGAAATCAGGTATATGTATATTTCCATCTATCCCAAAATGTAAAACTGGAGAAACTGTACAGACTTATATATAATAATACTCACCTACATCCTTTCTTACAATAGTATAACCCTGTGGAAGTCCTCCAACAAAAACTCCCGTGTTCTCTCCAATAATGGTACTTCCACTAGTTGCTAAGGAAGAACCTGAAAAAATAGATCATCATCCTGTTATTCAGTGCTTCCAACTGATTTTCAACTCAGTAACAAAATATTGGTATTTTGTAAAAGAGACTGACACCATGTCCTAATACTTTCCCATACATATCCAGGAAATATTTAATCCTCTGTTTTATAGCAGAATATTAGTACAATTATAGATTAACAAGCACAAATAGATACTTAGCATTAAATTATCAGACTCACGCTGGACAGATACCTCAGATGAGCAGACAAAACAGTAGTGACTTTGTCAGAAAACTGAGCGATTTTTTTGCAGTATGGCAAACACAGGTGGTGGGAAAGTAAGCAAGCGAGCGATACCCTGAGCAATACCAGGTTTATTTACATGAATTGATTACCTGTATACTGTCCATCCACTGTGATGTTTCCCAGTGCTTGAATTCTTGTAGCAGTTATTTGGTGCCAACTGTTATCATTGTACACTTTTCCACCATCATTAGTTGGAGTGACTGCTACTGCAGATCCCTTTTTATTAAACAGAAGAATCCAATTTAGAATATTATGAAGGTAACATTTAGAATTATACCTTACTCTTTTATAACAATCTGTAGTATATAACACCTAAAGATAAAGACAGAAGTCCTCTGTTTAACTTCTTTTGGACTACTGAATGATGTTTAGGACTGATTTCCCCACTAAATTAACCTTCTCAAATAATAAATGAAGGATTAAGGATCCAGGAGAGTTTCTTTTAAAACCAGAAATCCCTGTGTTTGTCTGATTCAAATGAAACATAAACAAAGATACATTCAGAAATAAGTTACTGTTAAAATTCAAGATATTAAGAATTCAAAATATTAGCTGAACTGAGAAGCTCTAAGGACTATGTAAACGACCTGCACTTTTTTCACAGTTAAAAGACAGGGAAAGAACGGGAAAGAAAATAACTAAAGCCTCAAAGTAGCCACCCTTCCATATGTCCCCCTTCCCATTCCTCAAATACTGATAAAGACAACACTGAGACACAAGCCAGTAAGGGTCTTGTTACTCATTTTTTTTATTTTTTTACTAATTTTTAAAATTATGCCTCTATTTAACTACTTCATGGATTGCTGTGGCTGTGAAGTTTAATGGCCATGATGCAACATGCCATCCACAGAGAGCAGCTGCACATTAGGGTTGTCTAAATGAACAGACCTAAAAAAGAGGTATATTTCTAGAATAATACATGCATGTTCTGTCCATGTTAACATGGTATCAAAAGGACTTGCTGAATTAGGGAAATGTAATACATGCAGTTGTCAAACCAAATCTTGTGATCGAAAAGAAACAAACAAAATACCACATAAAGTAATAAATTATGTAATAAAATCAATATATTTCAAGAATTTTCTTTATATTTATATCCAAATAACATAACTTCCTAATAATTCCCATAATATTTTCTCAGGACTTTATATCCTACTTGAACTGTCTGAGAACTCAAAGTTATTCTGCTGAATTCATAAAACAAAATTGTCCTCTGCAGCAGGCAACTACTGAGTGGAAAAACATTTCCTTGTATAGGCACTGTGCTGTAATAATCACAACCTCTGTAGTTACGTTATGGCTTCAAAAAACCATTTTCAAAAAATATGTAAAAGCAAAATTTGTTCATCATCATTTAGAGGCCCAGCTTGTAACTTTGCAGTAACAAATCAGATGATTCAGCAAATTTTTCTCCAGATCTTTTAGTACTTTTTCTGGCCCAAGGATCTTAGTGTTATGCACATGGAGAAAACCTGTTGATATAAACAACTACCTATTTTAATTAATACTAAAAACTAAAAGCCTCTTGTTAAAATTTAGTATTCTGCCTTTAGTCATGTTCATCTATTAGAAATTGCATTGTGGCATATAAATTCATGAATACATATATTCTACAGTACCTTTTGAATTGGGAACTGCCACTGTGTATCCTATGTATCAAAATATATATGATATGTACATATGTACATGATTACAGAAAAAATATCACCTGGTGTCATTTACAACAGGTTTGATACTCCATTCAGCCAACATCTTGGTACTGAGGTTTCTACCACATCCTCTGCCCCATGATAACAACACAAAGTTACACGTATCCTTATATATTCCCACTTTTTCATATACTATTTTTTATTTTCTTCTCTCCTATTTCAACATTTTAATATTTTACAAACACACACATTTCATTATCGTAGTTTAATAATTAAAACCAGAACTGGTGTCATGCCCAATTAATGTGCCCTGGTAGCATGCCCATTAGTTTTTCCATTAGTGAATTCAACAATACTAATGGGATTACTAGCATGGGATGCTAATTGGGCGTGACATAAGAAACTGGCTTACTTCTTAGCATACCCTTGCTAATGATGAAATTAATGAGCATTTTATTAAATGCTGTCTCATCAAAGTGTACTTAGTTAGCGTTAAAATTGTTACAAACGATGCTGCATTCTAAAGATCAGGTTCCTGAATAAGTGGTTCTTCATATTATGTTTGGCAACAGTCTAAAGCATTAACAGTTTTATACATCAGAAACCACATGTATTTGTAACCAATTCAATCTGGGACCACACAAGCATATATGCAAACCTGTGCTTAATTTTGAGGGAAGACAAAAAATATATGGTGTTTGGGGCTCAGCATGCACTGCATTGGAGGTCTCCTTATGACATTTTATGTAGAACTGCCCAAGTTGCTCTGATCACATTCAAACAGCCTGTTGTGAAATGGCCTGTCATGCATTTTGGAAATCAACATTTTGAAATGTTAAGTCATAAAATAAGTCTTAATATTTGGTAGCTCTCAGTAATAACTACGTAAGAATCACTGTGGCTCTATCATGACAAATTTTACATTGGAAATACAGAGAAACATCACAAATAAGAATCTTCTAAGATACTGTCTTAGCTGCCAAAGTCTGAGTGTAACTACAGTTTTCCCAGTCAAGTTCTTTCAATGTCCAAACTCCTACTACTAAGAAGGAAAACAAATAACTGAACTTTTGCCAGTGGCAAGAAGGAAGGTCTATTTGGGACTTATAGCTAGTTGGGTAGTCTCCATATTCCTTTTCCTGTGGAGTAACAGCTCACCCTCAGAATGTGCTTACTACTTCAGCCTCTACATGACAACAACCACCAACAAGGAAACACAGGCAACAAGAAAAGTATCTGGCATTCCTCCTTTTTGCTGTAAAGTTTAGTAAATGGTTCACCTTCTAAAATGGAAGAACTGGACTCCCCTCCATCCCATGAGAACAATCTCAGTACTCTATCCTCAGACTGCCCTAACTACTGAGGAAAAAGGTCCTCCACATTGAACTTATATTTTTGTTTTTACTGATTTTACTTGGCATAAAATATTCATTGTTTCTTGGCCGGGGGCGGGGGGGGGGGGGGGTAGCAATGACCTATAGCACTGAGAGATATCCATAAATTTTGCTGGAGTTGATTGTGTAATTTAGGGGTGGATGTAAAGACACAGTAAGAAGAAAATTCACAGAGTGCTGAAGGTTTACAGACCCTCCGAGTTTGGAGGAAGATCTATGGAACAATTTGATTGTTCAGACAGACTAGGGAAGACATCTGTTAGCAAAAGCTTCCTAGACCATGAGTAGAAACTGCAAAGAATGACAGTAAAACAATTAGGAAGGAAAAAAGAGCAGTTACTCAACGCAAAAGGAAACAAAAGGGATGGACAGACAATAGCTACATGAATGGTGGTGTACATGAAGCTCAGAGAAGTATGAATGGACAGGAAGAAAAGGATTTGAAATTAATACTGAGTGAAGGAAGAAGCCAGGCTGGTGAAGGCTCCCCACTAGGAAGACTTGGCAGGACTATCCCCAGAGCAGACACAACAAAGAGAAAACGCACTGCTGATCATGAGCAAAGATACATACCAGCATCCTGAAAGGGACTAGGGGTAAAAATAATTAACCTGTGACAGAGCACAGCTGGAAGGGAGCACAGAATATTACACCACACTGCTACAGATAAAAAGCAGCAGAGACACAGTTGTCATCAAAAAGATTTTTTGCAATTTTTAAGAGAAGAGCACAAAGGCAGGGCCATAAAAGCTTATCATATATGCCATGACCATAACTAGAGAAAACAATGCATATAACCCAGTTAAGACACCACATGATGTCAATAAGAAGTAATTACAGCATTTGCACACTAATGCAAACTGTGATGCACAAACAAAAGATTAAGGAATGCTGCTGCAGAACATGATCCCTGACATTGTAAGATAGGAAGACCAAATCATGGCAAAAAGCAAAAAGAAACAAACTATGCAGAAAACACAGAAACAAAGGTAAATACAATAAGGTAACACAGAACAGTAAGGATACAAAGACAGATTTTTTCATAACTGTGCTTTCATAGGTAAAAGAGTTTGAAAAAGATACTACAAAAAATACTTTGATGTAGGCCTCTGCACCCTACTTCAGCATCTGAGAATGAACAGAATCTGCGAATGCAATACTTCCTCATTACTAATGAGAAATTAGAAAGCATTAGCTTTCAAGATAGTAAATCATCTGTTAACACCTACACTGTTCCTGAATGCCTTGAATGACAGATGTGGGTTTTTTTCTCTAAACAGCTACTGAAGCATTGGCAATTTTTGGACTTTTTAAGAAGAGGCAATAATATGGCAGTGATGATGCTAAAAATCAGCATGGGACAGAGGTGCCTGATTTAAATGAACTAGAAACATAAACAAAGATACATTCAGAAACAATCTGTTAAAAATTAAATATGGTAACTATTGAAAATATGAGCTGAACTGAGAAGCTCTAAGGACTAAATATGAAACCTGTACTTTTTTACAGTTAAAAGACAAGGGAAAAAGAGGAAAAAATAACTAAAGCCCCAATGCAGCCACCCTTCCATGTGTCCCCCTTCCTTATTCCCAGATACTGTGGACCTAAACAAATACAACATCTTTTAGGGAATGAGTCCAAACAAACTGACATAAAGCTACTTCAGAAGAAGCAAATCTGCAAGGAGGGTTAGGAATACTATTTGAAGTACAAAAATTCTAGTTGAAAGACATCCACTCCATTAAAAAACAAACAACAACAAAACCTAACCATTCCACCTAGGAAGATCTTGAAAAGAAAATAAAAATTCCTTTTCAGTTAAGTGAAGTGTGAAAGAGACAGATCTAGTCCCTATCAAAATGTGTATGAGGGCAACATTAACATTAAGCACAGTCCTAAATTTTGAAGTACACACTGACTCAGTTCGCAATATGCAAAAAGAAGGTAAAGCCTGTGTGTAAATGCAGTGAAAAGAATGGAACTTTATATGTTGGGCTAAGAGTCAGATTCAGTGATTTCTAGCATGGGGTCACATGCAAGCCTGGGGATCACACCCAAGCTCGCCTCTGTGCAGCACCAGCTTCCCCTACAGATGCTCCAGAGCTTAGGAGAACCTTCCCTGCTGCACAACAGCTCCACATGGGCATGGAGCGCCAGTGCTGGACTATGGCAGAGCTCAGGAGGCAAAGGTTAGCAGAGGGTTGGCACATCTCTAAACTTTCACCGTTTCATGCCATTAAGCATTTCTGTTCAACCTCCTGCAGCATCAGACACAATGCCAAACACAGAATTAGACACTAAGGTGTGACAGAAGCCATGGCTGATAGAGCAACCAGATCAGACCTTCCGGCAACACTGAGGCAGCAGTAACCTCACAAAAAGGATGTGTGTATATGGATACATATGATACCACATTCTGACAGTATAACTAGAAAATCTGATAATGATTTACAATATCTTGTGTATTTATGAAATATAAGTGAGTCCTTAATGTTTTTTAATTCCATGAGGAGATTCAGTTTCAGAGTGCAGAGAAAACACAAAATACTCAAACACAAATGCAAGGAATGCAGCCTTATTTTTCATTTTGTTGCTATTTCCCTTATTATTTATTTCTTTGCATAATGTCAACATGCAGATTACAGTAGGAAAACACAAAGTCTTAAAAAGTCTTAAAAATAATGTACCAAAATTATATAATTAATTCAAAACCTTGTTCTGCCCTCTTTTGAAATCTTGCTACTTTAATCTGTAGTGGTGTTTGGTAGCACTGATAAAAAAGTGTCAAACCCACAAAAATGCAAAAATAAGATCTTAAATTGTAGCACACTTAACAGTAAAAGAGCAAAACTTAAGTGTTTCAGTTTTTCTCTCCCCAAAATCTCTAGTTTGCTGAGGGTTCTGAGAAGCAAATTAACTTATATCAATTAAATTAAAGGAAAAAAAACAACTAGGAATAACCATGTGAAAACTACTGAAAAAATTATATAAGCATTCTTTTTAGGATCCTGACTTTTTTAGTACCTGTGGATCAAAAAGAAAGTAAGGACGCCCACTCCTCAGCTGCAGTGCAATATATTCCTCCTGATTGCCAGGTGATGCAGAGAAAAAAATCAAACCATCGGGTTCCTGGGTTCGAAATTTTACTTTAATACCTGGTTAGAAAAAGTAAATAGATGGTTAACACCAAAAACTGTTCTTGTGGACTCTGAGAAAATTACTAACCAAATATAATTTTAAAACAGCAGTAACGTTGGAAACTAAAATCATGGAAGTTCTGTTCAGTGAATTTTGCTAATCCAGCCTGAGACAGCCCTTGACAGAAATTTCTGTGAACTCTTACTCATCTGGAAAAAGAAACATGCAGTTGTGGCTTATGTTCTTTAGTAACTTCATTCTTAAGAAAATATAATTCAGATCTTGGCATACTATTTTAACAGTTGATGTTTTAAATATGGGTAGTTGACAAGAGCTGATGTTTTACATGTAAGGACACTTGTCAACCAACATTCCTGTCAGTAAAGGAGTACTGAGGTTCCTGCATGCAAGGATTTCTATGACGAATCGGAGGGTTTGGTTCCAGAAGATACAAATGTTATGTGTTCACATGTATATTCACATATATATTCTTTTATAAATACATTTATCAAAGTGCACAAAGAACACCTGGAAAAGAAGTAGTTTTGACAGAAATTGGAGATATCACAAAATAATGAATGAACTAAGCTTAATTAAGACCTTTCTAGATCATTATCGGTAGTCTTCCATTTGGTTTCTGGTAAAATCTCAGCACATGAAATGTTTTGTAAATTACACAGAGGAAAAAAAACCCACAGGATTTTTTTACAACAGCCTGAAAATATTGGAATATTGTTGTCCAGTGTATAAACTTACTCAGAAAATATCTAAGGACACATTAATGAGACAATTCATAAATTATGTAACCAATTTTGAGAAGTATAATTATCAATAAACAAGTTTTGGAAAATCACAGTGGTTTATTACTATATTTATGACTATTTTTAAGCTGTCTCCTGGAATATGATCTTACAGTAACAAATAATAAAATTAAAACACCATATGCATAATTCGGCCCAGCTTTTCTAATGTGCAAATCCAGATACTGCAGACTGAGTGTATTGTGAAGCCATGCCTTTACTGTACCCATTTTTTTTCAAAGGAAAATGAAAAGGCAACAATAGCAGATCCACCTACACTATACACTGTTGCAGACCACGCTCTAGTGAGATCGCACACACCAATATGATGTTCAAGCAAATCCCAAGTTTATTCAAAAACACAGGTCTATATCACCTTAAGTGACCCCGCCTTAGGTGCAGTGGTCTGACTCCAATTGGTTGAGGCTGGAAACATGTCCTTTTAAGGTGAAAATGAAACTTGTAAGGTGGTCATTCGGACCTACCTGAATTAGAGGCAGCAACATCTCCCCCTTTTGTTTCAAAGAACAAAGCAAAAATACAAACAACATAAAACACATAACTCCTTAGCTAACTTATCCAATGGGGAAATTGTAACCATTAGGATCATGCATATTGCAACCTGAACAGAAAGGCTGAAAATTTTGAAAATTGAGAAATAACATTTTGAAGATTTTAGATTTTGCTAATTCAAGACTTAACAGGGTATTTTGCGGGTTACACATCCCTATCTCCCCCTTTCTTTTCAAAATAGACCTTTGGAAGGAGGTACAGTAACCTTTGTAAACTAACACAAACTAATACATGACTAAGACATTTATGTTTGGAATTTGCAAACTTACAACTAGTGCAAAACAAGAAACTTTTCTTTCACGCATGAAATTGTGGTCTTTTTGTGCAGTCGTCACCACACAAACCACTGTAAACAAAACTACAAATTTTATTAAACTTTGTGCATAGTGTCCAAGAGTGCAGAGTGACTTTACTTTGCAAAGAAGCAAGTTCAGTCCAGCTGAGCTAAGTCTCCTTATGCTATAGTTCAAGGTCCATTCTCAGAACTTCTGTGTGGCCATCACAGAGGCTTGAGAATGAAGCTTTGATTTTTCGTCACCTTATACACTCTTGGTAAAGCAGTAAACAAGTGTGAATTCACAGAGAAAATTCACAAAGGCTAAACATAACTACTTACATTCTGTAGAAAATGTTCAGCAGCTGAGGGGACAGGTGGCCTTACCCCTACAGCCTGCTGGGTAACTTGGCAGTGCAATAAGCTCAAAACTGCACTTTAACTGAAAATTAACAGAATTTCAAAATACAGGCTAAACAACATGCTCTTGAACTGGACTGTTCTTGTTTGATTGGACAGTTAATGACTAGTCCTGCAAATAAGAACAATCAAACAAATCATAATAACAACCAGGATCAATACTTCTTGTATCAGAGCTGCTTCTTGCCAGCTTACTAGGCTCAGGGAATGAACCCATTTCTTTAAAGGAGAAATGTTGACTGTTAGCTTGTCAGAATTATTTTTCACTGCTTGTGCTTCTTTGGAGTGTTTGCTTAATTCTGTGGAACATATCCCTTCAAACTCATCACATTGGTAACCATGAATCCTCAACAAGAATCTTAGGGCTTCTCTGTTTTGTAATACTGCTTGTTCTATCTTATCAGCATCTGTTGAGAAATCATTAAGCATTTTGGCAATGTTGTTTAGTTGTTCCTGCACCCAGTAGTTAAGCATTTGCACTAAACGTAATGCTGTCTACACCAACTGGGGAAAAAACTGCTGCTAGCAAATTTCCTGTATCACTCCAATGTTCTATGGTGTTTTCCTCAGCTTGAGGACTAGACCACTTAACATGCTCTTGTATTCATTGTGTAAATTTGGTCAGCTTGCCTAAGTAACAAGGTTCACTTTTTACCTGGGCAGGTATTCCAGGCCATGCTCTATTACCACAAATTAAGAAATATTCAGGAGGCAATGCTCTTCTCTGGTTACCTTTTGTGTGAACCAATCTTGTTTTTGCGTAGCTTGTATTTTGTGAGTCAACAACATTCCAACACCAACTGCTATTGGTGTAACTCTTATTATGAGGAGTGACATCTGTGCTTCCCACAGGAAAATATTGCTGTGACCAGTGTTTGTTTGACCATTCAGATACACTAGAATGCACAGGGTGAAATTCAACACATGACTCATTTCCAGGGAGAGCTCCTACTAACTTTAGCTCTTGCGGATCTCTCTCTAAGGAAGTATTCAATTGCCATATGATGTCTGCTATGGTTTCTCCAGTACTACTGCAGGACACTTTTGCTTCCTCAATACCAAAAGGAATGAAATCTTTGATGTTATGATAAGGTATTCCTATAAGGCACACTTTGTTTGGTTCTCCTGCTTTAACCGTGTTATCTGAGCAGAAATTTTCTAGATTTGACTGTTGAGAAAGCATTATTCATACATTTTGATTAGTAACAGCAACAAGACGAGACACAAATGCAAGAGATACACTTGGATACTCTCTGGATTTAACTACCCTTTGTATTATGGTGGCTAGATGCTTTTCATCTGGCTTGACAATAGCTGTGAAAGCTTCTGAAATGGTCTTTTGAATTACCAGAGGCTTCCCTGTTCTAGGAAGGTTAGAAAAAGCAGCTAAAGCAGCATTCTTGGATCTTTCAAATCCTTTTTTTACTACATCATGATTCCCAGCTCCCCCCCAGCATGTCCCTTTTTCTTTCGGTGCCGTGCCTTTAAACGGCTGTGATGTTGCTCTCCATTCTGGAATGCAGCCGGTGGGTGTGGTTGTCGGTGACGAAGGCTGCAGGTACCAGCCTGTCGGCGTGGGGGGTTCCAGTGCCGGTGTTGGCAGCTGTGGGCAGCGCGCGGCTATCGAGGAGGGAGACCCAGCGCTGCAGAGCTTGGGTCTTGCACGACCGGCGCTGTGGGAACTCGTTCCTGGGACGCATGCACTGTGGATGGCGCACAGGGGATGGAATGAGTTCCACTGGCTCCGCTCCACTGGGGAGGAGTCTATCCCCTCTCCATGACGTAGTCTATCCACGCTGAAGGTGGTGGGGGTGGCGCAGGAACTGATCCGTCCCAGGGGCGGGCGAATTCTAAGCTGACCCCGGCCCCTGCGGGCTGCGGGGGACCTGCGCCTGGCACATGCACCTTGATTGGCAGGCAGTAGGGAGGGGGGGTTGGGCGGTCCTTGCGCCTCGTTGCTGAATGCGCGCGCAGCCTCTTTGTTTGGCTCAGCTGCGTGGTGACTTTTCGCCGGCTTTGCGATCACGTGGTCTCTTTGTTTTCCTGGCCACGCAGTTTCCAGCCCTGTTGAAATGTCTCCCACGGCAGTTTCCAACTGCAACGAAGTGACTCCGGCGTACCCATGGGGCGGCGGGGAGCGCGGTGGAGGCACCCCAGCCCTGAGGTATCCGCAGGGCATTAGTGGCGGCGGCGGATATAAATAAAAGTCACTCACGGTTTGGCATGGCTGGATGTTTTCTGCGGCGTGTCTCGTGGGGTTCCAGGGTTGCTGTTGAGGTCTGCCCGCTCCTACAGCAGCAGCCGGTGGTACAGGCAGGTAAAAGGTGGGCTCTGGGCTCATTTGCTGTGCATAGGCTGTTTCTTGGTAGTTATAAGGTGGTGCAAAGGCAACTTCTTGGCTTTTTGCGGCGATGAACGGCGTGAAAAAGCCTTGATTCTATGGTTGCTGTGATTCCATCGGGTTTTCCAGAGCGGGACCGGGCGGTGCCAGCACAGCACTGGCTCTTCCGCTTGGCTCTGGGCTCCGCGCTTGTGGATAGGGCGGTGGCGATGCCGAAGGGAATGGCAGTGGGGGTCCGATGAATGGCACAGGCGATGTCGAAGGGTACCGCGGCGGGGGTTCCGCGAGCGGCACGGGCGGCAGTGGTGTGGCAGAGGGGCACCGCGGCGGGGGTCCCGTGAGCGGCGGTGGCCACGGCGGTGCAGAAGGGTGCTCAGGGGAAAAACCGCCCTGCAGAAGCAGGCTTTTTTCCTTTCTCTCCGGTAGCCCGAGGTTTTCTCGGGCTCGCTCCACTTGAAGGAGCATCTTTCTCATAGCTGTATATGACGGAATAAGCGGCAAAAATTCTTCGGGTGCAGTTCGTGCTAAATTCCACAAATCTGCCCCAATATTTTCCCATAATTCTATGGAAAGCATGGAATTGGCATCTGTTAAGTGCCCTCGACTAAAGCACCAGTCCAAAATTTTTTGTAATGCTTGTCTTTCAATATTTGTTTTTGTAACTTGAGCTAATTTTTCAAATTTATCAAGCAATAAGTTCGTTTTAGTCGAGTTGGAATTTCCCATGTTTCTTTAACTCACCAGTTTGAAGGTCGTGGTTCTTTCAGTCCACGTTCTTCCAGCAGCTCTGTAGGCCACTACAAAAAACTCCCAAGTTTACGGGAGACAGAAGCTCTCGGAGGCTTCTCCACAAAGCACCCAAAAAAATTGGGGCACAGTTGCTCTCGGGGGCTACCACTTAAGGTTCTAGGCAGGTCTGCAGGTGGCTTCCATGTTCTGAGACACGTCGGGGTCCACCAATTGTTGCAGACCACGCTCTAGTGAGATCGCACACACCAATATGATGTTCAAACAAATCCCAAGTTTATTCAAAAACACAGGTATATATGACCTCATGTGACCCCGTCTTAGGTGCTTAGGTGGTCTGACTCCAATTGGTTGAGGCTGGAAACATGTCCTTTTAAGGTGAAAATGAAACTTGTAAGGTGGTCATTCGGACCTACCTGAATTAGAGGTGGCAACAATACACTTTCACAACATATCTGCATAAGGTGCTTTTACAGAATTAGGTAACTTACTGGGTTTTATCAATCTCTATTAAACTGTTCAGTATTTTCACTATCTTATGTCAGGCAGAAAACAGAAAGTTTAAAGTTTTTATTGCAGACAGCACCTATATTTAAAAATTAAATAATCATAATTCTGATGCACATTCATACAAGATCATACTTGTTAATTACCTTAAGAAATATCCCTTGACACCATTACCTTATCACATAAATTTGTTCATGCAAATCACGTGATGCAGTCACAGATATGAAACATTCTCTACACAATGAAAATCACTCATGTTATTAAAGCACCTGCACAAAGCACTTGCACACAAGCAATTTCCCACAAGTAAAAACCTCAATCAACAGTGTCCATACTTAAGGAAAAGCATAATTTTCCTGGCTCAGAAATAAAAACTTTTGCTGTACTTTGAGGTTCCAGGTATTTCCAGCTGCAGTATCTGCTGGAGAGGCCGAGACTGATGGCCTCTAATCGCAGCTGTGGAGAGCGCAGTTAATTTAACAAGTTGGCAGTACTTTTATCAAGCTGCCAAAAGACATTTCTGAAGACTGGAGGATTCCTCCTCACACCTATTTCAGAACAAATGCAAACAGAAAAATAGTTTCTGAAAAAACACCATTCTTGTATAATAATGTGTTAGAAAATATAAATTAAATGGTTCATAACAGTGATATTTCAGAATTCTGAAAGTTTTAAAAAGTTACGTAGGAGCTTACTTTTTTGGGGGGACACTGAAGAATCCTTCCTGTAGAGATGCCACAGCTTTTTATAAGTTATTGATGCATCAGGAACCATTATTTCCTCTCAATTAATTTTTCACCTATTATGTAACTGAGAAAAGGATTCTGCCTCTTTTAGTTCAGGTATCTTTGGAATTTCTCATGAGATAAAAAAGTTCATATAAGCTAGCTCTAAATAAATAATTTTATATCTCAATATTAATATTTTCTTGCATTTTTAGAAGACAGTGCTATAGAGAAACCAAATATCAAGCAAACTTGTGGCCCATAGATAATATTTTAATGTAAAGATAAAAAATTGTGAAATTAATATTTTTCACAGGAACATACTAATTAATATTGGATCTCATGGTCAAAACAAAGCATAACCAGAAACCCATTCAGACTTGTAACAACTACATGGATGACACTTTTCTGTCTTACTGGCACCGAATACGGAAAATGAATCTTAATAACCTGAACAGGGAGAGAGCTTTCTGAACTTGAAAACCACTTAAAAACCCTTCCTTATTTTTGGACTTGCAGGGCTGGGGGAAGATGAGAGATTTTGTAAAAAAGTTTCTCAAGACTTGCATCTAGTATTGCAGTTTGCATATCTAAAAACCTTAATTTCAATGTTAAATATAACAGATAAATAGAAACATAAACAAAAGAGTGACATTACAATTACCTCTGTAATTTGTCATATACAGAAACTGCATCTCAACCACACTACTGACACTACTAAATCTTGGATGGAAAACATGACCATCTGTGGGACATAGTAGGAATATACTTTTAGTCAACTGAATCTTGAATTGCAGCTCAAGAATTCACCCAACAGGCCTCTTTGTGTCACAAAAACGATTCTTCCACAAGAAGTTCTTACCACTTCTGGGGTAAAAACCCACAGGAAATTCCACTAAAAATTAAAAATTAAAGTATGTCATTCAAATAAAACCTTTTCTTTCATTTCAAATTACAGTTGCAATCAGAGAAGCTGCCAGAATTCCATTAATTATAAATTTAAAAATTTATTTAATTTCTTTAATTGCATTTATTTAATTATAAATGCATTGTACAAAAACCAATACAAGTATTGTATACAGTGAACATAAAAGACAAAAGGAATACACAGTCATAAAAGGACAAGTAAAATAAATTACTAATATTAGAATTAATTTTTCAAGTATCCCAAACTGTTTTAGGGCAGACTAACCTTCTGTCAGGACCCACATACTTTCAATTTATGCAGCAGTGAATTGTGAATAGATTTCTGTACTAGTTTCAAAGATGGCACAGCCAGGTTAGTAGAGGAATGAGGATGCCAAGTGACCAGTGCAGGCATTTTTAAAGGCATTCAACCAAGATACAATATCAGCATGTTACCCTGCAAGTGACACAGTTTTGAGAGTCTCTCTTACTAAGAGGCTGATAATACAAGTAAAATCATACACTACTATTGAAAACATTTTCAAATATCATCATCACAACCATCAGAACAGTTTTTTTTCTAATATATAAAATGCATATGGTGTGATTTTTATAGCCCCTCTTTGCCTCCTTCATGTAAGGTTAGCAAGTCTCAGAAGTTCAGCAACATGTCAGATTCAGACTATCGGGACTCAGATTCTCCCAGAACAATTCCATATGACTTACAAGACCAGCACAAAAGCCAGGAATGAGCTCTTGAGAGGCTGAATGTGTTCCTGGCAAGTTTACAGAGCACACGGGATTATTTTGAGTATAGAAGAAGCAGTTGGCGGTCAGTGGGAAAGCTGTAATAAATTAGAGCAGCTCCTAGATTAGCATAACATATACTAATAATTTATAATTATTACAGCAATAAAATTTACTTCTGACTAATTCTAAACACTTTTCTCTTGAAAAATGAAAAGTTTAAAATAGGTTTTGTTTGACTAAGAAACTATCAACCCAGACAACAGATGCTTTCCTTCCTGTAACACAACTTTACGATATAACTTCATTAAATTTAGTTTTTTAAAAGAAAAAAAGGTTAAAAAAAACCCCAACAGCAAAAAAACAACAAAAAACTCCCAAAACATTTCAAAATACAAAAGCATTCACAGTACCCAAAAATTGTCTTTTGACTTTTTGAAATTCTGGGGAAGAAGAGTTTAGGGGAGAAGGTAGGCAGAGAGGCAAGGCAATTGAAAGCATCTTTTACAATAAAAGCTGCGAAATTTCAGCAAAGTGACCAACTTAAAAAGTTGTTCAAAATAGCCAACAAATATAAGTTGTTATATTCATGAAATACACAGAAGTTGCTGCAAGTCTCAAGAGTCTCATGACTCTTCACCAAAACTTATGTATAGGCCACAGGAATAACCATATCAAAAAGTGCTAAGAGTAGCCAAAAAAATGCATTTCCAACCTTGCCAGTGGTCAGCAAGACTTGTGCTAATTTTCATAAATACATCAAATCCCAACCCAGATATATAAGATGATAATGATATGATTATTGATATTATTGCTGTTATAACTATTACTATTAATAATAATAATCATAATCTTAGCATAACATGGACAATTTCCTTGTCATTTTAGAAAAAAAATAAAAGGAAAACAGTGCACATTACAATTTGAGGAATAAAAAAAATAAAAAAGGAACATATCTACTACCTGGAAAATCACAAAGTAGTTTAGAAATGAATTTTGCATAATCTCTGAAGCACATACACTTTCAGTGAATTTTTCTCAGAATTGTGCTATGTAGAAACATAATTTGCATTTCCATTCTACTTACATAATCATATGAAATTATGTAAATAATTATATAATTGCACATGCCCATAAAATGAACAAAAAGTATAGTGTTGGCAAAGAAAGTGGTCACTTCATGCTTACTGAAAGCCTTATTTCTACATAATACCAACTAAAATGAATAGAAATTGTATATAAAATTTTGACTACATCATTAGGCTCTCAGCAGTCCCTTCAGGATGACAAACATTAAGCATTTATTTAACATTAAGCTGTGTAGAAATGCTTTTGCCTAATCAAATACATTTTCCCACAGAAATTGTAAAACAAAATTTGCTTTTCACTGTGGAGGGGATAGATGAAAACTAAAGCTCTCAGATGTCATACACCTTCCCCAAATTAATATTTTGTTGCTATTCTCTCCGTGAGAGAGATTCTGCATGCCCCAAGTCATCACAACAGCTAAAAGAGATTTAAATGTGTCTTTATGTAAGAAAATCCTCCTGTAGGTAAAAAAGGAAGACTTTCCAAAGGTGGATCAGCATTCAAAGCAGTTTTACATAACAGCAAGTGGAATTGGAGGATAGAAAGGATCTCACAGGACACTTCCTTGGACATGCTCATGAACACAAGGAGTTCTTCTCACTTTGTGATGCTCTATCGCTTCCTTGATTTTGTGGAGAGAAAAAGATGGAAAGTCTTCTTCACAAATCTGTACAGGATCTTTTGTTGACTTTGATCCAGCATCAGGCTCCATCTTTTACTGTTATCTTAAGGTCTTTGAAAACATTTTCAAAGTTCACCCCACAAACATTACATTAAGTTAGTAATTCCATCAATTATGTAAATGCTATTAATTTTTAATTGGCTTAAATTTTTAAGTACATATTTTTAAAAATTTCTACTAAAAAGTCACACACATACATACATACATATATATTATACACACTCAAAAAAAATTTCCAGACTTTTTCTCAAACTGTAACTGGATCCTCTTTTATTTTGTGATTATAGTAAAACCAGGAGAACCTAAAAATCCACTGTTTCTGAAATAGACTGTAGAAAAGCCCTGTACTTTGGAAAAGTCTAACTTTATTCAGAATGACACAACTTGAAGAATTTTTTAATGTATTCTTAATACCTCAAACTGCCAAAAAGCTAAGTCAAACTCAAATACTGACCAAGCATAAACACATAATACGATGAGTGAATGGAAGGGGGAAATATGCAACTATAAGGGAAAACTTCAAATCCTCATGATGAGAACTGAATCTTTCTTTTACACTATAATGACTAATTTGATACCTGTTTTTTCTTATTTTCCTTGCTACCCCATTATACCCACTACTGGTAAAACAAACAGGACATTTTAGCTTCAATCTTCTTACTACATAACCCAAATAACTTCAGTCATGTTTGCATTAATGCTGCATTAATCATGTTGTTGCGTATTAATGAGTTTTCAGGCTATGCTAATTACTGTCATAGATTCTGCAGCAGCCCATTAAATATACAAATTACAGAATTAAAGAGCCAGAGCTCTTCATGATTAATCTTTAAATGGAGAAAAACTAATGATGTCTGTACAAAGTTTCTCTCCACTTTTGGCTGACTGAGCCCAATGAACAATCAATTAGAGTATTTGAAGAAGAAGAATATTGCTCATATTCAAATATTTGTTAGGCTGTTATTCTATGCAGAAGACACATATTTATAAGTTTCTATCAAATGGACTTCTCTAACATATTTCAGGCTTTAAGGTCTCCTGAAGTGTTGCACAGGGGTAAAAGTTACAGGATATTCCAATCCATTACTGCATACTCATAGGAATCTGCTTGTTCTATATGAACAGAACAAATCAATCTTCTCCTTTTAGCAAGGACACAAGTCCTGCTACTCCCCAGTAGAAAGATTTACAGCAAACCTTAGTGAAAAGAAAGCTAAGATAAGTTTAAAGTCATTTGATAAGATTTGATGTATTAGTAGCACTTTATCCCCTCACTTACAGAGTGATGCTTTGTCAGGAATAGTGCAGTACCTAGTGGTTAAATCAAGAGATTCAAAATTAGGAGACCTTGAGTCTGCACTTAGCCAATGACTGAGGTATGTCACCCAAGAGCCATCATTTAAACCACCCTGCCTCCGTATTCCTCCTTCCTGAAGATTGGTGGTCCAATATACCTTGTGTAGGGTTCTGCAATGTTTGAAAAATTCATTACTATTTTGTCCTCCAAAGCCTTAAAATACATATAAAATCAGCAAAATTCCCACCTGTATTCACAAAAACTACCTAGAAATTAGACATTTACTGACACTTGAGAAACATTAATACATCCAAAGAAGGGGATTAGTTTAGACTTCTCCAAACACTATGCAGAACATTATGCAGAACATCACAAGGCTTTTCTAAAGAGCAAATTCTCAGCTTATATTAGCACAACAATAATTGTGGTTTGGAATCAACTGGCCATTCCAGATCTATCCTATCACTTCTTTATGTTGTGAAAAATAAGTAAACCATACTTCATATATTAATGATTTTATATTTATACAAAACAGCTTTTTAATTAAAAACAAACATGCTCAGAGTAAGATTGATCATGGCTTGAGAATACTTTCATAGGAAGATAAAGTGAAAAAGCCTGGTTTGCTACAGTCAATGTATAAGGAAGAGGAGATAATACAAATATAGAAAATTGTCTAGGAAAGGCAGATAGGGAGTGAAGAAGCTTTCCAACACATGCTCAATACACAAACAAGAGCATTTAAGGAAAGTAAAACAAAAGAAGTTCAAAGTGAAAATGTAGCTTTTCACGGGTACTTTACAACTTCTCGGAGAAACAGAAACATAATTAGGACAAGATTCAAAATATTGACACAAATTACCTGAGAGTTTAGCAAGACCCAAAAGGAACTGCTCTGCCTGCCTGACCAGGCCTCAGAAAAACACATATGAGAGATCAGTGTGAAACCATTACCTGTTAGTGTCCTCTGTCATTAGAGTCAACAGCCAATTCTTTGCACAGACTTTCAAGCAATATTATCATTAAATAAAACAGTGTCTTGTCTCCAATTCATTTATTAGGCAAGTCTGTGAACAGTATTCATCCCTGCCTTCCACTTGTGCACATTGGGAAAGTATACAATGAGCATGGCATCCAACCAGCATTACTTTCTCAAAGCATAGCTACCACAGTAGAAACAATATCTGTAATCTTGATACTGCTTGGTTTAATAATAAGCTGCAACTTTGTTTCTGTGTTGTCAAATATGAGGTGAAATATGAACAAAGATGAAACATCAGACCAACATTCAGCTAATGCTTTCCTTGATTGGTAGTATCCAACCTGAGCAAAATCTGAGAACATTTTACACAAAATGGCACCTCAAAATATTTTATTTCTTTATTCATTTTTTTCATAGACTAAAATAGTTCAACAGACTCCAATTTTAGAAAAGGAAGAAAATGGTTTCTAGGGCTCAGAATCCTTTATGAGCAATATCATTAATTCAAAGGCTGATATTTAAAGAATGGAAACAGAGGCAAACATTCATCTTCATTTCAGGATAAATTCTTTAGACAAAGAACTGTATTCTGTTACCCGTATGTGAATTAGTGCATAAAAAAGGTCATCTTATGCAACAAGGGTAAGGTGGGAGAGGCTTCTAGGTGTTAATGCAATGCAAATCATAATTACTAGAAATATGATGACAAGAAGAATCACTTCAAAGATTTACAACAGTGCAATCTATAAAAGGTCAACATCACAGTGAAATCAGAAATGAGCTGGAGGTCAGTAGTTGTAAATAGCACTTCAATTATAAGCCTTTAGTTAGTATTTCCAGCAGTAGCACAAATCTAACACTGCACAGATAGTAATTTAACTGATCAAGGGAAAAGAATAAAACTAGAACTGAGTAAAATGCAAATATATCAAAATTAAAGTCAGTGTAATGATCTGAAACACAGCAAATTTAGACAACTGTGCACCCGCCAAAGCAGAATCCGTAACACAGAAGCTCAGAAGCTCAAAGCACAATAAGGAGAAAATCCTGCAGCAAGTGAGGAGGATTATTGATTAGGCAGTGTACATATGGAACAGAAGAATAACTAAAATAAGCTAATGAGTGTCTTGAGAAATACTACAGGACAAAAATGGAAATGTAACAGGGAGAAGAAAAACAAAAAAACCCTTATAGACAAATACAAAGCCACAGAGCAAACACTCAGCAAAATGCATAGTTTAAAGTCAAACTCAGCAACAAATGCTACTTATGGTAGAACCGAGAAGAAAAAAAAAAAGCTAACAATATATTCAAGTTAATGCAGAGATTTAAGGTAGACCTGTAAACCAGAAAAATCTGCCAAATGAAGAATTAACTGAAAGGAATATGTAATATTTTCTTCTAGTAGTTTTTGTGGCAATATTACCCCTGACTATTCTTGACATAACATTTTCCAGAGGAAGCCTAAAACTGTTTTTTTATTTGTAGAGTCTAAGTTTACAAAAAGATTTTAATAGAATGATCAGGGGCAAGTTTTATGCATAGATAAGTAGGTAGTTGTGAATGTTCACTCATTGCCCTCTAAGTTATTTGCCACCAAATGGAACTACATCTTGAAAGTGCAGCAGGTTCTGCTTTGAAAGAGTTGATGATACTCCATCACATTTTGCCCTGTTATCCCTGTGCCTCTCACTGCACACTGTGAATTAAGTGCTTTATGAGGTTTGGAACAAAATGTTTACTGAAAATATATCCAAACACTTTGTAACAATTATACAAAATATTTTACTTAAAATATGATCCAGACCTACCAAAACACCATTGTCAAAATCTCAATTTCAATTTCAGTGAAAGCACAGCCCTTACAGACCAGGACAGAACAGAAATAGGAAAGTTCAGCCCAACCTCTCTTGCATTTAGACATGTAAATAATGCCATTTTTCATTCTGGGATTCAGATACTAACTGAAATCGGTTTATTCAAAATGTAGTCCTGGAACATGAGAACAAAGTACATCTGCTCCTTTTTACAGTAAATGTCTTTTCATTCTATTGTTAGGTTCTTGCCTAGATTACTATCCTTTATCAGCAGTTAATTATGTCCTTAATATGAACTTCAGAATAGACCAGAGTCTGTATCTACTTAATCCTCAATCAGGGAAAAGACCTAGTGACTTCAGTGAGTAACCTACCTGAGGCAGCATTTATTTTACACCTCTTTGTTTGGTCACAGTTTCGTGGGCCATTTAGGTCACTGCACTTCATGAAGTGCCACTTCATAGCTGATTTTGTAATATTTGTACTTGTTAGAGTTTTACTTAGAACTGGGTTTAGGTTATGATTTTTAATTTTGCCTTCATTGGTTTATGTCTATGTCATCGTTTGGCATCACTTGCAATTTGTACTAACACAATTATGCTCACCTCCAGTCCACGTCCACCCTCACCTTGGTCCAAATATTTGTGCATTTGTTTGCCCTTCTTCTCCACTGCTCTCTGCCCCTATCTACTGTTCTCTCTGCCAATCTGTCTCTGCCCATTTCTGTCCTTCTACCTCCTCTGACCTTCTCTTTTGTCCTGCTCCTTTGTCTTTCTTCCTCAGTCATCTCCACCCATTTTCTTTGCTGTTCTGTCCCCTGTCTGTCCAGCTCTGTCTGCCTGCCTTTGACCTTCTGTCTTCTCTGACCTTCTCTGCTACCAGTAATCCCAACAGACAGCCTTGACCCTGCTGTCTTTAAATGACCATGTCAAGGTATGAAAGACAATGGGATAAAGCCAACATACCGGGTCTGTTACCGTAAAAGTTAACTACTCTGTACTATCTAGAATAGAAAGAAAGGCAAGTGCTGCATGAGAATCTAAGAAATCTAGCAATTTTCTCTTAGAAATTGCTTTAGCATATATGTGATCCCTGCTTATTCTCCCAAATGTACAGAAGGAAGATTTTATCGCTGATACAACATTCACAGTCACTGGACTGATTTTGAAAATAGAATAGGGGAAGAAGGGGAGAACCACCTGTAGTAGTTGTAGTAGCAGCATCGGTTGCTGTTATCATTTCCTCTTCCTTTGTCAGAAGGCCCTGGCCCACTATATGGCCCAATAATCAAACCAGAGATTTCATATTATTTATCATATGTTAACATCATATTCACCAAATTCACCAACACTGTTGGCTCTGCCAAGCTTCTTTACAGAGTGTGCCACAGAAAACACAGCCCAGTGCAGCAAGCCAGCTGTGGAGGTTGTGTCATCAATTTGTAGTCTGGCTTATTCCCAAGAATCAAACCCCTGCACTCGCTGTAAGCATTAAACACATACAGAAGCATAAAACAAAAGTAGCACACCAACAAAATTGCATTTATCCATAGCAGAATATTCTCATACTGTGAAATACTTCCAAAGTGATAAATACAACTCAAATCCCTCCCTCTCCTCTGGTTTTTAAGAAATCAGTACAGTGACATCCAGTGGACAGGGAGACACTCCTGTATTACAGTATTAGACCCAGCAACACAGCTAATGTGACCAATATGCCTCACAGGGCACAGATATGACCAGGTATGACAGATATGACTGTGTGCAGTCACCTACCTGGACAAGCAGGATGGTACATGGTAATGCTGGCAGAAACAGAATGCAGAGGTCATGCCTTCCTCCTACTCAGGTGGGCTAGCTGGTCTCCAGGAAAGGATTTGAGATGAGATTTTCACTGCATATCCAGTTGCAAATACAAGAGTTGTAAGCCAATTGATGCACACAACAGCACCACCAGTATCTGTTGAAGTTTCAGTGCTTTTCCATGTATGGTAAGCAGTTCATGACTCTAATAAACACTCAGAGGAAACTAATTATATCTCTAATTCTGCACTACATCCACTCGTGTACTTGGTAGAAAAGGTGATCCAGAAATAAGCATGAACAAATACATTGCAATGATATAAATAGCCATGTAACTCAAACTGTAGGGACTTAATAAAGGGCACATTTACCAAAAAATTTCAACACGAGGCAAACAAAAAAGTAAGGAATACAAAACACTATAATGAAAATAATTGATATAGCATATAAGATTTACTAACTACCACATTAATTATGTTTGTCCAGTGTAAGTTAAATTGCAACACTAAACAAGGAATAAATTAAACTGTCCAGGAAAAAGGATTAAATAAAAAAAAAAAAGCTAATTTTGATAACATTTCCCTTCTCTATCTTCTGTGAATGTGTAGTTGATTCTGTCTTACACTTAGACTGCAAAATTCTTAGGGCAGACATTGTCAACTTTTTGTTCCTATCATATAACAGACATATAAAGATTTAACATTCAATTTATTTTATTAATCTAAATTAAAAGAGATAAGGCCAATACTGAAAATACTTTCTTTCGATTTCTTTCACATAGCATGATGTCACTTAACCTCCATATATTGTGATATTTTCAGGCAGTTATTGATTGAGCCTATGTCATCTTCTCAGAATTTTAATTCCTTACGAGATTCTTGAATTAAAGAACACTTTGCTATAGCCTTTGTGTTGATTTTTAAATTATTGCTTACATCTTGAGTGATGACAGGATACATGACTAGTTCAGAATTATGGCAATAAGGAATTTTCTCCTCTTTTGCAAAATTCAACAATAATTTTTTTCTTTCTTCTCTCTCTCTCTTTCTCTCAAAGTATGAGACTTTCTGCAACAGAGGAAATCATGATTGATTACAACACTATGACAGATTAAATCAAAAGTTGGGCAATTGGACATTCAACATTTTTAACAAGTATGAGACATTATATTCTTTTGTTTCCAGTGTGATTATTTTTTGTATCTTTACCACTTGCAATGCCTCATGGAAAGACACCCATATTAAAAAAAAAATAGAAGCAACAATCCTTGCCTATCTGCTGTAGCAATGGCTACAAGTCACCTTTTTCCTGCCTGAGGATTCAGATGACAGCCAGCTTGTTTAACTGCCACTGATTATTTTAAAGTTTTGCTTGCAATGCTAGAGCAGTGTTAAGGGAAATGGCAAAAAGTTACCTCATGTTTAACAATGCAAAATCCCCTATTTATAGATGCAATTCAAAACAAGAAAAAAAAAGAAAGGAAAAAAAAACTATATGGTCTTAAAAGGATGAATTGTGTAATGGCATGCCTGGCATACAATGCATAGCCACTGAGGAAAGGTAGCCAAAGGATGTTGAACAGCATGTGGCTCTCTGCTGTGCCCGTGCAGGAATGCTGCCACTGCAGTAGGCAGCTGACAGCAGGGCTCCAGGCACAGGGACCAGCAGGAACCCGGATCCCAAACTGCTGGGGAAAGAATGCAGAGGACAATCAAGGCTGAAGCCTTTCACCCATCTTGGCCCTGCCTCACAATAAGAGCTCTGGGACAGACTGGTCGTTCGCTAGGAACATGTATTTTCTCCCATAATACACAGTAGCAATCCTAAGGCTCTTGGGTGTAGAAAGATTTCAGTCGGTGTTTTATAAAGCCAGAAGATCTGGGCATTTCTGTCTTAAAGCAGCCTCAAGCACTGGCCATTTCTCAGGCTGGCTGCAGTTGGTGGTCACTTTGCAATTCTGCAGGAGTACTGTGTTGCCCTGATTTCCACCTCTGACATTTCCCTGGCCCTTTCCTGCCTATGTGAAAAGCAGAAGGTCTGGCATAAAACCAATTATGCAGCCTTTGTTTCACCCAGGATTCCCATTCAGCTCATTTTTTTTCTACCTTAGTGCATGCAGTTCAGTAGCATAACCAAGTTTATGTAGAAATATCCTAATTTTTTTGAAAATTAATGATGGTAACATGACAGTTTAACAGGAGTTTGGAATAAGCAGCTCAAATTGGCGTATTTCATTCACTGCACTGAAACATTTTGGAAGAGAGAAAATAAAAACCAGAAAGAAATAATAAAAAATACTAAAGGAAGAAAATAAATGGGAGAAACACTTAAATTTGATAGTTGGAGTGCAGAGGCAGTGGTTTTGGAACAAACTTCATCTTTTAGAAATAATAAACAAAACCTCTAAAACATACGAACTAAATGTGAAATTTTTTTTGTAAAGGAACTCACTTTGGGTAGTATGAAAACTTCTGTGGAAAAGATTACTTTCATCCCAAGATAAAACTCCCTTTTCCATCTACAAGTCTTCCCAGTGGTAGACATTCGCAAAAACACTTATTCCCCACACCCTTGAATCTTCCCAATAAGGTTTCACCCTAGTTCTACAATTCATAATTTGTTTCTGCCTCAAAAGATATTACCTAGAATAGTTGTACCTGCCTGTCTTGCCTTCGTTCTGTTCATCCAATTAGGAATGTTGATGGGAACAAAGACTGTTCCCTATTTACTGTCTGCAAATAGATTCCCCCTCCTCCCTCCCTGTCTCTGTAGCAAGTCACTGAACAACTTGAAAATGCTTAAAATTAAATACCCCCAGGACTACAACTCCTCTACACTGAAATTCTCACTATTTACTACAAAAGAGAATGCATTCTGCTAGTGGTGACCTCTCTACTGGTGAAGTTTCAGTTTTAGTAAATCAAGAAACTTTTAAAGCAAACCAGAATAAAAGAGCACTATTAACTACCAAGCCTGGGAAGAAATAATAATAATAATAGTAATAATAATAATAGTAATAATAATAATAATAATAACAACAACAATAATAACAATAACAAATCATCAATAACAATAATAAATCATCAATAACAACAAGAACAACAACAATAACAATATCTCTACAAAAATTAGATACTATTTATTACTGAAACAGTTTTCTTTACTTGATAGAAAACCTGCAGACATACTCCAATCCAAGTAACAGTAGTTATAACTCTAACTAGCCTAGAATAACACTAATCCAAATTTAAGCATGTAATCATGATCAGAATAAAGAATTTTAATCAGACATTATAAGATATGAAGTATCAGTTAAAAAAATAGATTATTTCCTCTTTTTTTTAAATCCCTGTGGTAGAGAGCATGTTCCTTTCCAAACTCCACAAGAGTAACATTGTGTATAGCATCAAAGACTGCCATCAGTACAAGCAGTCTCTGAATGGAAAAACAGAGCAGCAATAAATTTCTGTAGTTCCCTACCTTATCCAGTATTGGAAAATATTTTGTACTACAACTGCTTGCTTGACCAACGTTGCATAGATTCTAGAGAACAGCAGAGGAACACTCACAAAATATTTGGAAAATAGAAGGCATGATCTCCGAAAGACTAGTTTTCCCCCAATTAAAATAAAGTCTGTTTTTCCAACAAATAAAACAAAGCACTCTATAAGAATATGGCCAAAAAAGAACAGCCTCTTTAGCAATAACTATCATTTGCAGAAAGCACTGGAAGAATTTTGAACTATATAATGGTTTGGTTCGGAAGGGACCTTTTAAGGTCACAAAGTCCAATGCCCCTGGAATGAGCAGAGACATCTTCAACTGGATCAGGTTGCTCAGAGCTTTGTCCAAACTATCCTTGAATTTTCTCTGGACAACCTGTTTCAGTGTTTCACTACCCTCATTGCAAAAACTTACTTATAATTAGTTTAAATTTATCCTTTTTAGTTAAAAAACATTATCCCTTGTCCTATACAGACCACTAATGGAAAAGTGGAGCTGCATAGCAGAAAATTTAGAAATCTTGAGTTTTTGCAGCCAACATATTTTTCAGGGAATAGCCTTGTTTTATAATCTAAATCATAATCATAAAGAGAAAATAATCACTTCTTAACAAGATAAAGATAGGACTTTAACAGCAGCACAGGTAACAGGTTAATTTAATAAATAGGATGGTGCAAAACCATAGAGGGCTATATAAGTAATGATCAATGTTTAAAATCAATGCTTTTGCAAATTGAAGCCAATGCAAAGGGGCTAGCACCAGGGTAAGGTGATCTGGTTGATGTATTTTGGATCTGCTGAAATAAATCCATTTATAGGAGCATTTACAGGATGACTAAGTTAAAAGAGCACTGCAACAGTCAGGCCTGGCTAAGGGAACGCCTACTCCTCCTGTCAATATTTCAAACTGATAAAGAGCTGACTGAGTGCAATCAGTGCCGTGATGAATAAAAGAAAGCTTGGGACCATTAACATTAATGGGACTTGTGTGACTAAATGCTCATATATTGTTCTGAAAATTTACCCAATGGACCAAGAGAATTTTTTTTGTTTTGCTTATGCTTCCCCTTTTTCCTGCAGACTGTATATGGTCAGTTTAAAAATATATTGCAACACAGTAAAAATATCTAAAACAACTTCATATTAATAATATCTCATGAGTCAAACAAAAAGAAATTAAAAAATGATAAAGCTCGCTCTGGCTACCTGGAAAACTTGAGAAAATAGAAATGCCAGCTTTATAAACACAGATAAAATTGGCTGATCCAATATCTTCGGGCAGAGTGCCTTAGCCTTGGGGCACAATGACAAAGACTCAGCACCTGCCATCTACAATGCATGTTAGGGAATGGTTAATATACTGGCACCCTATGAAAGCTGGTTGAACTTTTGTGGGAAGACAGAAATTCAGATGAGCAAAGATAGTCCTTAGATCATATATATATCCAGGATATGACCTGGTTCAATAGTTTTAATTTGAAATGTGGTAATCTGTTTTTCTTATCATCAGTATTAAATATTTATCATTTAACTAATGCTGTACCAAAAGCAGGTGATATCTTTTATTTCAATCCCCTCCTGAAATCTGAAAAATCCCATGTGGTACAATGGGGGCCATGGGACCACATCTAGGGTTAGGGTTGTTCAGGAGAACATGTTGTTTCTTATTGCTACATATTTATGGCATAACTGGGCAGAAAAAAATTAGGATTTTGCCCATACAGCTATTTAATACAAAAAGTTTCAAAAAAGAATCTGATACAAGATTTACAGCTGTGTGAAACACCAGTGTGAAGTCATTGCTATAAGAGAAATATTTAAAGCTTTTATATTGTACTTTAGCTTTGGCAGAGTACTCCCAAAGAAGGTGAAATAGCATAAAGAGAAGATATTGAGCAGGACCAAAAATTCTCCCGATGGAGAAAGGGACCTCTGTCTGGCAGGTTCCCCAGTCAGAGAGGAAAAGCAAAAAAAACCCCCTTAGTAGCTGCACTAAAGACAAGTATTCTTTATGACTTCAAGTCTTATCATAGTTCCAAGGAAGGTAACTTTTTTTTTCCACAGAGAAGAAAAAATCCCCACTTAAAATTCCCTGTCCCAGCATTGAGTCATTTTTATTTTTAGTTCTTAGCCATGTCAGGGATTATATTTATTTTAGTACCTACATTATTGTAAAATCAAATGCTATACTGGAATATAGCCTACCACAGGGCACTTAGAGACACCTGTCCCTCCACTCTCAACACCTGCAGTACTAACATAGGATCATGATAAGGCTTAAAGTAAAATTTTCAAGCCTGCTGATGTCCCAACCTCTGCTCACCATCTCATTCAATCTTTGACCAACAGTTTGAAAAAAATGGTATAGGTGACTGAACAACAATGCTGGGATTAAGCCAACTGTAGTACTGAATACTTGCATAATTAAACCTATTAGTAATATGAAACAATATAAAAATATAGAATGCTGAGAGATGAGTTTTGAAATTACAAACAGGGAATGGTTCCTAATACCAAAATAGAGCAAATAGGAAATCATAAAACGCCTTTTCAGTAGACAAAAAAAGAACAAATTACTTCAAAAGAACAATTTTACAGGCCCTTTACAGATAATGAAATCAGAGAATGTATCCCTGGAAAGAACATTGCTGTGTTTAATTATCAGTTCTACTGTATCACCAACTTCTTCATGAGCACAGTTCAGAACATCAAGTTCCAGCCATTTCAGTACTGGCTGGCAGAGGCAGCAGCCTACAAACTCCTGCTGCCTTCCACCTGGAGATTGTGCCATTGCTCCTCAGGAATGCACCTGATCACAACAACTCTCACCTTCATGATCTTAAGCAGGAACAAGTTGCAATATTTTAGCTTACATACAAAAAACAAAAGATGGGAAAAGAGAGGGGAAAAAAATTGAGAATGCAGTAGCTTATTTACACTCTCTGCCACAAGCACATGATCCCATTTGGTCTGCTCACTACATGGACTCTCCATAGAATATTAGGTCAAATGTAAGATCCCAATATTAATCTTCATGGCCATCCATGGAAGTGGTTCAAGATATCTTAAGAGTGCCCTTTTCATTATGTTGGTGACCTCTCTGAACAACTGCTGTTAGTTTCAAGGATCACCAGAGCAAGACTGAACTGCCTTTACATGAAGGATAGAGGCCCTGGAACTCATTAGAGGAGCAGATCAAAAATGACCACAGATTCCACACCTTTCTAAAGATAGTTTGAACCCATATCTAGTCAGGCTTACCAAAGTCAGACATTAAAACAAAAGAGAGGAGGCAAAAAAGCATAGACCTGTTCAGAGAAGAGAATGGTAAGCAAAACATAAAAAAGAAGTAGGTAAATGAAAAGTGTGAAAAAACAATGAGAACAAGTTGGCTGAGTACATTTGGGAAGATACTCAGATACCACCTGCAAATTATGATTAACATTCAATATTTCAATTATCATTTACAAAACATTTATATGAATATTTGTTAAAAAAAATTTGCACTAAAGGTGCACATTGGTTAAAAAAAGAATTAGAATTTCAGATTGTTTTCCAAATGGAAGTTTGCAACTCTGAATTCACAGTATAAGGCAGAATGAAATAAACAACCCATGAACTAAACTTTCTTCACAAAAATGTCCAATATTGGTAGCAAATTAAAAAATAAAATTTAAAATATCAGATTTTTCCCACTAAGTAACAAAAGGACAATTTGCCAGATATCAAAAAACCAAAAAAATCCACCAAAAAAACCCCAAAACAAAACAAAATCAGATTGCTGATCTACATAACTGAAAAAATTGCATTGTTTGCATAAAACAATTTGTTTCCAATTTCTAAGGAAGATTTTTAAGTCAAATCTTCTGGATTTCCAAAATGTTAATACAATTCCAAATTCTGCATATTTTAAAACCAAATAGCTATAGTAAAATCCAGTATAGTTAAGGCCAGCCTTGATAGCAATAGTTGGTGATTACCAGATCAAAGGCCTTACTTAAATCAATAAACATAGCTCCTGTACATTGATTACCATCCAATACCATAAAAATATAATTGCTTACCTTGAGAGGAGCAGTACAAGTGAAATGAAAAGGTCATAATAGGTCAATAATTATTTAAATTAAACTTACATCTTCCTTCATCCGATGCACCAACTCTAGCATACACCGAAATGGTGGTGATTTACCAGTTTAAAGAGACATATTAACATGTCAGCAAAGGGCTTAGCAGTAACTGGGTCAGCAATTTTAAGCAGCCAAGGTTCCAGGTTGTCAGCTTCTCCATTTATGTTCCCAATTAATCTTAAGGTATTATGGATCTTAAGTCACTAAGCACAGATCTAACTACTTTTGATCAAATCTCATTTGGGGTATATACACAGATAGTGTATAGTTACTTTTTGAGATCTTTCTACAATACAGTATATAATTTTCTGCAATAGGTTTTATTTTTTTAAAAAAATAGTCATGCAAAAATTTGCTATTGAGATCAGTGAATTCTCCAGTAATTCAGGATATAGCATTTCTGTCACCTTATTAAAGGGTCTTTATACCAGAACAATACTACTTGGCAGGTTTGTGTTTTCATTCCACTGGCTACATGAGCTGTTGCTTTCTGAATTCTCAGTTACTATTCTGCACAATAACTTTGCAGTTATTTGAATTTAAAATTTTTTCTATCTACATTTTATTTAGGAACAGTCTAAAAAGTTCAGTGCATTTCATGGAAAGTATGAATCTATTGATGAAAAGACAGGGATTCTGTAAGTGTAATCCCATCTAATACTGTAGAAAGATTTCGGAAAAAAAACCACTTTTAGAGATATTTGTGTTCATGGTTGAAAAATACAGCAATGTATAGCCCAAAAAAAAACATAAGTCAAAATCATAAATTACATAGAATCAGTATTTAATCAAATGCATGTTTTAAGTTCAATTTTTTTTAAAAAATATACACTTACTTAAGAAAGATGCAAATACTGTGAGAGAAAGCATGTCCTTCTAGTTTCAAAAATACTGTGTGCTGTTTCCTATGACAAGGCTCACTATAATCTTTAGAAACTCTGTACCATATATAAAATAATTAACCAAGATTTAGCTAAATTAAAGTACTTCAACTTCAGCATACTTTTTAAGGCATTTATTAAACAAATCACTAACACCCAGATGCTGATGGTACTTCCTCCCAGGGTTTGCAAATCTGAATGGCAGCAGCACTAAATTTATCTCCCAGGTCCTTGACAACACTGTTGCATAATTTGTTTCTAAAATACACTTACATAAGTAAAGAAAATCGTTTGTAACTGTACTTTCTTCATGCCAAATACTTTTTCATTATTACTTTGAAGAATTAATTTACATCACTCTCATAATCTTAAATAACCAAAGTTTTTAAGTTTTTTGTTCCTTCTTTCTATGGATCAGAGACGTGAATTTGTCAGTAGGGTTATCCTGAGATAAAAAAAGAGTAGAAGCCTAAATTTACCAATCTCATGAAATTGCTCTTTGAAGGATGGTTAGGTACAGGATACTAGTGAAATTCTCAAATTAAAATTACATTTGCGTGGAGACTTTGCATCCTTGAAATGTAGGGGCTAAGAAGGCTCCTGTGTGAAATTGGTCCTGGACACTCAATTTTGATGGTTTGCAGAACACTAAAAAGGAAGGCAAAGAGTCTTTATCTTTGTGCTGGTTTAAAGGTGAACCAGTAGGGGAAATGAACTCACCACGAGAGAGATTATAAGTCAGACCTAAAATTTAATAATAATATTACAATAACAACACTGACACACAAGGGAAATTGCTTTCAACTCACAAAACCCCAGCAGTATAACCCAGTGTCCTGGGGCACAAACCCAAGGGGGTTTGTTTGCCCTTGTGCTGAGACCCCTGTGGTTCCCCCAAGTCCAGAGAAAAAGGAAAAGAAAAACCTGTTGGTGCAGGCGAGGGCTGTGGTCTGGGTGAGAGCGGGGATCTCCTCCTGTCAAGGTCCTGCTGCTGCTCTGGATCCGACGAGAGGTTCCCGAGGTCTTCTTACCCACCACTTATGTACCCTCAGGGAGCTCTCAGTCCCTCCCCCTGGGCGGGGACTCACACAATGGGTGATTAACTCTGGGAGCCAGGGGGTGTTGAGCTGTTGATGGCCCATTAGCAGCTCCACCCCCCTCAGGCTGGGTGTGAAGGTGATAATGGCTCCCTGGGCAGCTGCTGCTAATGGCCCATTGACCTTGGGGAATGAATAGAGGGGGTAGAATACACAGCTTTGATCACCCCCACACAGGGTTAGCTGGTCCTTCCTGCTGAACTAGGACAATCTTACCTCTTTAACTTTCTACCACTTTGTGACAGACAACATAAAGAAAAGTAAGACCACACCCTGTGGAACACCAAAAGAAGACAAAGGCATTATAGTGGTAAAATCAGGAAAGAAAAAAGAAAGGGTGGAAGGGGGAGAAGCAAGAAACAAATCATGGATAGTGCTAAAGCTGAGGGAAAAAATGAAAAAGCAAAAGAAATTAAAAAATAGAAGAGACAAGATGAAGAATTCACTCTGTATTTCACATACAGATGTTCATCTAATGCAGTAGTCAACACCTCTGATAGCTCAGATTGGAAAGAGATTTCATGAATATTAAAGATTTCTATCCATTGACATCTGTATTCGTCAGCAATGTTCCAAATGATGGATATGTCTGGGATTCTCCTATGACACTGGAATTTTTTTTAATTACTATTCAGAATAACTGTTTAGGCCACACTATGTATAAAAGTAAACACTCAAAATTTAGGAAACGCAAAACCAAAATTGCCTGCGAAAAATGAATGCATACCCAAACAGAGGATGAGTAACGATATAGTCTACAATTATACAAACACACATTTCCCATAAGATATCTGCCTCACAGATTTTATGATGTTCAGCAACTAAAACAGAATTCATGTAGCAAATAAGGATTTTGTGCACAGAAGCCTGTCTTCTTTGATGGAGCGCTCTGTGGATGTTTAATGAAAGAGGAAGGGGAGTATGAAAAGTGAATGGACAGTTCACAGCCAGCACAGTTCAATGTCACTCTGGAGAAATCTGTCCTGACCTCTGCCATAAAATCCTTATGCAATATGAAGCAACTTGCTTAAGTCAAACTTTCCAGAGTTACTCATTCTTCTTTTTTTATTTAGAGCTTGCATTTAAACATCCCGTGGAGATCTGTGGAAGTGTTATGTGCTCCTAATTGAAAAGGAGTGGGCAGACACACTACTTTAAACTCATGATCTACCCCAAAAAATCAGGCCCCACCTATGTAAAACTGAGCATTCAAAACTAGCATTCAGTCCTGTTTTTCTTTACCCGAAGCTCCTATTTATAAAGTGAAAGTAGTAATATAAGTGTTGTAATAGTGAATATTAACGATTACTAAGTACTCAGGCACTTCAGTAAAAATAGCACAGGAAAAAAGAATTAAAAATGCATATTCTGTGATATACTTAAGAATAGATATGTACGGTCAGACAGACATAAAGTCATATACACAACAGAAAGGATTTTTAAAAGGCAACAGTTGGTCCATACCATACACAGAACCTACAGAAAGATAGTTTTTAATCAACTGGTTACATGTCATCCTAACATATAACACAGTTGAACTACCTTCATGATGCTTATTTTAACTCCATTTCCAAAGCGCTAGGTGCTTAATTTTGCAAACTTAATTTTTCCCATATGTACGAGTGCAGATTGCTTTTTTTTCCTCTAAATTACCAGAGTCTAATCCTGAATGATAGTTTTGCCATAATGGAATTATTCAGTCTATGATCTGATTGATTTTAGACCTTAAATACTGAATCTTAACACACGTAAATTTTTAATCCTTTAATTTCTCTATTCTGCCAGTAATTGATAAGGACAGTTGTACTTAGACAAGGTCTTAATTTAATCGCCCTGAAAATCAATTAGAAGGTGAAAAGCTTCCTTATGTTATTATTATGAAAATTTCTTGATCAAATTCACAATGCAATCATAATCAATGCATGACACCTCACACACTTTAGTCAATACATAATTCAGTATTTACACCATCATCCTTTAAAAACAAGATGGGAAGGAATTTGTATCTTAAAAGCAGAAATAATTTAAAGGCTCAGTATCAGTCAAACACAATGTCTGAAGTTATGGGACTGAATAACCCATTATAGAAATAACCTAAAGAAGGGCCAAGTACGTACCAGAAAGAATTAATTTCACTTCAAGTGTCTCCCCAGCCAACACAGCAGTTATTGTCTCTTTGCTGCACCCTTGTTGAAAACTCTCCATAGAATCAGAAGGAAAATTTTGTCCCACTCTTAAGCAGGAGAGGCAAATTAGTCACCAACAATGGTGAAATGCAGAAGTTCTCAACACTTTCTTCACCAGCTATCTTTACCAGCACTGTTGGATCCCAGGCCCTGGGAACAAAATCGAGGTTGATGTAAACAGAGACCCACAGTCAGCAAAGGGAGAATTTGTATGTGAACAGGAGCCTGGCTTCTGTAAATCAACAGGACTTGACAGTACTCACTCAAGGGTGTTATGAGAGCTTGTTTACATTACTGCGAGGCCAGCCTCCATAACCTGAAAAGTCATGGAGATCAGAGAGTCATGGAGATCCTAGAAGACTGGAAAAGGGATAATGTCAACCCCCATCTACAAGAAGGGTTTAAAGGATGATCCAGAAAATTATAGGCACATCACTCTTACTTTAGTCCCTGGGAAAGTTATGGAGTGAATCTTCCTTGAGGGTTGCCACAAGTCAGATGAAACACGTGATTGGCAAAAGCCAGCATCAATTCACCAAGGGAAAATCATGTGTGATAAACCTGAGTGCATTCTACAACAAAGAAAACATCTCAGTGGGTGTGGGGCAAGCAGTGGACATTGTCTACCTCAATTTCACCAAGGCTTTCCATAGTGTTTGCCACTGGCTCCTTGTAAAGAACCTGATCCATGATGGTCTAGACAAGTGGTCTGTGCAGCTGGAACTGGCTGTCAGGCAGCACCCTGAGTAGAGTGGTGAACAGCTTCTTTTCAAACTGGCTGCCTGTTCCAAGTGGGGTTGCCCAGAAACCTATATTGAGCCTAAAGATGTTTAATATCTTCATAAGTGATCTGTTTGATGGGATCAAGTGTACCCTGATAAGATGAGATGACACCAACCCAGCGGAAGTGGATGCTTAGAAAAGGAGAGCCACCTTGCAGGAAGATATGCATAGACTGGAAGGCTGGGCTAACAAGAATCTTATGAAGTTCTGCCAAGAAAAATATACGGTCTTGCACCTGGGTAAACATAAACCAGGAGTGCAGTAGAGGCTGGGATCTACCCAGCCGGGAAGTACCTCTGTGGAAAAGGGCCGGGGGGTCTTGTAGACAAGCAGCTCAATATGAATGGACATATTGCTTGTCACCTGTAGAGAGAATGCCCACTACATTCAAAAATAATGAATCATGCTTACACAAAATTAATGAAAGCCCAACTAGAGCTGTGACAAAAGGGGTACAATTGCTGTTTTACAGAATAGAGGTCATGTGGTGTGTTTGTGATAAGCAAAAGACTCAACTCTGTAACTGCTTTTGCACAGACAGTTGAAACTATGCTCTTGTCTAGGAAAGGGCCCTTCCACTGGCAGATTGATAAAACAATGGAAAAGCTGCTGCTCTTACAAATTCCACAATTTGGGACTACTACGTGCTCTGGAGAGTTCAATGCATAAGCAGAAAAAAAAATAGGTTTAACCATGTAGTTCAGAATGTCAAAAAACAGTGGCAAAAATCTACTTTGGCACTAAAGCCAAGATTTAAACAGAAAAAAAAAAAAAAAAAAAAAGAAAAATTGCAACTGTGTGCCAAAGCTTGTGCTGCATAGTTGGTCTATTAAAGTCCAAGAGGCAAATATGAAAAATAATACACAAGGTGATATTCTTTTTTTCTCCTCTGTAGTGGTTACAACAAAAAAAGGAAAAGCAGATACTCAATACTGATAGAAAGTATGTCAGTGCCTAAAAATCAGCTCATCTTGGTGAAAATATTACCTCTGTAACACTGGCAAGGTCAGCATCAGTTTGGCTTATTTGTTGCCTAAGTCCCTGTTGTGCATGTTCAAAAATGTTTTCAGTTGTTTTGTTCCTAAAGCAGCAGAGTTCACTTTGTTGTGCTGGATCACTCCTTTTTCTCTATATGCAGCTTCTCTCTCACCCCCTATCTTTAGGCTTCTTGGGATTCAAAAGGAAGAAAGGAAGGAATGTGTTTTTCAAGATGAAATGTGAATTCATTTTTAAGTACTAAGATAAAATTCTGCCTAAAATCTCTGTGCAAACAGTTCTCAGGTAGAAAAAAAGGATAGTTCTCCTTCTCACTGAAGTCAGCCACTTGACGGTGATATAGAAGATTTTTATCTTCCTTTCACAGAAGATGAAGATGTGAGTTCAAATCATTCTTTTGTGAATACAAGAGGAGAAAACATAAGAAGTTGGCATAAAAATTAAAAGAATTTCTAAGGACAAGTCCTGTGGCAACAACCTAGACAGAAAGGACAAAACAAAATCCAAGTACTCCACAAGCTTTTTAGTGTATGATTTAATATAAAAGCCTGAAAAATGATTGGCACTATTAAAGTTCCCTAACACACAAAGTGTGTTCTTCAAGTCTGCAAAACAAATGTGTTCTCTTTCTTACTCTCTCAGTATTCAAAAGCTAGATGTAAGAATTTCTTTTGTAATAGTTTTTCCCTCAGAAAATCTTGCTTACTTTCTTCATTTCAATGTAATGAAATAAAAAGGGCTGATTCTTAAAAAGCTATGAATTGAAAAAATATCAGCAGAGAGACAAAGAATACATAAAACCAAACTAAGCAAAAAGGTCAGATTTCTGTCCTCCTCTTCCAGTTCTCTCCATCTTTTTAGTAAGGCTGTAGCAAACAAATTTAGCAGCATTTGCTTGTCTATAGATTAGGAAATCCTTGCCATCAGGCTGGAGAAATAGGTGGACCACAGTGCGACTGTGAGTAAAATATTGGCTAAACAGCAGGACTCAAAGGCTTGTGACAAGTGGCACAAAGCCCATTGGGCAGCATTTACAAGGAATTTCTGTTGGGACCAATTCTATTTAACAGTGTTATTCATTAAAACAGGTCCTGGGCGATGGGATGGAGCCTGGTATCTAAAAGTTTGGAGGCAATTTGAAAAAAAAAAAAAAAAAGAAGGCCGCAGTGGATACACTGCAACACAGAGATATCTTGACAGGCTGCAGAAATGGGGTGACAGAAACCTCATGAAATCCAGCAAATACAAGTCCTACAGTGCACTTTTGGGTACTCTGGCAGTAAAAACCCCCAAAACCACCAAAAGTAAATAGAAAAAAAAAAGAGAACAGCTACGCTTTCTTGGAGCACTAAATTGAACAAGAACATGAGGCAATGGACACAAGTTCAAATGCATAAAATTCTGTAGAGATATAAGTGGGGAAAGTCACCTAAAAGCCTGGCCAGATTGAAAACTGGAACAGTTCTTGGAAATATACTTGACTACATATGGAGAGAAAATTCAAGGTAACAAAGACCTTAACAGGTCTAGTGGGAGACACTATGAGTAGTACGTTGGACCAGATGATTTCTCTTCAACCCTAAATTGTTACGTTATTCTGATTTAATGATTAAAATTAATTTCTTACCATCTTAAATCATTAGTCACAAAAACAAATATTGGGGAAATGGAGAAAAAATAAAATAGAAGCAAAACTTGTTTGACTCATACAACCTTCCCTTTTTGTAGAAAATTGTCAATCAGGAAAAAAAGGCAGCTCTTTTCTAGTAAAAGTTATTTGGTGAAATGAACATCTTTCCTAGTTTCATTGGGTTAGTCTGAGTTTATAATAGGATAGATGTTTGGAAAACATTCTTAGAGGTCACAGAATCAATCCACTTACTCCAAAGGAGAATCAATTTTATCCAGGTTATTCCTGACAAATGCTCATCCAACTATTCTTTAAAATCTGCAGTGTCAGAGCTTTCATTTTTTTTCTCACAAAATGAATTATTTTGCTCAACTAGCCTGAATCTTTTAGAAAAAAATGTCTTTCAAGAATACAATCTACCTTGCTATATTTTAAATTTATTATGAGTGCACTGCTGTTTTACTCACAGTAGACATGAAAAGTTCATTCTCTTCATTGAAGTTACACATTTTTATATATTTTAACACCATTATCATGCATTTTTTTAGCCTTCATTATTCTAAATGACTCTATTTTTTTTGGCTTCTCCTCTTGCATTGTTTTAAGACTCCTAATCATATTCATTTTCTTGGTATTCCATAAATTTCCACCAGGATGGTGGAAAAGGCATGTTTACTTGCCTCCATACACTAATAAAAATATCTACACCTTCAGCTATCAAATCCTTACTCAAGATTACATAGAGCGGAATTTGGTTTACATCATTGCAAAGAGAGTTCAGAGTGATGAAGAGCTATGGGGAGATGAAGCACTGAGTGACCACGGCCCTTCTCGGCACTTCTGCTCACAACAAATGTAAACGACACCTGTGCAGTGTTCCATGGCAAACTCATTAAGAAACATCGTTACTGGAAACATTCTCCACTCTGAGAAATGTCTGTGTATCTGAGTCAGATTTTGGCAGTAAAAACACTAGCACAGATATATATATATATTTTTAATACGCATTTTTAAGACCACTTTATGACACTAAAAATGTCACTCCAAAAAAGTTCTACTTGTAATGTTTAATATATTAACATCTTACCTCATACAGTTATTTCATAATTATTATAGAGCTGATACACATCATGTGGAAGTTAGCAAAGACTACATAGTACAAGGCAAGATCCACTTCTTTTTAAGTGCAGTGTCCTATTTCAAAAGACTTGAATTCAAAGAAAGGCCAAGAACAAAAGTTTCTTCAGACTGGACTGCATTTTGATCAATTCTATGTTAGCAATTTTCTTTTTAAACAAGTGGCATTCAAGAGGAGCGACATTAAAATATTACTAGCTAATTCAACCATTTTTAAAATATCACAAGGAATTTTTTTATCCACCTGATAAAATGAATTATTTTTTCACTAAATAAGTAAAGGCCACCCTCCTCACACAGATGTTTAATTAGAACTCCTAACATCAAGCCCCAATTGTATTTTAAACAATGAATGAAGCATGCTGGGAAGATTTGTTGTGCTCCATTTCATAGAAAGAATATGTATATTGTTTACAAACCCCTCTACAATGTCACAGAATTGTCAATTTATGTTCAATGTTATATTTGAAAAGCAGTCTTATTTTGAGAGGTCAGAAGGAATGTCACCTTCCACACAACCATCTGGTACTCTCTTTGGTAGCAAGTGAGTCACTCTTTACTCAATGAGCATTTCATGCATATTCCAATGGATGCAGCAAGTTTCTCTATAGAGCCCAGCTCTAGTTCCACGGCAGGGAGACAAGCAGCTTTCTCATTCAACCCATGTGTCCAACTGATTGCAATTTCTATCCTTTCTAACTAAAAGATGCCCCTATTCCATCAGCTCTGCCACAGACTTTCTGCCTGGCAACGGGTAACAGGAAAGATTACAGTAAGTGATTTGTGTGATGCATGACTGTACTTTAGATAACTACATTGCAGTCCTGAAACTCCTAGCTCAGATGTCATTGATTGTCAAGGATATCCAAGGTTCAATTTTCAACCAGTTGTTCTTTGGGCCCACAAGTTCCTTTCAAAAACAATCAGTAGTTTGGCAACTATTTTCTTAATAAAACCTAAAACCAAACTTCCCTTTATCTGTCCTTAGGATTTTTACCCTGTATACTTGCTCCAGAAAAAAAAATATTCACAGGATTTTCTACAAAGTTCAAATAGTCTCCCCCACTATACTCAACAGAGTGCTTGTGCACTTTCTCAGGGAGTCACACTTTCAAAGAAAGATGTGATCCCCAACTCTCTGTAAAACTAAAAGCTTCCTAATCATCTGGAGATATTTTTTAAGTTACAAATCTGGAACAGACAGACAGTAATGCCTCAAATTAGACCCAAACTTCATCCTAACCAGGGCTTGTTTAGACAGGTAAAAATTCTCAATATCAGTTTTTATTTCATCCACTCAGGCACCTCAAGTCCTAACCCTCAGCCAAGGAGCAAAAAATTTTCATAAATATATCTCTACCTTATTATTGATATTCACACACACACATCTTTCAGCAGTTCAGCATGCTATTTCCCATGGATTCTATTCAACTATCTTGAATGATCTCACTTATAAGTCTTGGTAGTTCTCTCCTACAAAGTACACAAAGACATTTTGTTCTGCTTTCCTGCAGAACAAAATATTCTCACCCATTTTTTAGTGGTGAGAGCCAGGTTCACATGACATCATGCTCTTTACCTTCATCTTTAGGCTTTTTTTGGACATAGCTATTAGAGTCAGTCATTAAAGAGATAATACAAGTATAATTTGAATTTTAAGATATTCAGACACCCAGCTCTTTACAGGTCTTTGAACTCCAAGCTTGCCTGTCTGCACCTGTATAAAACAGACACAGTACCACTCTTGACAACTAGAGAACCAGAAAGACAAACACAACAACATTACTGCAGTATTCTGACTCCAGACTGACAGCTACATCACACAAGCTGTACCAATAAAAGCAAGCCACACAAAACAAATAATTTGCAAAATCCTCTAGCCATTTTTAGGGGGCAGTTGAAGTATGAAGTCCCGCATTAAGTAGAATCTGAACTTCAGCTCCCCATACGTTAAATCAGAATCATGCACTTTGCTGTGTCATGGGTAAGATATGAAGATAAACACCTGAATACCCCAATCTTCAGAGTGGTGGGAGATGGATAAGTTCCTTGGCTAAAATGAGGACACCAACAGTTCCTTTGCCTTGTGGTATTTTGATAGATACAATGAATGCTGTTGTATCTAAGAACTTCAAGGCATATGAGTAAGTATTAAAAATCAAGTCTGCATCAGTTGGGAAATAATATTACAGATGCCTAAAACACTTCTTCACAGTTTGATGAGCTGAGAAGTTGCATGTGGACAGTTCTAGCAAAAAAAAAAAAAAATCCTTTTCTTTACCGGATTTCCTCTCACCTAATGTGTACTCAGAGCACATCTTCCAGTGCAGCTGGAGGCTCTGTTACAGACAGAAGGACACTGCTTAGTGTAGCCACTGTTTACTGACTTTTTTTCTAAAGATGAATTTGGAAAATTTCCCAGATAATACATCTGCCCCTATTACTTGCATCTTGGAGTATAAGACCAGCCAGGGAGGTAGTGAAGACAACTGCATTTATTAGCAATGAATAAACTGATCAATCATTTTCGGGATTAACAGTGGGAGTTCCCAGACACACCGAGAAGTATCTGTCTGCTGACTGACATATACAAGCTGGCACACTTTTGTGTCAAAAATGTACACAGCTGCATGCACACTAAAGCTGTTCCATCCATAAAGCACAATTGCCAACTGCTTGTCTTCAGAGATCAGTAATAAGAGAGGAACTCAACAACAAAACAACTGCAGAGTGCAGTTAAAGAGTATTTTCAATTCCCTTAAGTGTCTGTCTTTCTAAACTCTCTTGGATTTGCTATCATTTTTGCTTCATCATATTTTGGAAGAAGGACAGATGATCTACCTATAAAAACCCAGATTAATACTTCTCAAAAACTTTACTGAGTTGCCAAACCAGGATTACAGATTTTTTGGTACCAAACACAGACTGAATTAACCAGATTGTCAGTCATTACTCATAGGTATCTGGACAAATTGTCTAGTGTGTTTTCATTCTACGTCATCTCCAAATACTCTGACTAATAGCTGATAGGGAAAAAAGAACACAACCTAAAGCAAGGATAAATTATATTTATCCATGCAACCATCAGGTGCCAGTATGAGGGGAGCTTTATTTTAACATCTTTACCCAACCTGTCTGTCCAAACTCTCTCAAATCACCTCAGCCATCACAATGAACTATATGCAAGGCATCAGTCCCAGTTTATGGAGCATAACCAAACCCCAGACTGAATCAACACTTGAATAGATTGGTGTTGGGCTTACTTGGTTACAAATAGACAGGTATGTTAACAATCCCAATTGTAACACCTTCTTTCCCAGCACAGATGGGAAGTATGAAATTCAGCAATACTCATAATTCTTTGCCTGTCTGATTAAACTATTTAACTATATTGTATTGATGGGGCTCATGGGTGCTCCAGTGAGAAAAACTGTAGGACACAATTCCTTTGGTGTTTAGATCATCACAATAGAAGAAACATATCAAAGATATTTTTGTTAAATATACAGTAAATTGTGCAAACTCATGTCAGGAAAACCATCAAGAAATTTGGATAAGAAAAGGAGCCCAACAGCTGTTCCTACAGATTCCCGCACAGAGACAGGTTTTGCCAGTCAACACTGTGTCAATATTTAACTAACACATTATCATTTGTTATTATTATTTGTCAAGTAAGCATCCAGCCAGAAAAAAAAAAATTGAAGTCATCTTCAACTTTGGGTTTTTTTAAGTCAAATCCATCCAGTGACCACAGAGAGGCCAGAAGCCGATTCCTGTTTTAAACAAAATCTGAACTTGCACACATATACTTGCAAGTACTGAGATATCTGTGCTCAAATATTCTTTCCAGAATTACCTGTGGTGACCCTGAAGACAAGGGCATGTCAGCTGAGTGCTCTTGAAATCTTCAGCATTCTTTTGTGTGTCAACAATGTTGCATGGCTTTTGCAGCCCTTATCTCTTAACAAACAAGGCTTAGTACCAGGTTAAGTTGTGTCACTGCGTGGTGTGGCCTTAGGACCAAGCCAATGCTTGCTCATATGGCTGCCTAGATTCATTCTGGATTTCCCCTTGCTGCTGTCAGTCTTGTGACTTGAGATATACTCACACAGACCTTTCATACAACTTTTTTTTCATAGACCTTCAGCTCTGACATTTCTTCTATTCAATATTCATACTTCTTGCATATCCATGCAATATTTCACTTACAGACTTCTACAAAATCTCAAACATTCAACCAGGTTAATTTTTTTTTTTCAAAAAAACATGCAGTCTATATCTTTGTGTTATCCCAGAAGTAAAGACATCAGCAAATTATGAGAATTACAGAACACAGATGTGATGACCTATTGTGTGTCATCATAACAGGACATAGACCTGCTTCAATATGAAAAACTCACAGCTTCAAAATAAGTAACTGAAAAAAACCAAACAAACCAAACCAAACAAAAAAAACCCCACAAAAGTACCCAAAGGTCCAGAAACAGTGGAATTCTGACAGATTGGTAGGATTCTTTCCTTCCTTAACCAAATAAGCAAGATCATAGCACAAATGTTCTGAATATGAAAGACAGAGCTTTTTGAGTGCTTATGCAACCTTAGGAATTCTCAAAAAGATACCAAGTGAAACATACCTCAAAAATCATAGCAAATTGATTAAAAAGTTTTTATCTCAGAAGAATAAATAAAATCTATCTTATGTTTACAACACAGAAACGAATCAAATACATAGCAAGATTCACTGTCATGTACATCTCTCCAAACTGAAAGGAGTACAAATCCCACATGTCCAATGTTTTCCACAGCCTTTTACCGGAGAATCAAAATAGTCCATTAATCAATAACCATCACATTAAATTAATAAATTAAAACCTACACATTTTAAAATAGAAATTTTATAGAACATCATAATAAATGGCAAAACAAATGCAGAGTGCAATTAGTACATTTTATAAGTAAACTCATTTACCTGTAAAGTAAGTATTGGTGGGGAGGGTGGAACTAGCGAATCTGTAATATCCATTTCCAGGGAAACGGATCCCTTTCATTACTTCTGTACTAAATGTAGCTAAAGATGCATCCATCCTTTCCACCTGGTAGATGGGAGAAGGGCCATTAAGCTCTTCAGGTTCATTCCAATGTATCTTTACCATTGTGCTGTTTATTCCTTCAACACGAGGGGCACTAAGTTTTCTTGGAGCTGTGGATAAATAAAAATTGTCTAGGTATTTTTGTCCATAATACTTGGGAAATTAATTATTTCATATGACTTAATTTTTGCAAAATATCATGTTTCAGTTTCTGATTATCTTATGAATAAACACAGAAATCCACAAAAGCTTAATTAGAGGAGAAAAATTCCCAAAATGTTTTTTATCTTCATAAAAACTTAGTTTTAATTGTAAAATAAATACTTCATTTATTAAAGCTTTGGATAAATGTCTCTGCTATTATATCCAAAATATCTTTCATAACCTTTAAGAATAGGAATCAGCATCTTCATAAAATGTATGTTTGTATTTCCTCCTTGATCAGCCTCTCATTCCATAGTCAATGTAAGTGTGTATCTGTGTGACCTTCACAATGGATGTGAGTGAAAAAACAAAGGAGAATCTCAAGAGTTAATTAACTCTTGTTACATCTCAGCATGGCACATGACAACATGAGTCTAACTTTTCTTCACCACTAGTGGTGCACAGTAAGTCTACATACAAGATTGTTTCCATGAAAGTATCCACATAAGATAGTTTTATGTTATTGAGATGATCCTTCTACCATTAAATTCAATACTTTGATATTTTTTAAACAATTTGATAGCATTAGTCACTCTATAGCTGAGTTATTAACAAAACATACTCCATTTTTCTTTATAGAATACTGTGCAGTGAGCCACTGGAGGGCAGCAGGACCTGTTTGGATAATGGCACAATGGCCATACAGGTGGGAAGGAAACGGACCCCATCACTGAAACAACAGAAGATGCCATCTGGACAAGAATACTCTACTATATATAGAATCTATACACATCTTGCCTTTTTTCTTCTTCTTTCCCTGATAAAGAAAAGGGTTTAACAACAGAAACTTCATTTGTACCCAGGCAGCGAAATACAATGACAACTTGTAAAAATTACTTGTTCCCATAATGACATAGTAAAGAGCAATAAACGCCTTTCAAGAACAATAAAACCTGAAATAAAATATGGGCCTTCAAAATCTGACATATTACTTCACAGCCCAGTGTTGTACATAGCATGAGTTCTTTAGAGAAGGAGAGATTGCTCCATTTAAAATGAATTAATAACATCCTTTTAAACATTCTCTCATTTCCAAGATCATTAACATATTTTTCATTTTTCCTATTTGCTGGTAGCATATTACTTCTTTCTTTCTCTTTTTCTTTGTCCCCCATGCCCCATAACTTGATAAATATTCTTCTTGGAGAAAGCAGGGAGTGGAGGAACTGGGAAACTGCCAATGGCACTATGTGCTGTAAATTCCTGCTTGGGTATCATTTATGACTTCACAATCTAATTAGTATCTCACGCGATGGTAGAAATTTACAATGTCAAAATTGAAGTAATGCAGCGTGAGGTCATAAGCTTTCCTGCATAAGTAGGGCATAGCACTAATGAATTGTGGTATTAATGCACAAGTTTAAATAGAAAACATGGCTTAACAATCAAAACTTCACCTTTGAGGGAACCAGCATACGTCAGCATTTTAAATGAGAACTGGAGGTTGAGCCCTCCAGTTCAGATTACTGATGGCAAAACAGAAATGCTAAAATTCATTATTTTTAAAATGCACACATCTGACTAGCAATCATGACAATAACTATATCTGCCTTTAAAGTCTAGTATTAATAAAGGCAGTTACTTGGACCATAATTATGGCATCTCTGATACCCAAACCTGAAGCTTTTATGGGGCTTATGCAATTAACTACTTAAATGCATCGTAACACTTGCTTCTCTGACAGGGAAGTATTGATTTTTTAATCATTTTCAAGTCTCCTCTAGCACAAATAAATGTACTACAGTTACAGTTAATGCACTGTGTACACGCATTAAACACTGGCATGACACAATTTATTATTTTGTGATATATAGAACAGAAGACTACTCTTTCAGAAAGTAACATCCTTGCTATGTTAGTATTTAAACTACAGTCTTGTTGATGCTTGAGAATTCTTATGCAGCAAGACAGCAAAAAACTGTATATAATGGGTTACATAAGTATCAGAAAGAAAAAAAAAAAACCAACCAAACAGAAAACTCAACTGCACACAGAAACAGAAAGGACTTTAAATAAATCTCTAGCTCTAGCCCACCAGGGTACTAAATGCTGAAATTAAAAATATTCAAGACTAAAAGACACACTGTGTATTTACCTAAAGGTGTCACTGTGGTACCTGTAGCAACTTTTTGTAAGATGAATCGACTATAATTTTACCTATTTAATTTTTTTTAGTCACGTTCTGTTAAGACACATCTGTCAAAATAATGAGCACACTGCATTTTAGCGGATTCAAAGTCACATTTTTGTGTATTTTAATTATGTAGTTTTAATGTCTTGCTATATAATACATATTTAATATATTATAAAGCTAAAACTGTATTTAAAAGCCCATGATTGCTGCATACCATTGTGTAGCAAAGGGCACTGAAAAGACCAATAAAGACAGATGGTCCATACAGCTTATGTTGAAGTCATATATCTAAATATAGATGTTGCTACACAGGTTATTACAAATAAGCCTTTCCCATGTGTTTATGCACACACATGTACACAAAAATGAAGTTGGTAAGTAAAGAGCAGTTAATTTTGTTTTGTTTGAAATAATATCATTTTAGTTTTAGGCTCGAAGACAGATGCCAGCATTTCACTCTGAACAGATGGTAATTCCATCTAATAGTGCATCTCTGTATTAGTAAGGTCTGTTGTGTATACAAACAGTAATAAACACTAGGTAAGGATCAAAATAAATTTTAATTGTTGACATTAAATTCTGGCAGCCATGGTTCTAAGGATACAATATTCCTTTCTCAAGTCTGTCAGGTTTACTAATACAACTGCTAAAGCTTTTCTATACTCTGCCAGCTTCTTGTCCCAGGAATAACATATTTACACTGTGGCTAAATTTTACAGGCCTGCATATGTTTGAGTAACTCCTGTTCAGTGTACAGTAGGTAGCTATTTGTGTACTCTTCCACCAAAGCCTTCAATTAGACACTCTGAATAGCTCAGGAAGGTAACAGTAACAAAAAGTACACAGTGTTTAATTATTGTTAAGTTGAAAGGCATAAATACAAATTAAAACATAAAATATTGGCAAATTTGAAGACAAAAACTGACAGCAAATATATTTTCTTTTCATCTTGGAGTTTACCTTGCAAGTAAAATTACATGCCTCACTGTGGGTCATCCATTTAATTTTGCTACCAGTTATTAGCTCAAGGGACCCCAAGTTTGCTATTGCATTTCTGGTATGTTCTTCTCTTTTTTTGCACTTCACAATGGTATCAGTCATTTCAACAGCAAATGAGCCAACCAATAATACTTATGTCTTCTGACAATATTTTGAAATTTTAGGAGATTCTTCAGAGAGTCTATTTTGGACTCTTTCCCAAAAAAGAATAATATTCACCTACACTGGACATCAAAAGAAAATTTAGTAATATGGATATTTTGCAATCATATTTCTTTTAAAATAGATGTAATACCCTGTATTTTTTAAAAATCATGAAAAATATATTGCTTCCACCATATGGGACAACCAACGACTCACCAACCGATTTAAGATGCAGCATATTGAGCTGACCATATGTTACAGTGCTGTTGAATGGCTGAGTGATTCATGCCCGTCACATTCTAGTATATCAATTAAAGCTCCTTGAAGTCTGCATGATTTGTGTCTCTGTTATTAAACCCTGCTAATTCATCCCACTTACACATCTGTTATAAATCTCTAGGAGTGCTGCATGATTCATGGCAATCTGTGAGCATGGTACAGCAAATTCTTCTCCTTGTAATTAACAGTAAATTGTTTTACTGCCATGCAATGAATTTTTCAGTTATATTGCAAATGAACTCCTAAATGCACGGTTCTTTCCTAAGAACTGACTTATATTATTAGGCAATTAAAAAGTATTGCTTTGAACCAAAAGCTTTTAATCAAGAGGAATGCAACTTAAACATAGCTTTAAAACCTTGCAAATTTGACAGAGAGGGAAAAGAACAAGCTGAGCTGTTTTGAGCTATTTTCTGAAGTATAATATGTGGTTTGTAAGGAAGAGGAAATAAGTAACTTTTGCATCCCTTCTAATTTGCTAAAACTCAAAGAGCAGTTTAACTACAGCTTGAACACTTGGCAAGACAAGTTTGAACAGATTCTATTTATGTCAAAAGTTACTTAAGTCATCTGTCATTATGAAATTTCTCAGATTACTTTACACTTTTCTAATTGTAAAACAGCGTCTTTATTCTTCAAATAAATAATTGGATAATTAGCCAAGCTGAATCATCAGAGGATTCCAGTGCTGTTCAAGTGTTCTTGTCAAAGGTGAAGCAAATTCATTTCAGCTTTGCCTCTGTAGCTTTCTGCAGAGGCTTTGATTTTTTTTCCTGCTACATTCTTGGCAGCAGCCTCAAATTCATGAGTCCATACATCAAGTCAGTAGTTTAACAACAAATGAAATTAAATTCAAAGAAGGGAAACTAATTGAAGGACAGCAACAAAAGTGTTTGGTAATGTGCTTTTTAATATGGCATGCCACATTTGCATGATAATTTTTCCTTTTTAGCATGGAGCAGAAAGTGACTAGCTTAATGAGGGATTATTCAAGACAGGAATGAACAAAATGCATTCATAACTAAGAACAAAGATTGTATTATGAAACGGAAACAGGCAACTGCCGAGAAGTAACTGGATGATTGGTTTATGCATTATGAATAAAAAGGTAGAAAAATATTTATATTAGTATTCACTAATGACTATATATACAAGATTGTTGTAATTAAAATTATAAATTAACATATTAAGAGTGCTTGTTTAATCACTTTGGGTCCTATTCACAATGAAGAGACTTATGTACATGCATGCAAAACAATCTGTGTTTCCAGGCCAGCAGCAAATGGCCCTCATATTTCTCTTCTGTAACAAAGGAAAATATACATTACTTACTACCTGTTTAATGGGTATTGGTGATTTTAAAATTGAGGCATAGCATTTTGTAGAAAAGCAGCCTATGACAGGCATAAACAAATGAGGCTTTTGAAAAGGGCTTGCACCGGACCCTATTCATGAATGGAAAAAACAGACAAATTACTCAGATTAAAAGGGTAATCAAAAAGAAAATGACATCAAGGATTGTAAGACAGCCCAGAATTACCCCAGCAAACCCAGAGGCAACTCCAAAACCACCAAATACAACTGCTTGAGAAGTCTGCCAAGAAGCCAGATGCAGCTGGTGCTGGAAGAATATCTTCTACAAATTAGCTTCTGAACCCTGTAATTGCCATCAAAAGCAAAGGATTGGGAATACAATGTGCTGGGTAAGAGGCAGCAATCACAAAGCCATACTTTGCTATATCTTAAAAAGTGGTTTTTAAATGAATTTAAAAAAGAAATAAGGGCAAAGGAAAGGCGAACTTAATTACAAGAAATAAGCTTAGTCACACAGTAGTTAATGAAACGTATCTGTATAGATTGTTTAAGGCACTCTTTGACTATATGATTTGAGATCAGTGGCATAAGCAATTGTAATAGTCCAAGCACTCACATGGCTCATTTCATCCTGTTGAAACGTCAGAAATTGCTGGGAATAAAGAGGTGTTTCTCTGCCTCACTGAAAAATTTTGAAAACATGCTTTGTTTATATTGGTAATTTATAATTTTATTCAAACACATTGTCACAAAAAGGCACCTTTAAAGGACCAAGTGTCTCACTGATAGCAGCTAATATAGTTCTATAGATTCCAAGGTACCAGTTCAGAGTCCTACAGGAGAGAAAACCACAAAGCAAAAACTGCTTTTGAAATAATAAAAAAAAATAGCCTAAGACCTCAGGCTGAATGCCATTTTCAGACAGATATCTGAACATGGAAGAACCCAAAGAAAGGAATAAAGTAAGATTTTGCTCTTTGTATTGAGATTAAAAAATGTATGATTATTTTCCCATATTCCTTTCACTTACATACGTGTAGCTTCACTTAATGATCTTGGGGCAGCACAGGCAAGAACAAAATTCAAATTGCATTTCAAATTTTCAAATAAAGTATTAACACTGAACTTCTTCCTCATCTATCAGCCACGGATTTCAATATTATGGGCACAATATTGCAGAGCATAAAAAATATTTCAAATACCACAAGAATTGTGGAAGGTGCATCATCTTAATTTACCATTTAAAAGACTGATGAAAAAGTATTAAACACTTCTCAGTTAACTATTTTAAACTCCACTATTTATGTAATTTTTTCTGAACAGATGAAATGGAGGTTCTCTTTCTGTCCAGTCACCTGGATGAGTAATTCTCTTCATATGCCTGTTTTGATCTTTTATCCCATTACTGCATTTACCACATAACATTGATCTTCCAACTTTTTTTACCATTCTCACAGCTGGCCACGCATCAGGCACAAGTGCTCAAGTTCTTTTATTTACCACACTCTCCTGGTTTCATATGCATTTGTAATATCTTCCACTCAGCCTTTTCAAAAAATACCTCCATTCTTTGTAATTTCATTCTATTTGTTTCCTCACTCTCTCTCCTCACATTCTTCTGGTTTACCTTATTTTGTTACATTTACAAATATTGTGGGTGTATGTATTGGTGAGGAGGAGGTTTTTGCCATATGGCCGAGTTTAGTTTTCTTTCACTCTACTCCTGCAAAGCTATTCATGAGATATTCCCAGTGCAGATGCCTATACTGAACCAAGTTAGAAGGAATCTACTCGTTATATTTGCTTCTGGATTATGTTAGCCAGTTGTACTGCAAGAGACATCTCACTGGAAGATCAGCAGACTCTTTCTGATGCTCCTGCTCCCTTGGATATTATTCTTAAATTCTGCTCCTTACTGCAGGAGTCCCTTTTGTCTTTTTGATCTTGTCTCAAAACCTCTTACTTTTCTTTCTCAGCACTTTTGTTCTAATGATTTCATACCCTTGTTTCTGCCTAATGGATATGAACAAAGCTTAAAAATTACTTAAGACTTTTAGTGGCAAATTTTTGAAGTGATTGGCAATTCCAAAAAGAAGCCCCTTGCTAATACACATCAGTTGTGCCAAAATCACAGCCATTGAGGCACTCATTGATTTAAATGTGATAAATCAATGTACTCCATCCATGGAGGGAGTAGAGATGGTTTTCCATTATCCTTCTGAGGATCAGAGAAGAAGAACTAGTCTAATTTAGTATAACCTCTAGTCCAAAATGAAATACAATTCAAAGCCCCTGGATTGTGCTACGATGAAAGGGGACCATCATGCTGGAGCACATTTCAGTCAAGACTTCCTCCAAAAAGCTCCTTTTGAGAGGCATCCAGCCAGGAAAGCTGTCTCTTTGCCAGGGAAGCATTCCTTCATGGAAAGGAACTCACCAACAGTCCTAGAAAGGCAGTTTGAATTTCATTTTGCACCATTCAATGAAAAGGATAATAATGAAATAAGGCTTAAAAATTACAGGCACTGGTTTCTCCTAACTTTTTTCGAAGTTTTAACTCACTTTGGTTGTCATCATGTAAGTAGCACTTCTTTTAAATTTTCTTTGGAAACAGTTTTCAGAACCTTACAGAATGAAACATGTGTGCACACACACACACACACACAAAAAGACTCCAACCTGTATGGATAGGATAAAACAAATTTCTTCAGAAAAAAAGTAGTGAGTGGTGAAAGATAAAATTGCATGCAAAGTGCATGCAATTTTATTTTTTAGTTTGCCAGAATTTAATCCATTGCAGTAATATGCATTAAAAACATAAAAGGAAGCTGATATAGGACTGATTTTCTCCCTTTCAAGGCTTACAATAGTAAGTAGGAAAAGGCTTCACTGCAAAACAGCTAATAAATGGGGACATGTCTGCTATGCTATTTTGTATTCTCCTGTCTTCTCTAATGTGATAGGTCTCTAAGTATTAACACAACCAGGGAGGAGATGGTCATAAACAAGCTGTCAAGCATAACTAAGCTATTGTTTCTGAATCTTTTAATAAATGTAAAAATGCAAAGTTGGATCATTTGTAGTAATAAGGTGTGCTGTTTAGACAATGTTTGTTTCCATGGTTATCAGCAGAGACTGGAACTCTGTTCCTTGCACAGCTGTGTGATATGGGATAAAGTCATACAAATGGGAGGCTCTGAATATGGTCAGCCTTCCACTTGAAAACAAATGGGAAGGCAATGAAATAAACAGACAATGGAGAACTGAGGACAGACTAGAGTTAATATCACAACAGCTTAGATTTCACTTCAGCTGATGTATATAAAGCTTCCTATTTACTGGCTCTGGGCAGCTCCTCATTCCCTGTTTGGATACTCCTATATTCCTTCATTGATTACACAGAGAAGCTTTGATGGAATTCAGAAAAGACAAATACAGCCCAGGGAGTCTAGTAAAACATTCTGTGCAGCAGAAAATTTCAGATTTTTTCCTATGAGAGACAAAATTATATGAGAAAGATATTTTCAGAGACCATCACAACATCCACAACACCACTAATTGATTAACATTTTTAGTTAAGCATTTTTAGCTAATATTGTAAAAATTAATTAATGTGTTTTAAATACAAAATGAAATCACAGTATTAAGTAGTCAGTTCTCTTCAGATGACCAGTCTATTCAGTATATGTCACATAGCATGGATTTTGAGTTTCTATTTGTAATATTAAAGAACTGTGCTGATTACCTTGCTCCATGAATAAAGAGACTTGTAAAGACGGTTTTCCTAAAAATTTCTCTTTTAAAACACTCTTGATTTCCCTATGTCCAAGAAGTGAGTTTATGCCAGTCCTTTCTTCGTCTCTGTTCTGTACTAATAATTTTTTTCCCCCAAATTTGTAGACCATTGATACCTTTGAAATCCAGAATAACGTGGTTGCATTTACCCCAAAGACTGAAAATTTATTAAGGTACACAGGAACATACATGCAGTTTCTTTAGCACTGTTTCCACAGTAAAGTGAGCATATACATATCAACAAAGCAAAATCTCATAAATCTCAGGGGCTAAATAAACAAACATTTTCAAAAGAGCAGACCAAAAATATGCATGTTGCTTCTGATTTAAACACACAAATACACTTTGTACTTATGTTGCTGTTTAATAGAAAAGCCATGCAACTCCTCCTTTGTGTGTTAAGCAAGGCATTGACACAGCAGGTGCATTTTACATCCCCTGTTGTGCAAACACGACACACACACTGAAAAACCCCAACAACAAATCAACAACTTCTTAACTTCATAAATGAATGACTGGGTGCAGCCACACTTATGTACATTTACCATTTAAACAAACAGGAACAAAAAATATACATATCATAACCTGCAATTAAGAGAGCAGTACACAAATCCTACTGCCATAATCGTGTACCTTAAACTCCATTGAAAACATTTTGGTTTTAATCTGTCAAGATAAACAAATAACAATTAGGCAAGTCACTTTGTATTAATACAACACCTACCCCTGTCACTGTGCATCAAACTATGATCATCATAACAGTATTCATTAGTAAACTCTGTGTCAGCTTTGCACTTTGCTACAGATCGTTTTCTTACCAGCTGCCAAGGTTTGCCCCATGCCTGGCTCACTGGTTACACAACCAATTTGATTGCAGAGAGTAACAGTGAAGTTGTACGTCCTGTAAGGTTTTAATCCCGTTGCTACGTAGGAGCGCTCATGAGCCTCAGCTATATGCAAAACCTGCAAAGCAAACAGATTGGAAGACAACAGTTGGTTAATAATATTTTCATTCCTGCCAATTGATGACATGTTCACTAATAAGAAACTTGTCTCTGAACTTGCAGATTCCTTCATTCAGATGTGGAAAAGCCTGCAAAGACCAACTGAGGGAGAGGATTATTTTGGAGAATCTGAACAAGCTGGGATTTAGGTGATAATACTTCCCATCACACTGTTTTATGAGGTAATAAGCCAGTTCCTGAGTGGATAAATGAGGAAACAAAGTTATTGCCTCATAAAACTGTGTGGTGGTGCAGTTATCACTACAAACAGTGAGGCTACAATCGAAATGACAAAAATGACACTATTAAGTTGTGAAATCTGACTACCACTGAAGGAGTGACATGATTAGCAGGCATTAGTAGGGAGGGGAAGAACTAATACCTACAGACGTGTATCTGCTTTACTTTAACATTACTATAACCTATCAGAGGGAGAAGAACAATAAACTGTAGCATTTTAGATAACTTGGTTATCAGATGGTTGTTTAGATGAAAAACCTTGCAATCCTGTGACCAGAAGTAGTTGGCATTTATGTATTGTTACAATAGCCCCAGGAGCAGTAGTATGCCTACTTCATAGGCAAATAAACTAAGGCCCATCTGTGGTACTACTGAAAGACAAAATCAGCTCTGAGACAGAAACTCAATATCAGAGCACCAGATCCATTTTAACATTCTGATTACCTATCATGTTTCTTTGCTCATTCCTAAGCTTTTAGCTTACTACTAACACCATGGTATTTGTTTGCTAAACTCAGTCACATAAACATTATAACAGTATTTTAAAGTCACATATTTTGACTTTAAAGATTTTTTTTCTGCTATTTTAGGTTTCCCCACTACAAAGATTCATCCAAGAAGCCAGACAGGTACCTTCTCAAAGAAAATATAGATTTCTACAACACAACAAAGCTTTAGGAATATCAGCAAATACAGCAACAATACAGAATCAGTACATGCAAATATCATGATAATTTAAATGTTGTCGCACAATCTCATCCCTCGTAATTTTGAATCTCACCCACTACTGAAAACCAGTCAGCTCAGGAATACAATTTAAAACCTAAAAGTAGTAGTGTGTAACATTACAGAGCACTCAAACCGGTAGGTAGAAAAGTTACATCAGAGAATATACAGCAAGTCAGGGAAATGATTCATCCCAACACCTCAGAGGACATCAGACTTTATCAATTTTAATATTACTAGTTAGGAAAAATTTCATGCAAGTAACAGTAATACCTGGGAAAACGGTGGCAAGGATGTTTGTTCAGTTATTAAGCTGATGCTATATCCCATCACTTCTCCTCTTGCTAAATTGTCTTCTGGTTTTTCCCACGACACATTAAGAGAATATGGTGAAAGAGGGAATACTGATGGAGATGGCATGGATGCCGGGGCTGAAATAAAGTTAATATAATAATATTCATAAAATAAATTAGCAATGTGTACTCACTGTACTTGTAAAACAACATTTCTGACAATCTTTTCCCTTTTTAAACCTTATTTTCAAGTCTAGATGGAATTTTCATCTTATACTGATAGCTCATAAAAAGTACCTCACCCATCATTCTCCTGTTTTCTATTCTGGCTGTGAATACAGAATAAAACCCTGCTGAGGTCTTCAAAGAAATACTAATCAACACTATAGTCCAAACCCCTGTAGCAGGTAAGAAAGTATATACAAATGAAAAGGTCTTGAAGAAAAACTTCATGCAACATGGGAAAAAACTGATAAAAGCAAAAAGTGTTCAATACTTCAGCATCTTAAAAGCAATTCTGTTTGCTAGGCCAGTTTGAAATTAACATGTCTCTCACTTCTTACAAAACAGTTCCCCAGTCTTCCATAGTAAATCTGTTAAAGGATTGTTTGCACTGCAGTTAAATCCCCACCTGATTACTCTGTAATAATAGGCTACCAACTCATAGCACTTCTGCTACGTACAAACAACCACACTAATGGACTTCTTCCCAAATACAATTTAACACTTTTATAACATCTAGTATTTAGGAACAGATAAGCACAAAGACTCATTTTGAAGGAGGAATTAGTTTAGCCTGCTGTTTGGCAGGAGCAAATGACTGAGGACACGAATTTCAAGCCAATAGCAAACAAAAGCATCAGTAATGTAACAGAGATGTTTCATTGCAAATGTTTCATTTGTTTCAGGCTCTATATGAAAGCATTGAAATAAATTGTTGATATTTCAAATAATAAGTAAGTGGCAAGCCCTTTTGAAAATCTGAACAGAAGGGTCACAATAAGAGATGTTGCAAACTAGTTACACTTCAGAAAAAAGGGTCCATATTATGACACTTGCCCTCTATAAAAGCATATGAAAAAGAGTTGAAGCTCACATGGCCTGTCTCAAACACTGTTAAGGCCAAAGAAAGAGATAAACACAGAAGGGAGCAACAGGGTGGTGCTAACTCCAGGCCTGGTGGAGGTGAGATCTGATTAGCTCATCCTGGTTAACACATCCACATAAAAATTCCCACAATTGGAAAACTGCTCATACACAGTCAAAGATCACCCCAAGTTATGGAAGAGATAACTCCCATGACCACCAATGAACACTGAAGTCCCCCATGAGTATGGGGGATACCTGGGTCATGGACACCTGGAACCTGGATGTAAGATAAGCCACCATAGCTGGAGCTTGAGATAAAATAAAGGTACTATTATTATTGGGTGTTATCTCATACCTAGTGGGAGGTTAGCAAAGCTGAGGGAGAATAATGTAGCATTGATAATGAACACAAAGAATGCAGAATTTAGGGGCCATGAGGAAAGTCAACTCAGCAACTGTGCTGAAATCAGCTCCGAGTGGATAAAAGGTAATTCCAACGGGGAGATTGTGACCACTGACTCATGACCCACCGATCCAGGAAACTCAAAAGAAGAGAAAGACAGAGTGCATACAACTTAGCATTGGAAAATAGGGAATTATTTAACCAAGAGAATAAGAGAACTGTGCAGCCAATAAACATTAATTCCTTTGTTTTCTAAGATGTATAAATAGTGAAAAGTTTTGCATGACCTTGAGCCCCCTCACTACTGAGAATGGGACGCTGCTAGATCCATGGGTGGTGACTATCTTCTGCTTGATATCTCTCTCTCTCCCTCGCCTCTTTTCTATTTGTTTCTATCTCTTTACCTCATATTTATTGTTAAACAAAATCCATATGATTGACTTCAGCATATGGTCTCATTTGTACCCTAATTTGTCCAGAGGCATCTCTCACTAACCTTAACCAAAGTTTCAAGCAGTATATTCCTGAAAGATAATCCTCTCAATTCTTCAAGTTGGAACACTGCTTGGCATATTTTATAATCCTGTAGTTTGACTTTTGAGTTAATTGACATGGATTATTTGCCTCAGCAATATGATTTTATGGTGAAGATGTTTTTACTTAACATGTTAAGTTTTGAGATAATCTGACCTATTTCTAATTAATTAAAAAAGAGATTTTTTCCCTAGCTGAACAACCACATAGACACATTTTATTGAAAAAAATAGGAATACATGCTAATCTATATTTTCCCTTTAATTTCTAACAAATTAATTCAAACCAGTGCTTACCAGCCTCTCCTGTTTGTCCTGATATCCAGTCTGAAGATATGCTACCTGCCATGTTTACCGCTAGCACATAAAATTCATACTCTGTGAATGGTTCCAGGTCAATAACTGTGGTACTGGTCTGCGGTGGAGCCAGGGCATTTTCATTAGGAGATTCCACAACTGGTTGAGGACTCAGCCATCCACTGCTTTGGAAAATACGAATTTCAGGAAGAAGAAAGTTCCCAGTTGGTTTTGATTTTTTTCTCATGTAAAGTTCATATCTTATTATTATACCTAGAGAAAAAAGTGAACCAGAAAAGTTAGTGAATTTAAATGATTTAATATTAACATAATTAATGAGCTATGAATCAAGCAACTTCACAGAAAACACAGTATTAGCAGGGGTTTTTTTCTTTTTAGCTATTTTCATCCAAATGCTTACTTTGGCATTTCTTGCATTGCACTGTTTATTTTCACTTCTGTGCAATTTTGGGATTTGAGAACAAATGGCTGAATTACAGTATGAATTCTGCTATACTCCCTGAAAGACAATCTCCTTGTTTGTTTTTTGTTTTTTTACAATATGAGAAGGAAATTTTTGAATGACATTTTACATTTTAGAATATACGATTAGATAGGAGATACATGTGCATCGGTTTACATCAATGTGAACATATTATGTACCACTCTGGGGGGGAAAAAAAACAAAACAAGAAAACCCAAACCCAAACCCAATCAGTATTGAGGCATGAAGCAATGCATGGTCTAGGATGATCATGGAAGTAGTTTAACTACAAGAATGGATTGTAATAAATCTGACTGGAGATTTCCCAAATGGAAAAAATGAGAGACATGGCAAAGTCAAGAGATAATTACCATAAAATGTATATACTTGGGGCTATATTCATGCACAGAATTGGAAAAGTTGCTTGGGAGAAACAGCTTCTCCCTTTGTCTTTGGAGAAACCAGGAAATCTGACCAGACATCAAAACAAATATGAAAATATTGCTTAAATCTGCCTGTGCTGGCAATTAAATACATGTCATGGCTATGGAGTAAACTAAGAGGAGTGTGAGACACAGGTTGAGGAATAAGTGCTAACAGCAAATACTGTGACATTGTAGCAACTGCCCCTTCAAATACACAGTAATTCCTGTGTGGGCATTATTCCTGGCTAACCTGGATGTAGAAGGAAAATGAGATGTTCGGAGTGAAATCTGAGCTTCCCACAGATGAATGTCCATTTTATGAAAGATTGTTTTCACATGCACAAATACTCGTGCACATAAGTGCAAATTCACAAAACTCCACTGCACGTATATTGAAAGACAGTGTTTACCAATAAAATTTGTGGCATCACAGAAGTATCCTACAACAGCTGCATTCTCAGTTTCAAAAATCTAAAATATTATTACACAAGTTAGACCAGAAACTCTTGGCAATCACCTAATCCCTAACTAAGTTTTACTGGTAATAGAATTAGTTACTGCACATGACGGATGGTTTCTAAAACAGATTTCTCTGTTAATTCTTAGATTTTTTTCCATAACTGTTATCTGGTTATTTATTTTCTGTCAAGCAATATCACCACATCTGTCTGAACTAGGTGATCTGGCAAGTGAGGAAAAAATTAATTTTACTGTAAATGTTTGATTATAAATGTGATTTTTGCTGCAGCAGATGCCACTGAGGGCTAAATCCTGGACCCAACAATCAATGGAGTTCTGGACTCGACAAAAATAAAACACAGACTCTGAGGACACATTTAATGGCAAACAGGCAAATCAGGGCAATGCCTTTACTTCATTCTCAGTGTACACCACATGGATAAGGATACTCGAACCAGACTTGAGAAAAAGCTGCTTTTTCCTTGCAAAGACTTTGTTTTAAAAAATTAAATACAATGTCTTACCATTTGGTTTCTCAGGCGGTGACCATTCCACAGCCAGTTCTGTAGAGCTGATAGCTTCTACCCTCGGTGGGTGTAGCCCTTCTGGAGGAGCTTGTGCAGTAACTACAGTTACTGGCTGGCTCCTCAAGCAGCCTCCACTAGTACAAGCTTGCACAGAAAAAACATACTTTGTAAATGGAATGAGATTCCAAATAATTGCTGAAGTCTTTAAGCCTTCATACTGACCACAAGGCTGAAGATCAACCGCGCTAGTACATGTCAAAATATATTGCTCTATGGGCCCAGAGTCATTGGAGGTGCTTGTCCAGTAAAGTAGAACAGAGTGGTGACTAACAGGAAAAACAGCATTTAAATCCAAGCTTCCAACAGGTGTTCCTGATTTTGTTCTGTATGTCACTGAGGCACTTCTTGTAAAACCATGAATATTGCTAGCTTGGATGTAATAGGAATAGAAGGTATATGGAGCTAACATGGTATCGGTGAAGGTCTGAATACCTAAAACAAACAGGTGAGAAGAAAACTGTATCAGCCCAACACATTAATCTTAATTTGTGTACTTAGTCTGTCTAACCCTAGTCCAAGACATATTTATGCCCATTCTCATTCTCTTCTAGAGATCATTATAAACATTGTAACTTCTCAAATTTTTATTTTTTTTTAATAAAGGGAAAAAACCTCTCCTTTACCCTTCATTATCTTCAATCACACATTGGCACCACTAGAGAAATAATTTTTCCACTGAACTTCCCCTAGTTCCTGCTTTAATCATGAGGAAGATTAATACAATTATCTTCTCATTCTTCTTTTGCTTGAAAATATTATTTCAAATGCAAATCAGCACCAATATTAGTAAACATAATTTAGAAAAAAGCCAAACCATTGTGCAAGTTTTCAGACCTATGTTTTTGATTAATTTCATAGCATAAGACCAAATATTTCAACTTTACATGGTTTCACTTCCTCACTTCTACAATCGTACTTAATAGCTCATTTGTAAAGTATCTGATCTTGGAAGAGAAGTGAAATGAAAGTGCAAATAACTATTAAAAAGATATATCCAAAGCCTCTATTTACCTTCTTCACCCTTACTTTCCATTACTCTAGCTAGCTTTTTATCACGTATGGCCATTAATAGTTCCTGTATATATCCCACAATCGGTTACACATCTCAGTCATCACAGCACAATATGAATTTATGTACAACAATACCACGATATATTATTTTGCCTCAAGAAATAGTGAATATTGAGTAACGTATTATATGTCAGAGCAGGATATTCTTAAACTATTTCAAAGCAAATGGAGAGGATTTCTAAGTCCCCTTTGTACATCTGCACTGGCAAGTCAGCCCTGAGTACATCTTAAAGAGGACAACAAAACTGTGAGTATTGCTAGATATTCAATCCTTGACACCATGGCAAAAAAAGAGCGATGTCAGCCCAGTACTTGCTCACAGCACTTCAACTCCCTATAGTGATCATAAACACAGCACTGGACACCAGCAATAAGGAGACTGGGCTATCTTATCTCCAGGCCTTTGCAAGCCATGGTACTTCAGGCAAGGCTTGGAGAACAACCCTGCCAGCTGAGCAATGGCTGTTGAGACTTCCTTGTGTGGTAGTAGTAAGCAGGCAGAAGATAAAGCAGATTTCAGTCCTGTTGGCAAGATTCAGCTGTTTCTTCCACTTTGGGGTCAGCATGCTGTTCGCAACTGTAGGTGCAAATTCTCAAATATACTATAGAACTGTTGAGCCCTTTCTGAGCTGCATGGACACAGCTGCCCTGGCTGAAGTGCTTCTGGGCACAGGAGTGGGTACCAAAGTTAGCAAGAGTCCTCAGAGTGTGACAACTAGTTGCTGTGAAGGACAGAACAAGTAGCAGCTTGCCACTAGTCCCATTTCCAGTTTTACAGAGAGAGAAAAAAAAGTGGCCAGAGGTAGCATGAGGCAGCATGGTAGAAAATTGGAAGAGCTGCACTTTATAGGATTATCCATCCTATGAACCTGCAACTCAAAAGAGCCATAGAGAAGGAAAAAAGTATGTAAGGAAAAAAAAGAGAAGCAAATAAGAAATAAAAAAAACCCAGCTGGATTGCTATTAGCAGCAGCAAGTACCACAAATTCTTGTGAAATACAGTATGCCCAGAGCTAGATCCTAGTAATTCCCCCCACCCCAAACCACATGATGACCTGAAACCTGATCTAAAACCAACAAGCAAGGTAGAACCAACCCTGAAACCAGATGTTCTAGAACCAAAAAAAAAGTGAGCTGAAGCATGCTCTGGAAGAAACAAGCAAGCAGGACTGTTACCTAGACAAAAAATATCTAGAAACTGCTCTGGAACCATTACACTATTCTGAACCAGCCAGCAGTCCTGACCCAACCAGCAAGCTAGAGTTAGACCATGTTCCTGAACCAGAAAACAACCTACACCATCATTCCACTCCAAGACTAGCAAGTGAGCTAAACCACTATCTAGAACACACATCTAGAACCAACAAGGTAGCTAGGACACTATCTAGCTCCAATATGCAAGGTAGAGCATGATCTATAACTGCTTCCCTACTGAACCTCCAACTCGGTAATTCTTTCCTGCTCTTGAAACGGCTGCACCAACACCACTCCAGCTGTACAAGCAACCAATCCCTGAAACCCAGCTTATGGAAGAGACCTGGATTTGACCTGGTAGCAACTCTAGGGCCAACCCAGACTCTAGGGCCCTAGGTCCAGTGTCAACAGCAAGCACATTATTTTTCCCTTTCCAATACAGATATTGGAGGAGGCAGATCACACAAACTGCTGATCCCAGAAAAGCAACCAGCACCATCTCAACATTACAGGAAAGTTTATTCAGTATTGATGAGTACTGATGATGAGTATTGATGGTAATTTTATTTCCATAGGAATACAGGGTAAAAGGAATATAGTCTAGATAAAATTAGATAAGGCCCAAAGTTAGAAGGTTCTATATTCCTCAGATGAACAACTCCAACCACACTGTGTTCCCCAAGGCTCAGTATTTGGACCAGTTCTGTTTAATATCTTTATCAATTAAGTGGATGAGGGGATTGAGTGCACCCTCAGTCAGTGTGCAGACAGCACCAAGCTGGGCAGGAGTGCTGATCTGCTGGAGGTCAGGAAGGCCCTGCAGAGGGGCCTGGACAGTCTGAGTCATTGGGCCAAGGCCAGTTGTGTGAAGTTCGACAAGGCCAAGTGCCAGGTCCTATATGTGAGTCACAACAACCCCAGGAACCATTACAGGGTTTGGGCAGAGTGCCTGGAAAGCTGCCCCCCAGAAAAAGGACTTGAGAGTGCTGGTCAACAGCCAGTGTGTGCCAAGGTGGCCAAGAAGGGCAATGGCATCTTGGCCTGTATCAGCGATAGTGTGGCCAGCAGGAACAGGGAAGTGATTGCCCTCCTGTACTTGGTACTGGTGAGGCTGTACCTTGAAACCTGTGTCCAGCTCTGGGCCACTCACTGAAAGAAAGACACTGAGGTGCTGGATCATGTCCAGAGAAGGGCACCAAAGCTGGTGAGGGGACTGGAGCACAGCTGCTGAAGGAGCTGGGGTGTTCAGCCCAGAGAAGAGGAGGCTCGGGGGAGACCTTATGGCTCTCTGAAACTGCCTGAAATGAGCTTGAAATGAGGTGGGGATCCATCCGTCTCTTCTCCCAAGTGACAAGTGACAGGGCAAGAGGAAATGGCCTCAAATTGCACCAGGGGAGGTTTTATATTTGGTAATAGATTAGATATTAGGAAAAAATTCTTCACTGAAAAGGTGGTCAGCATTTGGAGCAAGTTGCCTGGCAAAGTGGTGAAATCCCTGGAAGTGTTCAAAATAGGGTAGATGGAGCACGTGGGGACATGGTTTAGATATCACATGGCAGTACAAGGTTAATGATTTCACTCAATGATCTTACAGGCTTTTTCCAACTACACTGAGTTTATGATTCTGTATTTAGCCGCATTTATAAATAATTAAAACAGGCTTGATTTGGAGTTAGAATGGTAAGTTTGTTTGGAGGTTATTTCATATTTTAGAGCAAGTATTTAATTTTATACTCACGACAAGGACTGAGCCTCAGGTTTCCCAGAGTGGTTAGGAAAACATTGTTTTAATTGGGCATTCTGCAATACTATCACCCAAGTCACCATGCTGATTCAGAAGATTATTCTTAATTTTCCTCAGGAAGTTCAATGTTTCTACAAAACTCTCATTTAGACATAAGCTAATCTTGATCCAGCTGTACTCTCAGCACATAAGCATTATAAATTCTACACCACACTGAGAAAAGAATAACATTATCAAAAGTTCTGACAGCATTAACAATGTATTCTTGATATTCAAACACAAGAATATAATTTCACATCACTAATTAGGGGGATTGCCAGAAAATGTCAAAAATGTCTTTTGAAATCAAATCTATGTTTTTAAGGAGATAATGTTTTCTTAAATAGAAACATGCTAATGTCTCGTTATCTAGCTAAATACATACAGAATTTTTCACTCTCTACAAAGTATGTAGGTAGTGTCATGAAATAAGATTCTCAAAAATGCACTGTGTCAAATACATTACTAAGAACATATACATGACAATGAAGTATAAGAGCTTTTCTTTTGAAATTAATTTGCATTTTAACTAAAGTTACGCCTTTAAACCAAATTAAGGAATTGGAATATTCTCTATTAGTTCAGTAAATTTTTTTTAATGTTTCTTGCTCTCAATCACTTAATCCCATGCTTACATGAGGTTGCATACCCTTTCTCATGGTTTGCACTGCAGAGTGCCCACATTGACAGCATAAGACACAGAGTAATGAACTGTGACACTGCAGCATGAACCAAAACATAAAAATGTGAGGTGCATTCCAAAGGATCTATGTTTCCACTGAATAATAGCTTTTTTTCCTTCCTCCAGGGTACACACCAACAATTAAAGAGACTCAACTTCTGCAAAATATTAATGCTGCATTGGTAAGAATATGCAACAAAATAAAGAAGCTGCTAGAACAGAAATCAAACCTTAGTGGCACTAAAACACACTTTACTTCTTTAGAAAAAACTTGTGTGCCACATATACATACAAACTGTACCCAAATCCATCTCCTTTCCTTTGACAAGTCAATATTAGCACAAAATGGCCTTTCCACCTTGGACAGAGTGTTGAATCCTTGAGGACTGCCTTTTGAGGATCCCTTGGCAAGCCTCAACATGAGGGAAGTGGTGCTGCTAAAGACAAATCAGGAGCTACACTGATAGCTTAAAAGAAGGTGCTAAAAGTTAGAGGCCACAAAAAGCTTTCCTAATCTGTTAACAGTTTTAAACCAGGAAGATGAAAAAAGAAGCTTAAGCACATTATGGTCGCTTCTGTTCACTCAAATTGTTTATCTGTGACTTTGACTTTTTAGATTTTGGAGTCTACATATATTTCCTATGAATACTTTTGGTGAGCCAATTTTAAAGTTTCTCAGATTAAAAAGAAAAAAATTATCATTTTGGGTGACTCTGTGTAAACTCTAGGGTATTCATTTCTTTCAAGCAAACCTAGTAACACAGAACAGTAAGTCATTAAAGAAACATACAAAAATGTATTGAAACTCACAATGAATTATAATTAATTAAATGAGAAATAATTAAGAAACATCACACACAACCACACACATATATATATATATACATATAAACACACACAAACATGAAATCTTCGATGCTACTTTACTTACTATAAGGATAGTAGTCTTCAGTTGTATAAATTTCTTCCTCATCCCTATACAGCTGGTAAATAAGCCTGTTAGAATTTGGAGAGTCAGGGCAACTCCACGAAAGATTGATAACAGAGGAATTGAGAACTTCTCCTGTAGGAGGAGGTTGCTGGAAAGGAGCTAAAAAAAGAAAACAAATTGAGGATGTAAAAATGAAGGTAATAAATAATCAAACAAATTTAAGAAAAATGCAAAGAAACTGCTCAGCTTTCTTCACTGAAAAACTGTTGAGTAAATGTATGGTAACCAGGGCAAGATATTAACTGACTAAACCAATCCATCCAAAGGCTCTCCAACAAAGATTTTATCCAAGTGCATGAAACAAGTGCATACATTCAAAGAAATGACAAATAAAATTCATCCCACTATCCACCCCAAATTAAAGCAAGTACATCACAGTTTTCCAATTTTTTTTAAATGTATTGCAAGACCTCTACAAAACAAGAATATATTTATCTGGTCACATTATTGAAGTTTCTAGTTCAATTAGAATTTATTTTTTCAGAGGATTCATTTCATTTTAGCATAGGCCAGGCAAAACTTCCTCTAATAGATCAGAAATGGAAAGTCCAAATAAGTACAAATTTTACTGAAGTGTTTCAATAAGCCTACTTAATCAAATAACAAAAACATAAAGAGGACAATTTTGAAGGCAATTCACTTCACTTTTAAACAATTCACTTCCATTTGTTCCCAATGAAATAGAAACCAATGAGAGCAAGGTATCTAACATTCTGAGAAATCAGCTTGTGATGCTTATTTACTAAAACACTACTGTGCTATTACCTCTATTAAGTTCAGAAAATGTGCTACTTAATGGAATCAATAAAGAGAAAAATAAACTTTAAGTTCACAAGACAAGTGTCTCACATTTTAAGAAAGAGCATTCAAAGTCCCTCCTCTTTTGTAATCCAACTGTATGATCATGGCCCTTTCTAAGAGAATAACTAATACTCAGAAATTAAACTTCATATACAGAGATACACACATGTCCACATAAACAAACAATGTTACAGTTGGACTCAATTATCTCAAAGGTCCTTTACAACCCAGAAAATTCTATGATTCTCTAATTACATTATTATTCAGGTCAGAGCATGAGTCCATATCTTGCTGGAAGATCTCCAGTAACCCAGTTATACTGAGGAAAGCCCTACTCTCTACCCCTCAGTACACCAGGCATTAACACAGAAGAAGACTGGTCCGTTTTGGCAGCTGGTAATGGCTATAGCTTGACTCAAAAGCAGACTGTGCCTTTTTCCTATCCTCTTCACCAAAAGAGGGAAAAACAGGGGAGTGTGGATCTAGAGGAAAACATTTTGCTCCAGGAGCGAGAATAGCCCAGGACAGCACAGAAATCAGCAAATGGAGTAAGTTACCAGGAGCTGGATGCAGAACCACCCAACAAGCTTTTCTCCCCTACATTATTATCAGAAAACATCAGGATTAGAAGTATGCAGATTTTTTCTCCCTCTTTTTATAAACTACCAGCTTGTTCAGTTGGTGGACATTTGCTTAATATAAACAATTCACCAAGAGTTAATCATCAAAATCTGTTCAGCCATGCTAATGGGATACAAGAAATAAAGAATGAAGTTGCAGACATAAAATATCATGAGGACCTCAAGCCACACAAGTGATAGATGTAGAGACATGTCAAAACCAGCGCACCACATTACATACAGGTTTTTAATCCAAATATAAAAAATTAAATGAAGCTCTTTATTTTGAGATAATGATAAGCTCTGCTGCAGACTCTCAGCCAAGAAATAGCAGAAAATATTTCTAGAATTCATTGAATTGAACAGAACACAAAATCATCATCTCTCATTAGAAAGCACAGGCTGTTTTGCTGCCAGCCTGGAGCTTTTGAGTTCAGCTCAGTTGGGAGTGAATGTATGCTAAAGTCTCTACAGGGGTAAAGTTTGAGAACCAAAGGAAACAAATGCTCCTAAATCTTTTTGGCATTCAAAAAAATTTCTCTCCATGTCATACATACATACAAGACATGAAAAATCATAGAAATTTACCATCATCACCTTCATTCTCCATTCACAGTCTCACACTTTTGCATATTGCTCCCACGAGTTTCTTGGTTTGCATTTTAGAAGTGTAAGCAAAGTACTGTATTTCAGATTTTTGTGCAGAATCTAAGATATTGCTATGTAGAAAAACTGCAACTAAGGCTTTTCCTTAAGGAACACTAATTGGACAGTGACAGCAACTTACATTTGCTTCCCTTGGCAAAGACTTATAACCAGTAATAGCATATGTCAACAAAATACTGTTCTACAATTAGAATAACCACAAATATCAAGCTATGCAAAGCTCCATATCTGTGCAACAAGTTACAATATTTTGGTATGAATAACCAAAGACTATAATTGCTATATCCTTTATGTCCAGAAGAGGACTCTGCTTGTCATTTAGAATACTGCCTGATGTATTTTTATCTAACTAAAATCTATTATATAATTTATCCATGTCATATTATTAATCAATTTTAGAGTTGAATTGCTATTGACCTTTATCCAATGTATATCCCAACATAAATAAGTAGGTTGGCTTATGTTTGTAAAGCACTTTGAAGATGAACAGCTTCATAAAAGTGCCATGTATTATTATTATTATATATTCAGTTGAAACATCTTACATTTTTTAAGGAAACAACAAGCCAATCACCTGTCTGCACAATGAATAGATGCTGTGCCTTCTACAGAAGAGTAAGGGGAGAAACAAAGCAAAACTGTGTCTAAATTCTTTCAAAATTTGAGGACAGCTAAAAAAATCATCTTTGGAAACAAATCAGTCTATCTATAATGCTGCACATTCTGCAATGCATATTATTTCAAATTTAAACTGATTTATAATGAAATACAAATTTGTATCAAAGTGAGAGCTGTCTGTGCTTGTAAACATTTTATGCATGTACATCTCTGCTTGCAAATCTATAGTGTGCACATATCACGGTGATGAATATCATATAAATACCCATGTAGAACATACACAAAAAATTTTGTTGCATGAAGATCCAGAAACATACTCCAGAGGTAACCTGGAAATGTCTAACCCTGTTGTTGCATTGCACATGGTTACCGGAGCTAATTGTCACAGTATGACCAGTGTGGCCATTATTAACTAGACTTACTGACAGAAATGCCCAATTGGCACCTGCAGAATCCCTCATTCACTAGTGACTTCCAAGACTTAACTGCGTGGAAAGCAGTAAAGTATGTTGAAAAGTGTAACAGCTTTTTCAGAATTAGCTGAGGTCCTTTCCCCATGGTTTGGCATTGCATGGCATGATGTTCTCAAAACCAATTCCTGACCATTGACCCAAAGACAGCTTAAAAGTTCAATTTTCTTATTACATGTACTTTATTCTCTACTTCTTTAAAATCCCTGCCAGCTTGGAGAATGTGCACTGGTGAGCAAATCTGAACATTTAATTTTGACTAATTATGACATAAAGGATGAAACTGTGCCACTTCTTCATATCCAGACTCACTGCAAGGGCAGAAGTATAGATATTTCATTGCAATTTGTTTCATTACAATTCATGATCTGACCCTCAACGTAGCATTAGCCCCCACCTCACACATGCCAGTTTCTCACACTCTGTTACACCACATCACATACTTCCCAAACTAAGTGGAAAAAAAGGCAAAGCTACACTGCACAGAGAAGCAGATTTTGAATTAATCACCAGGAGCAGGTTTGCAACAGACATTCTGTTGTTCAGACCTTCTGAAGGCAGGTCCTCTGCCTTCTGTCAATGGCAGGAAAGGAGGCTAAGCTTCAAGTCATACCAATACCATGGTATTAACTGAATAAAAGGTGAACTCTGCATTAGTCACTACAAAGAACATGGTGGGAAGTGCAAGGGAACTATGGGTTGTTACTTCTCCCTTTGGTTAGGCTGCAAGCAGAAAGTGTGTAGGACAGAAAGCATTCTGTACATCTCTCTAGAATACAGTCCCAAAGTCCAGTAAAAATCACTCAAACTTCGGGGACCCAATGTATGTGGGGTCTGGAGGGAGTAAACCCCAGTTTCAGTACTGTTAACCCAATTCAATACTCACTAAATCAATTAAAAACTTTCATTTGAAAGACATGCTTTTAAGACATAACACACACTTACTTTTACTGCAGCCAAATAGGTTGTGGACATCCAAATTACTGGCATCAGGAACACAGTTGTCACATTTCAAACCAGTTACAAATTGTTTACAAACACACTGTCCAGTAACAAGATGACAAGTCCCACTAATGGCTCCTGCAGGATGACAATTACAGTGCTGACATCTATAAACAAAAACAAATCAAGGAAGTGATCAAAACACATTAACACTTCAGTTAAGCACAGTAGGGTTTTGTTTAAAAGATTCCTGGGTAACAGAATTAAAAAATCATAAACACTTCAGTAGTTTGAAACACAGCAGAAAATCTATTAGTCTGATTTGAAAAATTACAAAAAAGTGCCCACTATAAAGATTTCAATGCCAGAATAATATTTTAATTTAGACAAAAATGGCTTAGAATTAAAGAACTTTTATATGTATTGATCCATACACAAACAGGATAATAATGTTTGGTAATAACTACATTATGTACTGAGTCCTGCAGCCTTACTCACACAACCTGTCTTAAGAGCTGCAGAGTTCAGTGATATACATGTAACTAGTTTCAGAGGTTTCTGCACAAAATATGCAACATTCTACCTCAGTGGAAACTAGGCTGCAGTTGGAAAAAAAAAATCAATTAATAATTTCTTGTCCACAAATGCAACTTGAAGTTGAAAAAAATAGCATGCAGTGAAAAAGGAGAATGAATGGTGACCAAAACTGGGGAAAAAAACTCCAGATTAATAAGGGACAGGAAACAAAAAATCAGAAATATGAATATTACAACAGCACAATTTCTTTGCAGTCTGATGGATAAAATTGGAAATAACTGAAGACAATAAATAATTAAATGTGCAAAATAAATTATTCTTTAATTAAAAAGAACAAAAAAGTAAAAGCATTGCTATCACACAAATGCCACATTTCAGTTCTGTAACTCTCTGTGGCATCAGTAGAATACTTTCAGGATTAATTTGTGCTTTGGCTTTTGCATGTGCAACCTCTTGCAATCAACTTGTTCTTCACTTGATACACATTTTCCCAACGGACATTCATTTATAGCATGGACACCAATGTCGGACTGTGCAAATATTCAAAGACTTGGAACATGTCAGAAATTAGGCGAAGCAAATCACTGCAAATACTGTTATGCTAACCATTGTCATACAGACTACCATTATTAGTCACAGCAGAAAGTCAACAATGGCAAATAAAACTTCATTCTTTAGACTCTAATTTCACTATATTTTAATTGCTGCAGACTAAGAGAGTTTTGAAAAAAACATGGACTAGGAGAAACATAGAACTATATAGTGCAACTAAAACATACTGAGAAGTCTACACTTTACTGCCCTTGCTCTGAGCTGAAAAAGTTCAATTCTCAGGTATAAGCAACATCATCCCCAAGGGAATCTTAAATTACTCCAGATGCCAGGTCCCAAGATAATGAATCAGCAAAAAGACCTCAGAGAAATCTAAGGCAGAGACAGTCATGCTATGTCCCCTTTATTCTGCTAATCCTAACACTAGACAAGAGATGTTGATTTATATTTGGCTGATTTTCCCTTGGCCAGTTGCACCAGATCCAAGGAAACATGTGGTGGTGTCTCTACACAAGTTGCTTTGCCATTTTCCCAGTCACCACCAACACCTTGGTCTGTATCTCTTCCATCTATATCAAAGCAGAAATAAAAGTGAGTTCAGGTAAGTTTTAGGTATCAGCAAGGGAGAGAGGAGGGGAAGCTGGAAACTGTTTTCACATTAAGATCACACTAAAATTCAGGTCAATAATCAACAAAATAGACGTGAAATGTGACAGATTTTTAACCAAGCTTAAGAAAACTCTTCTCATACATTTCCTGCCTGTGGCAGAGCTCTCTGTATTAGGGTTCCATTACTCCACAGGAGATCGTGCTGTGTGATCTCCTGGGGAATCATTCAACACCCTTAAAAAGGCTGATAAAAGCTAAAGCTGCAAAATAAGCTGCAAATTTGTTTTATGGACTAATATCCTTTTGAGAATAAATAAAATACATTCTCTCTTGGAAACCACTATACTGTAGTTTGCTCTCTTTTACAGTCAAGACAAAAGGGCAATTTTTTCAAACTCTATTAAGTCTTTTCATCTGCAGACAGTGTAACCAAATCCTCCTTTAAACAGAGGTTTTGTTTGAAATATTTTAACATCAAGACTAAAAAAACCACAGTTTAGTTACAGAAAAAAAGCAAAGACAAAATTATTTGCTCAGTAAGATAGTATTTTATTATTTCAAAATTTCATTACATGATGATTATTTAGTTAGGGGGGCATTAACAAAAGTTTCTCAATAGATAAACAGATAAATACAAGCTTCTCTTATTATTTTTGTATATTACTGCATGTCCTATGAATAAGGGTTTCCTGATTATTGCAATTTTCATTATCATTCACCCATGAGGTGATCAAACATACACATGCAGTCACAGTGATGGTTTTCAGTGCCTGGCAGGGTGGGGCTCTTTCTTTCTGCTTGTTGCACGTTCTTCCAGGAAAAGCATAAACTCCCTACCTGCCCCTGTACTGAATTAGGCTGCAGATCCTGCAAATAATAGCATATATTTCATCATATTCTGTTCCATGGGATTACACGTTATATTTATGTCATTACATGCATAATTTTCTTAAACTGCAGAACACTAGAACTGGAATTGGTGTTATGCATAGTTCGTGCTTTTCAGTTAGGATTAAGGATTCAGTCAATTAGTCGGGTTTTTTTAATACACCTAATTCTTTTAAAAAATAAGTAAGTTTTAATCACATAAAAATATTTCCAGCATTCTTGCTAAATGCTACTTTTTCAAGGGACTCCAAGTCAAATATGTTTGAGTTTTATTAAACAGAATTCTATATTATCAAGGAAAACAGACTTTTAAAACATGGAAAGAGAAATGTCATGCCAAGATGAATTGCAATATTGATTTTGGGAGGATAAATGGTTTTAGTAATATTAATATAGAGAAACCTTTATTACATTGACTCTCTAGGTGCAGTTAGAGCCTCTCCAGCAATCTGTTTAAAATCTTCATTTTTCATCCTTATGGGAAAACTTCACTTGCTAAATGGATTTCATAAACAGTAATCTGTCAAGATATATACATATATATACAAACAATTTGTGATGTTCATTGACCAGTTCATTATAGTAAACAATACAGAGGTAAAGCATTTCAAATGTGTACCGATTCCCACAACCATTACAGATCGGCTCAGACTACTGCAAACACCCAATATTTCCAGTTCTTTAATTGCCAAGAAAATTTTCATGCTTCATAACCTGAAATGCATTAAAGAATACAGAGTTCCTGTTTTACCTTTAAAACACCACAAAATAAGTTAACTCACATATACATTCCTCAGTGTAGGAGAATTTTAAAGCTTCACAATCTCTGTGTATCACAACTTTTGCTTCTTCTGTGCTATTGTGCAAAGACAGATACATCTGCCACTACAGAGAGCTCACATCATTTTCGTTCTGCAAACGCAGAGTCCTTAAAAGAGACTTGGAGCAAGGATGGCTTAAATAACTTGGCAACTTCAGGGATAAAGGAAAAGCATACTTCTCTTTTTATGAAGATATTGACAGTTAAAGGAATGGATTAAAATAGATTAACAAATAAAGACTTGCATTATCACCTTCAGTGGATAAATATTTCTGCCTGAGGAATTGAGGTATGCTGTCCAAGTAGATGAGAACCAAGGAAGCCAAGCAGATGCAACCCAGGTTAATCATACTAATGTACTACCAGAGTAGTCTTCAATACTGTCATGAGGATTAACTTGTATTAAAACATTAAAGCCAACTCTGACTCAAATTCCAGACCTGTAAAAACTTTATATCTTTACAAGGTCTGGATCTAGATAATTTATATTTCCACATTTTGAGTTCCAGAAGACAGGTTAAAATGCAGGGATTTGAAGGCCAATATCTAATCCACAAAGGCTATTGCTTAAAGCAGACACAAACGTCTGTCACCTGCTAAAATTCGGGGGCAGGGGTGGGGGAAGAATCTATTTCAAGTAATTTAAAAAAAAAAGAGTATAGTTAATAGTAAGGAAAATATATTCAAAAGGGAACTTTAATATTACACAGATTTTATTCCTTACCATTAGAACTGACAGGAAGTGAAAATAGGAAGTCCTTATTCCTACAGATTACTTTATGGCCATTAGCAGGTGCCTCTATGACCCGAAACAGTAAAAAATAATTTTAAAAATCTCCTAATGAGTGACAGTAACATAAAAGTTAAAGTGAAAAATCTGCAGAATAATGTCAAATATATGCAAGATGACACTGATAATCACTGCCTAAAAGCATGTCTACCCCACACTAGCAGGGGGAAAGGAGCACAGTAGCGGGAATATTGTACAGATTTTGCTTCTGCCTGTGCTGTGTGGTTTGGGGCTTTTTAAAGGCAAAATTACAAAATACAACCAAATACCTTAGCACCATCAGTCTGCATGAAAATATGATAGCATTAGAGCTGTGCAATCTTTCTGGACAATATTTAAAAGGAAATTGAGGTTGTGAAGATTAAGCAAGAAAGATGATCCTTGAAAAGAAAGACAGAGCAATAGTTGAAGAACAGTGCACTACCTATAAATATGTTTTGTCCTTACATTCCAGGGAATGTATCCATATAATTCCAATGTACCTAGAGGCCCCAGGCTACATTTGATAAACAATTTACCCTGTGGGCACATAACAGAATGTTGAAGCAGCACACACTGCTTCAGAAAAGAAAATTTTTAAGGATAAAGATGCAGTGAGTATTTGTACTGCTACCAAAGGAAATTTCGAAAGACAGGGATATCTGTAGTTTTTCCTTTTTTTTCTCTTACTGAAATATCTTCCTGAAATATTCAAAAGCAAGCAGTGATTACAAGAATGGCACATTACCTGCATTTTAATAGTCAATGATTAACACTTCAAAAAACAACACACCTTACTGAAGACGCAGAGAAAATGTAAAGAAACAATTACCAAATCACTATTAGCTAGCATTAGCCTTACACAGCTTTCATGCTGTTTCTACCTAAATCTGTGGCAAAATTTCTATTTCCTTCAGCTCATGGGAACACAGACAATTGTATAATGTATCACTTCTAAATCAGAGTGCACACATGAACTCAAAGAAGGGTTAAGGTAACTAGAACCCATCTTTTCATTGCCACTAAACCTTTGACTGAGCTGCTATGAGAAAAATATAACAAGTGACCTACAAAAAAAGAAACACTCACCTCCCCGTGACAGAGTCAAATCCAAAATAAAGGTCTTTGCAACGTTCACATGTCTGTCCTGTTACAGAGGCATCTTGGCAATTACATTGGCCAGTCAGTTTATCACAGATCTGATTCACTGAACCAGCTATGTGGCATAGGCATGGCAGACAGCCAGTAACACTGGATGGAGAAAAATAAAAACCTGGAAAATAAAGGGATTTTGAGAACAGAGAATATGTAAAATAGTGAACACAGTAATATTATTATCAACTCATGTAAAATCGGGGATGAAACAATGGAAACAAAGCTTAGGTAACACACACATCAACTCAAATAAAGCACTGTAGTGTTCCTCCAGAGCTGAGCTTCTAAATGTCCTCATTGGCACCTTGCAAAGCTATTATTCATTCCCCATTTGCCAACTCCGATTTTTTACTCTCTCTCTTCAGACTTTTAGACAGAGCAAATGCAAAATAGGGGAAGTACATTAACGTGTCTGTGGGGAAAGTAAAGACCCAAGGACATGAGAGGTACTAATGAAAGCACCACTAGGAATAGAAAGATAAAAAATCACATATGAGAACAGGTATTTGTCCATTTTAGTCCGAGATGTCATCTCTGAAAATGGACAGCTGCAAACTCTAAGAAATGCACATATTTTCTCAGGAAAGTCTCTTAAATCTTTCTCAATCAATGGTTGGCTTAATCCTTGAAACACTATATTTCTTAGGAAAAACTCCATTTGATAACTATTCCCTGGTCTATGAAAAATTTGTATTTTACTCTTCTGTAACAGAGCTTGTATCCTAAACAAATACTTTTACAGAAACTGATAAACTGATTTTTTAAAAAATTACTTCTCTGTTATTAAAAAGCTTTCATTCTGAATCCTATCCTTCTGTTCCTGCATTATTTCCAATTATGAACTGAAGCATTCACTTCACCTTCCCCACAGTACATTTGGTATGCTTCTGCTATGCTATCTTTCATCCTATTGCACTCACAAGCAGTCTTTATCTATGCCTTGAGCACATTACTGATAAATACAGTTTATAGATAGAGTTTATACAGCTCTAATCTGGTCATTGAAGAACTTAGCCATTATTCATAGCCTCACCTGAAATTTTTGAGAGGTTTTACACACATTCTTTTAATGATGTGGTACCACTGGCATAACCTATTTTGCTATGTATGGACTTATTCCATTCTTACTAATTTATTTCTGATCAGAAAACAATTCAAGTAATGGCATAGCAGTAGAATATGTAACTATATAAGTTTCACAAATTATTTTCTATTTTCACCTGATAAGTAATAAACATTTAATAAACATTTCACACAAATTGCTCTGCCTTTGGTTTTTTCCCCCCTCACTCCCTTGGACTGGTACAATTTATTAAAAGTGTAGCAATTCATGAGATCTCTGCAAAGGATGCTGATGACACAGTATTAACAGGCTCTCCTCAAAAACCTGTACCTGTCTTGGCAAATGAATCCTAAAGTAGGGCTATTGATACAAGTTTCTATCTCTGTCAGTGGGTTGCTATTAGTTAGTACTGTACAGCTTTGACAGAAAAAATTCATCTGTTACTGAGATACGCAGGATTTGCACAGACTTCTCAGACACTTCCCCTCCTCTCTCCAAACAAAGTTCAATCAGTAGTTTCTTAGTCGTGTTTTCAGTTACTGAATATTGTTTGCTATCCAATAACATCCTGATGTCCTGCCTTATAATAAAGAGCCCAAAATTATATTGTAACATGTCATATTGCCCAAGGCCTTATTATTTGTCTTACAAGAGATAGCTCCATATATACACCCCTAGGGTGGTATTCCCTGTCTTTGCAGCAGTGTTGCACTATGAGCTCATATCCAAATAGCAGAGGAACTAAACAAATTGAAAACATTAGAATTTTACTGCTCAAATCTTTGTTCAAGTTTAGCCTCTGGTCCTCAGTGAGATAAATCTCAAGTGGACAGTGAAGTGATATCAGTCTCCAGTTAACATACATTCACATCATAAAAAACCATGCTGTTGGCACTTTATTCCAGAGAGGCCCCGAGCTGAGCCACCACAGAGACCAAATAGCTGGAAGTTATTAGTGAGGCAGCATGTATTATCTCATCCTGCAGTTGTCTGCGCAGTGCAGTGCCCATCCTGTGCATAAATAGAGGAGAACATTTCCCAGCAATGTCACTCTGGAGCACAATGAACGACTCCACTCACAGAACGTAACAGGAAGGTGGGAAACAAGTTTCAGCCTGGACTCATGCAGAAGGACAAAGCATTGCTTCAGAACCCAGTTTAGAGTTGCAGTAAATGACAAGCACTCGGGCTAAGCCAGATCATTGTCCACATGCAATTTACATGATTCTAGGATTCTATTCTTTAATGCGTAAGAAAAGATTATAATGGGTAAATAAGCACATCTCTAGAAAATAAATTCATTCTGCCTGAGCAGGATCTATCACTACAGCATATATTGCTTATTTTATAATAGTGAATTTGTAACTATAAAGAATGCATGCCTTAATGTTAAAACATCCTGGCTCTCTAATGTCATACTGCCTAAACCACTACAGAGCATGAAGGATTTGGTATTTTTACAATAACATTTTAGAAATGCTCTAAAAGTTTAACTAATTTTCTGGATACTACCACATTACCTTTTTTAATATTTTTTTTCAGAAGTATCATGTAAAACTTTTTTTAAGAGTGAGGGATAGGAAAATGAGAGCAATTTCTTCCCCCAAATGATTTTTACGTCAATTAACATTAAATGTAGACAACAAGAGAAGAGACAACAAATTACAAATTCATACTGTTTGTCATAACCATTATTATTATTATTTACTTCCACCACCTAGAATTTGGCAGGAAAGAGTAAGAATCAACTTAATGCAAGCTTAATTTACAGCAAGGTTAGAAGGGCTCATAAAAGTTGCTTTATGAGGGATCCACTGTTGTATAATAGAACCAATTTCCAATTTTAAGACAGTCACTGCAAATCTCTACAAGATCTATGTATATAACTAGTATTATGCTTATTCTTTTTCAGATTTTTTTCCAATTCAATCATAACTGATCACATTTGTCAATCAAACATACTCTTCATAAGGAAGAATGAAAGTCACAGCAAAGTATTCAGCTTCCTTTTTAAATCATTCTCTTATTATTTCTACTATTGTATAGAAAAGAACAAACAATTCCCTAGCATTTATACATGCTTACCAACTATGGCAATAATGCTTATTTCTGAAGCACAGACTGTGCTTCAAAATGCACAGTTAGCCACACCAAAAATGTTGCCACAAGATAATTCACTTTTTTCTAGCCAAGACAGGTACTATGTACACTACACAAAAACTCAGCATTGGTGCCCAGACATACATCCTACATGATAATTTACATCTCTTCCATATGATGTAGCACTCTATAAAAACCTGTGGTCACTGAGTAAAGATCTTAAAAATTTATTTTTTACAGGTTTTCTGCTCTCATGACAGGATCCAAGGCCTGTGTTGAATAGGATTTGTATGGAACAAATCCCAGTTGGTATGGCAACACAGTCCCAGGATGAAGCAGGGACAAACTGTTCACAACAATCTATGGGTTGAAACGATCCTGCCTCAACCATGGCAGCCTTGGACACCTCAAATGCAAGCTTATATACAAGGCAATACTGCTCTTTCTTTTTTTGCTTCATGGTATAATCATGTGTTGCTCTCTTTGCATACACCATTAGTTAAAAAAATGTAAAATAAAAAATTAAATGTGCAGCAATCTACCAAAGTGTTATCTGTATGAGAACAAACTGGAAAACAGCGGGTCATGGATAGAGCCTAATAGATTACACACATGGTTGAAGGCTCCAAAAAGAGTTTTAAGGAAAACAAATCTCATTATAAAATAATTTCCCAGAACTACATCCAGATTGAATTTTTTCTCCATTGGCAGCTCTCCTTTTGGTAACATTTGGAAACCTGTCAAAATTTATCAAAGTACATAAAAACATGCTACAATGGGATGTTATTTTAAATACCACTAACTAAAATATAATTACACAGAATGAGAAAAAAAATACACATGACCTGTATTCCACTAAGGGAATTTGCATCACAGAGTTGAAATGTCCCAACAGACTAAGTCTTCATTATGTTTATAGAGCTGCCGGTATTAACTAATTAATTGTGTGCTTTAATTAGACTGTATTGGCTACATATGCACTTGGAATATGTTTTTCTATCTTTGTCCCAAGACAAAGTTATAGGATATGTTTATAGTACTAAAAACCATTTAAGATCTTCCATACATCTATATGGAAGATTTCTTATACTCTCCCCTGTTTTACAGAAAAGTCTCTTTTGGAACATACTAACAAAGAATATTTACGTAAAAGTTAGATATATTACACATGTATATGAGCTCACACTGGGACCAACAGCAAAACAGCAGGAACGATGCAGTTTGCTGTGCTATACTAGGAGCAATACAAGGCTTTTACAACAATAACAATTTACACTCTCACCTGAAGCTGAGAGCTCAGTGTTTAGCACATACTAGTTACTCGTTAGAAAATGTAAAAGTAATTCTTACAAAAATATGTTTTTAATTATTTTTCTTTTTTTAACAGGAACAACTGTGGAAGTATTCCTTCGAGTGCCATGTAAGCTTTTCTACAAACCAGTCTGTTCATATTATCAATTAAACCTTTTTAAACCATTCAGTTCTGCATAAACCCTGGCCTTTCTTTTTCAAGGACAAGGGCGGTCACTGACTCGGGAAGCTTTGACATCACTCCTCTGCCAATCTCTGATTAAGTGGCTGCCATAGAGGGTTAGCAGGTCAAATAGCACTGGAGGAGGAACTAAGAAAAACAGAATGCCGCCTTATTTATTAGTATATGTACCTAAAATAATTTAAATGAAAGCATTTTAAAAAATACTTAATGGAGGTTAAGCAGTTTTTTTAACCTCTGTTCAAATTATTGAATGGCACATTAAAACCAATGGGGCTATAATGTACCTTTTAATGTGACCTGCTACTTGAATAAATTGCATATCTATTTAACTTGAACTAAATCTATCTGCTTAATACTATTATGAAGGGTAGGTTAATATTATCTATAGTTTCACTTTACCCACCTACCTTTTAAAACAAAAACATTGAAATATAACTGCAGAGCTTCTCACCTATGATGAACATTTAAACTTTTTTTATTGTTTATTAAACAGTATGGTACAAGTTCTGGAACTGATATGTAATGACTGCAGTATCACCTACTTGTAGGGCCAAACTGTACCCAGCCCTTGTGAAAGCCAGCCCATCCTCAACATGGCAAGGTAGGTGAATGCTTCCTAAGTGGCATGTTTGCCAGCCTCATCAAAGTTTAAGCAACCACCTCTGTGTCTGCTGCCATGCTCAGCTCTATGCATGAAGTGCCCTTCCTGAAGGGACTGCACTCTGCCTTCCAAAGCCACATTTTTCATTATGAGGATAGCTGCTGTTCATTAAATTATACCAATTTGCCTCTTATTCAGCGAATGGGCCATAATTATTTGTGTATTTTCTCAATAATCTAGAACTAGACTAACCTTATTTTGAACATGTTGGAAAGGCAGTAGTAATACAAATTATACATTTTCTGGCAATATAATAAATATTTGACCTTGATCAAGACATTAATAGTTTCATCTCACTCACAAAGTTAGAAAGAAACAGAAAAATAATTAATAATCTATGTCAGAGACATGTCACACATGAAGCTGTTTCAAAATACATTAAAAACTGCAGGAACTACCTCTGTAACAAAAAAAAAAAAAAAGGCAAAACTTACTACATCAAATAGACAGACTTCCAATTTCCTTACCTGGTTTACACTCATCACACCTTCTCCCCTGACGCTGAGGCAAACAGACACACTGCCCAGAAAGAGGGTCACAGACTGTTCCTGCCACTGTGCCCAGAGCGTCACAGTCACACCGCTGGCAGCCAAGGACGTTGCTCATGCTGAGGTTGTATGTATGAAGCACGCACTGACTGCACTGAGGGCCAGTTACACCAGCTTTGCAAGGGCACTGTCCTGTTGATTTGTCACAAAGCAGAGAGCCATTTACTGTACCTGCCTTGTCACAGTTACATGGCAGACAAACAAAGGAGTGACTCTTCTGGACTTTGCGGTAGCCATCTAGGCATTGGTCGCATTGTCTTCCTCCAATATTCGGTTTACATGCACATTGCCCTGTTGCTGCATCACACACAGTTCCAGAAAATGACCCTGCGGCATTACACTCACAAGCCTTACAACCTGTTACATCCAGGCCATAAAAGTTGTCCATGCAGGTGTCACAGTGAAGCCCTTTCACTCGTTCTTTACAATTGCACTGCCCAGAGAGAGGGTTGCAGAATTGGTTCACTGAGCCGTGGCTGTTGCACCAACAAGGCTCACATCCATCTTCATTAGAATATCTGAGAGCTTTAAATCCAAAATTGCAACTATCACACCTAAGACCTGGAAGGAGAAAAGATATTAATAATTTAAAAAAAAAAACAACAACAAAAAAACCCCAAACTAAAAAGCTATTAACTTCAGTTTTCAAAAAGGGTAAGTATACCACACTATAGTGTACAATAAAAAGAGAAAGGAAGGACTAATATTCTTCACCAGAATAATTAACAGAAGTGACAGGGCTGCACAAATCAATTGAATAACTGTGGCATCCCCAAAATCTGTTTACTTTTCCAATTTGTTTCAGAAGCAATGCCTGTTGGCCTCTCAATACGATTTAAGATACTTCTGCCAGAGATTCTATGTAACATTTCTAAGGCAAATCAGAACTAATCTCTTTGTTCCCCAGAACATCACTTGTTGCACAATCAATGCTTACGTGAACTCTTCACCCTATATTGTAGAAATGCAATACACAGGGAATTGCACTGGGGTCTCAGTCTGATAATAGATTTATATATTATATTAATAACTTTAAATATACTCTAGGACAGCACAAGTTGGACTAATTACAATGAATGATTTACTTAACACCATACTTCAGTTTTACTATTGATTACATTTATGTTAGTGTTTACTGTTAGCCCTTACTGAAAGAAGAAAATGCTTTCCATAATCCAAAATGAAATATTTTTATCTAAATTATGATTCAGTTAACTCCTGCAGTACATTAAAATCTAAACTGTTTTTGTCATGCTTCATCCTGTAGTTTTATTAGCTTTGTTTTCGAAGTCAGTGCTTGCTTTATCTCTGCCCCAAGGGATGGCATTTACATGTTGGTTTATAAAATGTACAGTACAAGAAAGCAAACTAGATTATTATATGAAAAATGCAAATTCAGTTACATATTTTCCCTTGCAATGGGAAAATCCTTCACTATGAAGCTATCACTTAATTGTTTCATACAGGAAAATATAAATACAATGCTCCAGCAAAACATTGTCACCATTTAAAAAGTACACAACCATACAAAAATACATCTAGCAACTTAAATGTAGAAAAATAAAACTAAAAAATGGTAGGGAGTGCATTACATATATGGATAAAACTCAAAAACTCCAACAGAAGGCAAGTTCCTTTAACAGTGATGAATGACTCACCTAAGGCATATCATTTAATTTCAATAAGGAAAATAAAAAAGGACCACTATTGCTGCAAATTTTAAAAATAACTGTATTGTTAACAAGAATTATGACTCATTTTGAACTATTAAAATTGGTCTACATGGATTCATATCATATCAGTTTTAAAAATATGCGCAGTGCTTATTTGAATATGCCATACATATTCCTGACAGGTAATCTATTCCTAACGATACTGAGGAAGGCCTACAGGGCATCACATTCAATGTTAACAAGTACAGGGGAGTTAGCACGCTTGGCATTTAATTCACATTCTTCTACCTTTTTACTCTAGATGAATGACCTACTTTAATAAAATTATTGGTGCTAATGTATTTTACCGGTGATAGAATCATTAGTAAGATTTAACAGTTGTGTTAACTCTAAGAGTTCATGTTTCATAACACTGCAGTCCATAGTTGCATTTTTCTGTTATTGTGTTTGTTTAACTAGATAAAATGGCAATAGAAAGATTGCTCTAAAAACCAATTTAGAAATCCAAAGAGGAAAGCTCTCTGTTAAAGTTTGCTGCACACGTTTCAATATACAGAAGCTTATTTACAATTGGTTTGGAAAACAAAAAAAGAGAATCTGGTCTGGAAAGAATTAGGTTTCTATCCTGCAAACACTTGCATAAGTACAGCCTTCCATAGTTACATGTAAGTACAGAAAGCATAGATTTACACATTTTTTTTAGAATCATTTCAGTGAAAATGAAAACAATTCTTATGTTTTTTGTCAAGGGGATAAAATGTTTAATATACAGACAACAAAATGTGAGAACCAGACTGTGCATTTCTTGTCTGCCAAATTGCTGTGGAGTTAAAAAAGGTTTTCACAAGTCCAAATATGAAATGTGGGCAAAGAATACATAATTAAGAATGCTCTAAAGTTCTTTTTCTTAAAGGTAGAGAGTGGGTTTAAGATGCAGAGAGGTTATTTTTTATTCTTAGCACCCTTTTTATTGTATGAAAAACACAGCATTCCACAGAAAAAAAAGGACTGAAACTGTTCAGGATTCAGTCTGGTTAGAGCTGTTTTCATTATTTGTTGTTATTCTGCATTTCCCTCTTTCTTCTAATTTCCAAAAGCAACAAAGACTCACAATATTATATATGAGTCAACATTCTTAAATGAGAGGATATATAATATCAAATATTTTAACATGAACTTGAACATTATTAGGCTGAAGAAAAAATAGGATACTAATTCTGTTAATAACAAAGCAGAAAAGGTTCTTTTCTTTTTGAGACATATGTATAGTCTGAGACATGTACAGTTACCATGCAAGGCTCACTTTATCAGGAAATTCTCCTTGCATAATATTCCCATACATCAACATTTCAAAGTGTATTATATATACTGTGTATTTTGGGCACTTGATAAATTTTGTCCTTATGTGGCTGTGGCTCCCCTCAAATATGCTGGAAGTAATAAATTGCTATAATCAAATCTAATTTCTGAAAAATACCTGTGGGAGTAACAAACAAAAAAGCACATCTTGTAAAAAAATGATAAATAACACAGAAGGTGGCAGTTTATTATAATCAGCTTGGCATTGAATTACAAAATTAAAATTATGTGGCCCTTGATAACTAACCCTAGCTATGTACATGATCTGTGGAATTATGTTGACTTATTTTGCATTTCATAGGAACAGATCAAAGAAATATAATAGAAAAAAAATGATAGATTTATCACAAAGGACCCCGTAGCACAGAATATTTTGAGAAAAAAATCCATTTATTTTGGTCTATTAAGAAAACTAGCATGGAAACGATTTGCTTAGAACTCATTAAGTACAAAACATTTTGAAAAAGTGTTAATTTCCTAAAGGAAACATCTAGGCAGTAAGCAAATTACATTATTTCTGTGACTTATTAGTATGGAGCTAAGTAAGCTAATGTAGCTCTGCCATAAAGAAACTTCTAAAGGGTTGATTAAACTAAGCTTCAAGCTGTAGTTTGACAGATTTATTAAATTAATAATTTTTCAACAGTTAATTTCATTCAATTTTATAATCTGCCTTCAGCAAAGTAGTTTTCTATACCTTTCATTTAGAAATCAAGTGTGTTTTATTTCCAGAGAAAACAAGAAAAATGGCTCCAACCTCTTGCATTACACATACCAATAACATTTGCTTTGCACTTGCACTGTCCTGAATTTTGGTGACAGGTAATATCTCCATTGACTGTCCCAGAGGTATTACAGTTACAGGGACTGCAGCCATCAGGGTTTGACTGTTGCAGATTGTAGAATCCTTCCTGGCACTGATTGCATTGTCTGCCAGACACATGTCTCTTACAATTACACTGGCCTCCAATCTAGAAAGATACAAAACATTAGAGAATGATGAACATATCTATTTTTAGATGATACATTCATTAGCAACAAAAATGGGAGTATGAGTTGGGGAGGAGAAAATTTTAAATGGAACAGAAAAAAATATAAGCCTCTGTAACACTTTCTTTAATTTGTTGAGAGAGAGGAAAAAAAGAGAGAGATTGAACAGAGTGTAACTATTCGACTTTTAAATAGAGTTTAAAAAGTCCTATTCTTTCAAAAGAGAAGGAAAAAAGAACTGAGTAAGCAATGCAATCATATTTACAAACTGGACAGAGAATCTGCAAAGAACATTTACAGAACTGCATTCTATAAATGGTGACTTCTATTAAAACAAACAGTATTTTTGAATCACAGTTACTGCAGAGAACGGTTACCTTCAAAGGTCAAGTTTTGCAATTTCTTTTCTGACCATATGCTTCTTTATTTTAGTGAAAACGCTAGTTAAATAAGAATTCAGCAGAGTTGAAAATTTTTCTTTCTGATTATTCATCCAAGATAAATTTTTGCTCCTTTTACTGAAGGATGTGATCCAACAGCTCCTCCGTACAGGAAACCCTGTCCCTCTTTTCTTGGTTCGGCTTGGATCCGAAATGTTCCACTTCAGTGGAGGTACATAAAGATCCTCACCTCCTCCCTAAGTGGGTAGCATTGCTATCCAGAAGGAGCTGACACATCCTATGTTATGCCTGGACCATGATCAGGGAGTATGAGTCTCACATCTTGTACAAGATTAAAGGGTTCCTGAATAGCTACCTCAATTTCTGAAAACCAGGGGAAAAAAAAACAACAAAAAAACCCCAACCTCTAAATTCATTCATCACTTTCCAGTACAGTGGGAAAACTGACCATAGGGAAAGGGCAACAACATGGGGATGGAGAAACAAATGAAAGGCATCAGTCAATGCACAACATAGACAAAAACAGAGACTCAAAGCAACACAGAGCTGCAGGAGATGGGAACTGGCAAAAGATTTAGGCTTCATAATCAAGGAAAAAAGCCTAACTTTTCTTACTCAAGTGTTCTGGGACATGCAGATGACAGCAAAGCAATAAACTCTGTGTTAAAAGTCATTTTCTTTGGGACAGTGTAATTTTTTTTCAGTGCAAATATTTCCAAATATGAAAAATTACAGTGATTCAAAACTAACATTCATCTGTGACATCAACAGCTGTAGTTCAATGTACTTTGCTTGTAAAAGCTACTAGAACAAAAGGTTCTCTTAACAGTTGCCTTTTTCATCCTTAATTTGAGTCAAGCAAAGCTGAAAGAACAGGAGAGACAAAGCTACTTGAAAGTTCCATTTTAAAAAAGTGTTATTATTACACATTCAAATCTACAATGAAGGTCTAAGCTTCGTTAACACAAGACAAAATACAGTATTTCAACATCTAATAGTAAATTCTCAGTGCAGAAAATACTGAATGAAAGTTAGAGAAGTATGTACTCCTAGCCCTTCCTCATAAAAGGATTCTGTGGTCCATCAAATCTCTTCAATATGATTTAATGATAGAGATCTATTACTGATTTATCAACCATGTTTTTCAGGAAGACATTAAAAAGGCAAGACAAGAATATTTTATAAAAGGCAAGACAACTGCAACTACAAAAAGAGTTAAAAGACCACAACAGCAGAAAACACAGAAATAAGGATTTTCAAGTTAATTTCCTTTTAGACTGGATTTGATCTAGATATTTAGCATAAGAGATCCAGTCATGCATCACAGCCATTCATCAGAGAACTCACATGTGAAAAGCAACTCTGAGTTTAATCCTAAATGAATAAAACACACCTAGTTTAATATATAACTGTAAAGGAAACATTTTGTGTCAGTGATCACAGCATATTCAGATTACACAATAGTACTCAAGTCATACTTTAAAAGTCTTTTAAGTTACTCCAAAAGCTACCACATGAAGGAAAGCATTACATGGAAAAAGTCATTTTCAATCAGTGAAAATTGGGTCAAAATAAGGAAGTTAAATAAGATAGGATAACCAACATGGAATTTTAAAACCATAATAAGGCAATGCAAAAATAAGCTTTTAACAAATAACATGTCTCAAGTCTGAAGGAAAAAAAAATTAAATGCCAGAAGTAAAGAAAGCCTAGCAGAGAAACAGTGGGGGCAATTAATAATTAAGTGGTATGATTAACAGATTCTGAGTGGACATTAGAACTTTTCAGTAAAAGGGGAGTGCAGCATCAGTAATAGGATACCCAGAGAGGATGTGGAATCTCTGTACCCAGAGGTACCAAGACTTATCTAGACAAAATCATGACTGACTGGATCTATCACTGACAACATTTCAGCTTTGGGCTGAAGCAGATGACCAACTAAGGCTTTTATAGTTATGTGTAGCATTCAGGAAGAAGAACCACAACAGAGATTGCAAATAAAGTATTTCACAGCTTTTCACTATGGAAACATAGAAAGCTTCTCACAGGAATAATTTTTAGGACTGTTTTCAAACCAAGATGTTAGAAGGAAAGTATTTTAGCAAAATCTCATTGTTGAAAAATGACTAAATATGAGACTGAAGTTCCAGATGAAACAAAATATAAAATTATTGAGTTATTAATTGCTTAAATCAACATCAGTCAAAGAGAATAAAATTATAAAATTAACCAATCTCCTTAAAAGTTTGTAAAGAAGTTTCTGAGATCTACAGTCTAGTAGGCTTTTTTCCAAAAAGGATGGGTACTTTTTTTCCCCAGATTAAAATCATGCTTCATGATTCTACTGCATTTCATCAAGTCAACATCTGGAAATAGGATGATCAAAAAGTCAAATTAGTTTCTACATTAAGAAGGGCAAACTTAATGCCTGGGAAAAACCAATACTGACTATAACTCCACAATGATGAGTCTAAAATTAGCTATTACCACTCAAGAAAGGAGCTGTTAAAGCTGCTTTCCCTTAAAAATCATTTGAAAGCTATGAGTCAGTTAAACAGGCAATAGGAATAGTGGAATTACTAGGAAAAGAACTGAAAGGTATACAGAAAATCTCATTGTGTCATAAAAATCCACTGTGTATCACCACTTGACATAATTTCTAGATCTGGTTACTCTCTCTAAAATAAAAGGGGTTACCGAGTGAGTAGAATAAGCAAAGATATGAATGAAAAGAGACTAAAGACTTTTCAATTTGGAGATGACTAAGACAAATGGATGCAAAATCATGAATGGCTTACTGAATGAATATTCATTTCTCACATGACAAGACAGAACACTTGGGAAATCATAAGAAAGTAAACTTAAAAGAATGAAAGTGCAAACAGCACAAGTATATAGATATACTTTTTATGAACTGCAATAAAAAATTATTTAGATTAATTCCATATGTGGACAACAAACATGGCTACTCAAAATCCCAGAACTGGGCTCAGGTGGTCCCAAACCCATAAATAACTGGAATCTAGAAAAGTGTATCACAGAAGGACAATGCTTATGGCAACTATCAGAGAGGATACTGTGCCTCCTCTCAGAACTAAGTCTCATTTCATTCAGTGCAGCTGTTCTTAGCCCGAATACCTGGAACTCAGGGCTAGTTGTGATCAAGCAGTAGCTCTTTCCTGAAGTGAAATACGTAGATTACCAAGTGCTAAGAAAAGCAAAGTATACCAGAATATAAGAAGTAGTAATTTTCAGCACATTCAGTTGCAGGAGCACTGAAATAGTCTATGAAAAGCTTGGCAACAAATACTGCTACGAAGAAGTTGTACAAGCTGACAAATGTTTATAATGCCACAGAAATAGGTGTACCACAGATTAGAATACAGAAATCTACACCAAAATGGATAGAACAAACCATTTCTGTAACATAATGTATTTTTATGTATTCTACATAAAAATGTAAGTGAATTATGAAACTAAGTAGTTACTGTTGTTATTACTACTATTATTTCTATAGTAAATCTTGCTTACTCTGGAAACTGTGCATCAGTGAGAATGCTAGCAGCAATTCACATTTAAAGATCTTGTTAGCCAGGATTTCACCAGTTGTGCACTGGAGATATTACTGAACCTTGCCCCTCCTCCCCCTGATTCAAATACTACCTGTCATTTAAAGAAAAATGTTATTTATGCTGGTTATAGAAGAGCAGAGAGCAATATGTTCTCCTGTTGCTTATGCCTGAGAGGTCTGATTTTGACCCAAACAGTAAGCAGACAGAAACAGCCTGTATATTAACATTACCATCCTGGTACTAAATCACTTATGGAAAATATCTGTCTAGATTGTTCACTATGAAAATGAGCCTAGTCAAGCATTACTACCAAGTGCTGGTGTGTCTTGGGACCTCATAATTACAATTGTTATTTGATACAGAAAATCACTGATGCTGAGTTGACATATATCCTTGTGTCATTTATAATTTACGTATGAAATTCACATTAGTCCTATATCCTTGAATGTAAACAGTTACAAAACATATGCAAGCAACCTTCTCCTGCCCAAATCACAGCTGCAGCATCATTGGCCTTAATTAGGAAGCTTACTATATAAGGTTTCTGAATTTTAGATATACTGAGCAGTTCACACTGCTTTAGACTCCAGTGATACTGCTTTTTAATTGGGGAACAGTTTAATCTAACACATCACATCTGGGATCACAAACTCAAGAGATGACTGCTCAGGAACACTCTCAGTGTCCAGTTACTACACTTATATGAGGACTGAAGAAGAGATTTAAGCACCCAGGACAAAGGCTGACATATTCCAAAGAATTGTCTTAATTGTTGCTTAGAGTACAGCAAACTATCCATAGCAATCACTTGTGTGATTCAACAAGTACATATCATAGTATCAGAAATATAACTTCTGACTACTTCAACTCTTGTTGACTATATGTACTCTTAAAGTATAAAATGGAATTTTCTAAATAATAGGTAGCCTAAATTTTCTGAAAGTTAAAATCATCTTTTCCCCTTCGACATGCCTATAAGTTCAAATTTCTATTCTTTGGTGTTTATAATAGAAGCTGCCAGATACAGATACACATACAGCCAGAAACACAATCAGAAAGTCTCTCCAATTCTGGAGAAAAAAATGTGAGATGAGGCTTGATGTTATTAAATAAAAAGTAATGCTGACACATTTCTAAGTTTCTTTTACCAAAGTTAACTTCTGGTTTTGAAGGCCAAAGCACATAAAAAAATAATCTTTTTCTGATTGGCTAAGTCATTACTATTTCAATTATTTTCCCTCTATCAGGGCAGAAGCACCTTCCCTTGACCCACTGAAAATGCAAGTTATAGGGCATTGCAAGACTCAGGGGTATAGTCAGGTCTGGCATGAAATGCTTGCTGTTCATCCTGCCATCAACAGTTTTGCAATTGATTGGTGCCAGTCTCAATGTTCTGCCTTTTTGATATAAATGCTAATTATATATTTCACGCTACTTTCTTACTTGATGCAAATCTGGCAAGGACTCCAGCATCTAGTTGCCTGCAATCTCAGGAAATGGCAGGGGGGAGCGAGAGGGTTGAGGACTTTTATTTTCTTTTCCTTTTCTCCAGTATAGGAAATGAGAACTGTATGGTGTGCTGGCTCACACACATAGGTTAATGGTCTGACACCAAATACCTGAGAGTATTCTCGGTATGTCAGCTTTGGGAACTGAAAATTGAATAAGCAGCAATAATGAAGTTCCTTTGCACTCCCCTGATATCTCTTCTTGTCATCGCGTATGATGACTTTCAAAAGTCAGTAGCTTTCTACTACTTTTACTCAAAAGATAAAATGAGGCATTTACCCTCTGCCCACGACACTTCAAGGGGTAAGACGGGACCAAATCCCCGAAACAGAAAACTACCACAGAAAACCAAGATTTCCACTGTAAAAAAAACCAGCAGAAATAAAGCTATGGAATTATTTAACATAAAAAGCTCATTTTGCTTCTTTTTAGCAATAAGGTTAAAGGCCTTCTATGAAGAGAAATCCAGGATTCAGAGTATGCATGGTGTTTTATAACTTGATTTTTTATGTACTCCACTATACACATGTTTTTCACTCACATATTTGTATCCTATATATTTCTTATTCTATTTGGTATATCTACTCTCTGAAATGCTCTTAATTAACTGCTTTAACCTATATTCTTTCTCTTGGAACACACATTCCATTTATTCATTTATTGTCAATCACAATTAATGGGTTGAAAACACTGTAGATGGATAAATGAGAACAGGAGAATGCTCATTCTAATTTTAGATAAAAGAATTAACGCAGAAGTGAAAACAGACAGAAATTCTATTTTTTAAACTAGATATATACACACATACATAACTATTAGTTTTCTACTATATATAAGATAGAATTAAGTGAACCATTCAAATTCTTAGTGAAAAAAACATGAAATTCAAAAAAGAAATATTTAGGGAGCATACAAAAAGGCAAAATCTGAAGCCTGTTCAGAAACTTACTCGGTAGCACTTTAACCTGCTTTCATTTGACTCTTCAGAGAAAACAATAACTAACATTTTGTTCCTTTTCTTGCCTTGGAGTTTTCTTGCAAGTTGAGACAATACTGTTGCCACCTTGACAGAAGGCAATTAAGTCTTTGCAATAGTCTCTGCCACAAAATACAGCTTCCTCACAGCAGTAAGCACATGATACATATTTATTTGGATATTAGTAGTAATTTTTTTTAAATCATCAAAAAATAAGTAAAGAAAGATGCCTAAATTCACTGAAACCAGAATGCTACTTCCAAAGGTAAAAGTAACAGCAGCACTTCCGGGTTTGCCTAAAACCAGATGTTTAGGAAAAGAATGCTTTTCCCCGACCTTTATGTATGGCTTATTATACTAAAATCCTGAAAGGACTCCAAACTACCATGCCTGATTGAATATGTAAGTGTTTGTAGAGCAGTCTGGGTAAAAAGCAGCACAGGAAAATGAGTATAAAGGCCAGAAGAAAATAATCTCCAGCTCTCCATACAGAGCAAGAACAATCACATCAGCAGTATTCTGGCAGAATTTTCTCATGTGTGAATGGTTAGGGAGAAGGGAAGAAGGCAGCCAATTCTTCTTTCACTCTCATAAAACACAAGCACCTCAAATAGTTTATCTCGACTTTCTGATTTTTTAAATGTTTCGTGACACACATTCAGAAACAGGATGCAACCATCTTTTCTACACTGACTGAATGTCAATAACTAGCAAAGAAATGGACAACTTATCAGGCTGTAGTTGTACTACCAGGACGACTGTTGTACTCACTATTCTCAAAGGAAGATCTCTCTCTGCAAAAACACCCAAAGAACTGCTCATGGATGTGCTGCTACACCACTCTTCTAAAATCCCACTTGTTACTATAAGTCATAAAGTTACAATTTTGAAGTTTTTAACATGTTAGTTTGCACTTGAAAATACAAATGAAGTCACACACTGATCTGTAAGTGCACATGATCTTCAGATGAAGGAGAACTGAGAAACTACACAAGGGAGAAATGCTCATGCGTTCCTCACCAAGGGCAAAGTGTAAGAGGTGAACAAAACAGGCATAAAGTTTTCATGATCAGTCCAAAAGCCTGACATGGGAGTAGTAACCATGCTACAGTAAGTTCTTCTAACCATCTTGTAAACTATCTACATAAATAATACTGTATTTGATGAGTAAATATTCTTTCTGCTTGATTCAATAGATTCATTTGTGATTCAATGGATTAATTTTGGAACTCTGTAGTTCTTGGAACTTTGTGACATAAGAGACACTTTGCAAAAAGAAAAAAATGTTGATGATCTGAAGAAAGTGGTGAGTTATGCAGTAAAAATGTATTCTGCTCCATTTTTGGCAAATTTCCTTGAAAATTAGCAATGTGATGTGACAATTAACTTTCATGAGTAGGGTCCTTATTCCTCATGATTCCATCTTCCACAGGTCAAATTTGGAAGCACTTCCTTCATTGATGCCTTCCTATTTCATGTAATTCATTTCAGCCTTTAGTCCTCAGCCTCATTAATCTATTCTGTAATGCCTCTCAATCATTTCTCCCTGCTCTGCTTCTACTGCAGCAATTGATGCTTTACTGAGCACTAGTCTTCCCCATTTTTCCCATTTTATCTCCCTGTTCATACTTTCATAGTCAATCTTCATCAACATTCTTGTATATTTCACTAGAAAGCAGTGATTTCTGTAAACTACTCTTCCTCTGATTACTAATCACATCTAAAGTTGATTTAGGTTAAAATTTCACCACAAACCATGGATACATAAATCAACATTTGCTTTCATTCTTCTTGTATCTTCAAAAATAGTCCTAACATGATATCTGTGTTTTGCAAGCTGTTTTTTTCTTTTTCCCCATTTCTGTGTTGCTGGCAAAGAGCAGAACCTTCAGAAGATTGAAAATGTTAAAATAATTTTTATTTGTACTACAAGGGGTTATTTTAAAAAACACATTGTGCTAAATTTGCATGTCACTCAGAATATGCACCAATGTGAAGGTGCACTGAGTCCAACTGGGAGTGTATCTGTATCACCACAGAACTGAGGATAAAAATACAACAAGATCCACAAGAGTTCACTGTTAAATAAAATGCAGTGACAAGAGACATACTATGAATAAACCTAGAGGTTGCTTTATGAATAAAGTTCTTGAAGAATGAAGATATGGGAAGAGTGGCAACAAGCTGAAGAAGTTCTATCTCAATTACCAGTAGAATAAATTCTAACTTTAAAATACATTTCAAAGAAATATTTCTTCCCCATTCCTAACAATATTTAGATTTTGGCAATGAACAGGACATATGTGAATAGAAAATGAGCTACAATGTATCATTAATATATATTCAAGATTTTAATCCATTTTCCTGCTTTTTTTCCAACATGCATGTTTTGATAGATTTATTATCAGGGTAGACATCTTGCATGTCAATGACGTCCATTGGGCTTCAAATGGTGTTCTCTTTTCAGCACCTTTTTTTCTTTAATGGACTTTATAAATTAAACAGGAGATCAATCCTTGTCTTGTTACAGAGAACAGTAGCTTAATTTTAGTTCAATTTAGTCTGAATTTTCAAAACCTGTTAGTAACTTTAAGACAATATAAAGACCTTCAAAAATACTCAAAATCTAGATGTTTTAACATTACTGAGTGCCCAGGTACCTGTTACCATCATAAAACTACTATTCATACAGCATCTTTATTTCTGTTGCTGATCTAGATGAGTAACTCTTCAGCAATACATCTCATATTGCTCTCTCTATTTTCTCAACTTCAATGTCTGACATAAGTCAGTTATCATTTTGAAAAGGCTGAACTTAAGCATTTTTGTATAAATGAGTTACCATCTAAATGCATTTTTTAAAATCTTACAGCTGTCTATCCAGCTGACTAAAATGTTTTTTTCTTTTTTCTGTATTGAGGCTACTTACATTATCACACAGGAGGCTCTTATTTTTGGTGCCTGTTGCATAACAGTCACAGGGTTTGCAAACATCAGCGGCTGAAAGATCTGCATCTGCTTGTCTGTAATGGAAATCCTTGCACAGCTCACAGTTCCTTCCTGCACGAAAGAAAGGTTATGCATTATGGCTTCCAATTCATTAAAATTAGCAGTATAATTCAAAATTAAAGACTATTCCTTTGAGGGAATTCTATAATTTTCAGGACGTCCATTTTAATGCACCTTTCATCTCTACCTGCCAATTTAGTGATCCAGAGCATATGAAACAATGAACCTGTTACAAACTATGTTTTACTCCATTAAACTTCCATCTGTTATATAATACCACACTTATATAAAAGCTGTGCCATGCAAATGCCTATACATTTTTTTCTGAAAAATTATCTTTGAACCTGAAACTTTCTTTTTTGCCCTTTACTAGAAAAAGCCAAGAAAACTGAAATAGAAGAAAACTGCTTTAAAAAGTATCCAAATACACTACCTACATTGAATACAGACCTTGACTCAATAAGCAAGAAAAAAAGATTAGAGTGAAATCTGACAACAGTTTTAAGATGTCTGTTAAACTGGTCCAATTGGAAAGATGATATTCTGGATTTAAATGCTCTAGCACATGTAACAGAAACAGCTTTGAAACCAATGTTTTAATTCTTTATTAGAATATATTTTTCAAAAAGCTTTTATACAAGATTGGATCAAATTTTAGCATTATTTTCCTGTGGCTTAAGAATTGACACAACTGTTACTACCGCACTATTTGAATAGTTTAAAAATGAGAATTTATTGGACTGTCAGTCATCACTAATTTCAGCTGACAAAAAACTTAGTCAAAAAGTGACTGTAAAACAAACAGGGCACTCTCTGGCATGGCTTACCAGCTGTGTTGTGCTGACAGTTATCACACACCCCACCACCTCCTCTGTAGTGCTCCTGAGGAAAAGGATCCATTGCTAAGTCATAGTGGCAGCTTAGGGCATGGCTGTAACACTGACAGGGTTTGCAATTATACGCGTGGACTTGGTCACCTGGATGGAAAGGCTTGTCATTGTATAACGGCAAGCAGCGATCACACTGAAAGAAATGATACATGAAAGAAAACACTACTCCTTAGAAATCAGTGTTTCCTTATCTCAAGAATACTTTTATACTCTTTATAATCATGTTTTGTTCTGTGTTTTACCCCACTGAAATACTAATTGGTATTGGTTTTAGACAAAAACTGAGAAAGCATATAAGAAAATAACAAACCCAACGTTTTAACTCTTAGTATAGTCTTTTTAAGTTAATTTAACAGAATTAAATCAAGGAAGGTGGGCAGAAGAATAAAATTTAAAGTATTTAGATACTCAACACAGGGTAACATCCTGAGATTCAGATTTACGCAAACTTCTAAGGATGCGAAATGGTGCCTGCTGTGTTGGAGGCGCAGAAGGTATATTCACCTAATGCACCCATTTAGATGCATTTTAAACAACATTACTGGAGTTTCTAACATGGTAGTACTTGTACTTCGTACTGTCACCATTTGACCTTTGAGTGAAACAAAAAAACCCCAAACATTGCAATTATAACTTCCATCTTTCAGAAGGAATTTAAATGATTCAAAGTAAGTTGCTTCTGTAAAGTATTCGGGAAACTACTTTCCTCTCTGGGCAACTTCTTCCTTCAGTTCCAGAAGTGTGCTTATCTTCCTCCATGGCTATTATTCCAAGCACTATTGTATCTAGGCCGCCATATCTATATCACCTATATGCTAACAGTTGGGAAACTGTTGAAGTTTCTAAACTGTTTCACTCACAGCTGATGCTGCGAAAGCATCAACTGTGTGGAAAATTAGAAAATGAATTAAAAACTATAAGCTTAAGATAATTTAAAAACTGCAGACCAGTCACAACTCGTGACAAAAGTCATTTGGGAGAGAAAATGAAAGAACAAGAACTTAACTGCTAAGATTTTGTTTTAATAAATGAAACTAACAGTAAGCAGTAAGAAAGCTATAGCCACTGCCCCCTTTTGCCATCTGTTAAAAACAAAACAAAAAACCACAAGATCATCACAGTGAGAGAAAAAGGAATTTTCAAAATGAAAATTAGCAGGTTTTCCCTTGAGATCTTGAGCTCTGGCCTTTGTTTATCAGAACAATCGCTGGGTAATTGCAATTAGCTCAGTTTAAGTACACTAAGGGTAACACCTAGACCATTACTGTTATATAAGTTATAAAGCTAAAATTTCTTCAAATCCTTCCCTCATTCACAGCCATCTTCCCTCTCCCTTTCTCTCTCAGTTGAGGAAAATCAGCTTTACACAGCACCAACAACACAAAGAAGGATGCAATCAGGCACGGCAACTTGGGAAGCACAAAAAAGAAACAAGCCAGGCCATCCAACTCAGGCAGCTTCCTCCTCTCAGCATGTTTATGGAAAAGCATCCTCCTCAAAAGGAAAACTTCAGGAATTGCTGAACATGCCAGCCCTGAGTTTCCATTTGTGCATGGCCAGCCACACAGCAGCTGAAAGCATTCATCATTTCATTTCAGATTTAATCTTAGATCAGTTCCACACACCTGTGCTTGCACCTATTGTTAAAGGACACACAAGCACTAAAGAGTAAGAGAGACAAAGAAGACATTTGATTCCATAGCACAGAGCCTCTTTGAACTACTGTGTCTCTTATTCTGTAACTTTTAGAACTTCGACAAAACTTTTAAGAATCACAAAATCATTAAGGTTGGACAAGACCTTTCAGATCATCAAGTTTAACTATTAACCCAACACTACCAGGTCCACCAATAAACAACGTCCCTGAGTGCTACTTCTTCACATTTTTAAACATTTCCATGGTTAGTCACTCCATCATTTTCCCTAGGTAACCTGTTCCATTTACTGACAACTCTTTTGATGAAGAAATTTTTCCTTTTATCCAATCTAAACCTCCACTGGCACAACTTGAGGTTGTTTCCTCTTGTCTTCCATTGCTTGTTACTTCGGAGAAGAGAATGATTCCCACCTGTCTACAACCTCCTTTTAATTGTTTTTCTAGCAATTCTCACACCTGTATGCAATAAAAATGTGCACTGGGCTCCCATTTCACCCTGCTGTTCGTCACACCTTTATTAAGAATTGCATTGAGCTTCCAAATCTCCAATGTTGACCTTTCACTGTCGGTAGTCTGAAGATGTACATGGCTTCTAGGTAGTACCTATTCCAGCATAGTTTGCCTTGCTCTGAAGACAGTCATCTTAATTTCCTCATGGCTTTCATCAGCACCCTCATTACAGCATTTGACTATCAAGACCATGTGCTATCAGAGATTTGTACTACATCTGTCTCTTGTGAGCCCTCCAAAGACCAAAGAGCTTTTTAAACTTAAAAGCCAGGTTTCACTGTGGGAGAGGGGGGAAGAGGAAAGCTAGAACACTTTTAATGACTCCAAGTGACTAAGGAAGATGAAGAACAGAAATTAGGAGTGTCTTAAGGGGTTCTATCCTAACACTCCATGTATCAAAATGTGTAAACTTTTGCATGCTTGCTTCCTTCTGTAAGCTAGAAGTCTTTTTTATTGAGTGACCACTTAATGGAGTTAATATTTATAGCTCCTCAGGCACTACGTATCATTCATTCCAACATATAATATGATACAAATTGACCTTTCATTCTGGTTTACATAGATTCTTCTGCAACATGAAAAACCTTATTTATTCAATCCTTGGAAAATCAACAATGCCATATGCAGTTTTCAAACCACAGATGTTTAAGACCATTAATTATTTGATGTAAAACTCTGAACACCTGAAGCCTTTACTGTATCCAGTCACTCTCACTTCCATTCATATCCTCTGAAGCATTTATCAGAATTGTTTTATTTATTTTTAATTCTAATTTATACTATTATTTATACAATTATTCCTGTATATTTTGCCATTACAGTTTTCTAATAAGTTCCATATAAAGAAGGCTCTGAGGTTGTAAGATAAGGCTGACCTTGCTTGACTGTCTTGTTTTTACATGGGTTGTTTCCAGCTTTTCATGTGACATCACAGAAAGTTTGCAAGTGATGCAAATAGCTAAACTGATTTGTATTTGTAATTAATGACATAATTTTTTTCATTTCTGCTATTGCTTTGCTCCACAACAGCTAGCCAGATGTATACGCCAGATAAATTCGAGATGGTCATTTTAACTGTATTAAGTGTAAATGTGACAAGGACAAACTCTGCCGTATGTTAAAAACTTTACAAGGATCTCTGATATCTGGTCTGAGATACTGCAAAAACCCACCCCAAACCCCAAAACCTTCATAGACCCCCTCAGCTGTGGTGACTCACTCACTGATAGAACAGGACAGAAGTTCAAAAAGACTATCTCCTGATAGTGACATTTCTTATCAAAAACATTTTCTTTCTCCCTACTCAAAATGTTCTATTTAGAAACTTCCTTCATCAATTGCTGACTTGACTTAAAAACTATATAGATTAAAAAAATTCATAATTCAATGGGGTGGGAGCCTGAGAAACAGGTGTAAGTCTATAAGAAGGACTTTTATTACTGCCAATGATAGTCAAAAATCAGGACGGATTTTTGTTTTGCTTTTAAGTCCTTGCCTTACACACCAAAAAATCAAAACCTTTCAGCTGCTTTCATTCCATGTAAATCTTTGATAAAATTCAAATTAGTTAGTGATGTATTTCCAAATATTAATTCTATTTTATTACTACTTCTATTTTATTTCATATTTAATAGATACTGACATGGTTATTAAGGAATGAGAAAAATAATTAAACAACATCCTTATTGTACTCTGAATTAATACATTTAATACACTTCAATTATAGTTCCAATGCATATATGCCAAATCAAAAATGTGACACTCAGCAGAACAACCCATTAACATTGGCAGAAAATATCTGATAAGGCAGATACATCATTAAAATGTATTTGGTTTGTTTTCACAAGGTAGCATAAGTCTTGCAAGAGTGCTTCGTGAACTTCCAGATGTTATTAAATATTTATAATTAATCCTTACAAAGGAACATTTCACTATGTGTGTTCTAATTAAAGGGACACTGTCAGTTTGAATTTTTTTTTCTAATTTGACCCACCTAAAAACTTGGAATTTCTGTTCAAGTTCCATTTAGACTGAAGATCTTCTGCTTCAAAAATGAGAAAACTTAGATCCCCTATGAAATTTTACAAAGATCTTTCACATGACCATAAGAGTTATACCAAATGGTCTCAAGTTAACACTCTGATCTCTTTCAGCAAGCATTGACAGCTTGGGTTTTTTTGATGGCAGATTAGTCTCCCCTTTGCTATTGCCATTGCCCATAACTCCTTCTTAAATTTTAGAAAGGCTGTTTCAAAAAGGCACAAATGTAGCAAGGAATACAACATGTACACACAATGGAAATCTAATTGTGGGATTCATTCTCTTGGTGTAGCTCATTCTTTGTTAACCTCAACTACTTTTCTTTTTTCTCTCTCTCTTTTGAGATAAATAATTAATCTAGAGACAGAATCTTTACTTTGAGCAAGTTTTCTTTACTCACACATCACGAGTCTGGTTTTGCTAGGTTGTATTTGAACATCTCCCAAGAAAACCAAAGGCTGCATGAAATAAGTGCAAACCGGTACTGTTATTCTTAAGCTCTCCTCTACATATTTATCTAGAGTTATATGACTTATAATAATCAACCCCATTATAAAACTATTTAAAAAAAACCCAGGAAAATTATTTTCCATGTAATGTGCTTTGGTTTGCATCATGGACCACTTGAACTGTTCCCTTTCAAATGAAACTAAATTAAAAACTGAACTCCAGGGCTGTGCCTACTGCATTCCAACTACTGAATGGGTCTGGAGTCCACAGGACCAGACTAAGACCACCATACAGTACCTTCACTCTACAGGACATTTGCTACTTGCTACAGCAGACAGAGACAGAATCATTATTAGATGCTCACAGTCTAATCTCAGGTTTGTACCTAATGTTTGAAAGTGGCCTAATCCTCTAACAAGAAATCAAATCACTGAACACAACACTCTTAATGGTCTCTGATGGAAATGGCTTGGGGTGGGGGAGGAAGATTTTGTTTCCTTAATTAATACAAATCCGCTACAGAAAGTTTCCTTATAAAAGAGAGGACTAGACTAACACACATACACATACTCTTTCCCAGGACTAAAATCCCAATTTTGAGGCTGCTCACAGGTGACATAGACAGACAAAAGATGAGAGACTAACATTATTTCCTTCTGTATAGCTTTCCTTGACGCATAGGCACCTATATGGATTTGTAGCTGCGTCACAGTTTTCAGCATGGCCATGGCAATTACACCTGAAAGAATAAAAGGTAGTGAAAAAAATTAAAACATGAAAACATATCTGTCCAACAACAACACGGTCACAAAGTCAATTTTGTGTATTACACAGTCTGGTTCATTTTAAAGTACAAATAAATGTCACCAAAGGAATCTTCCTAAGTGCAGTAACCTACAAAAGACTACTTCACTCAACATCATTTTAAACATTAACAATTGCTTTCCAAGAAAATAAAACCCAGCATGTAGTAGAGCTACTCTTGCCTTATATAATATGTTATGAAAATTGTTTCTCAGTATGCAACATTAATATGTGAAATTTCATTAAATCGATTATAATTATTCATCAATATTAAGCCTTACAGCACGGCTCTATTCTTTCAAGAAACCTTAACCATATTGGGTATAATTTTGCAATTTAACACATTTTATGTCAGTTAAAATGTCCATTTCTTATTAAAATAAAATCAGTATAGAGTCTTGTTAACAATCAATAACCACACCACTCTACCTGAAGGGCTGCGCTTCTGGAGACATGGCATAGCTTTGCAAACTACAGTGGAAATTATTTTACTGTTAGAATGTCACCAAGATATAGCTATTTTAATAAACACATTATCATAATACATTTAAATCAATAAGCAAAATATATTAGTAATGTAGAAAATTTTAAGGTAAACATGACCTCTAATGAGTGTCTTGCCCTCAAAATGAGAACTACTAAAATAATTTCAAGAATAATATTTCTGAACAAAAATATGCACCATATGCTTTTTGGAAACTGTTTCATTGCCAAATTTGCACATTACTTGCAGGACATAATTAGTCCTTTCACAAGATAGCACATATCATATGCAATAAAGTTGTCTGTCACAGATAATGCAACATTTTTACTGACAGCTGCCTGATTTTGAAAGGAAAACTCCAGCTAAAACAAAGAATGAGCTTTGCATTAAGACTGTTAAAATTGTCATGTCTGGGAATCTACAACTTGGAAGAGTTACTGAAGTAAAGCACAAGCTATCATTTCAATTATAAGACTTTGCTTAGAGGCATTGGTAATTCCAAGGAAAGTACTGCTTTTGATAGATTTGTGTAATAAGTCTAATTAATTGTAAAATAACATGTGAGCTGTTTTAAAAAAAAAAAAACAGTACACCAATAATTTTAAACTTGATACACTGCTTCAGATCAAATTCCTTTCTCATTAATAAATGTAAAAGCAAAGCAAACTGACTAAATTTTGGGCAGATCTTTATATGCTTTGCTCAGCTGGAATACTCAGAGGCACTCCTGGGTGTGGGAAGAGTCACATAACACTTACCTTCCACTGACTGTAACTTCATTAACTCCATAGTACCTGTGCCTAAAATTTACCCAAGGTTCATCGGTATGATACTGGCCACGGAGATGAATCCTCACTTGTGTAGCTTTTACAAATTCTTGAAGAGATGGAGTATTATAAAAATCATTGTAACCAGGTCGATGATTTGGTTCCGGAGTAAGAACACTAAAAGTTAGATTACCACGAGAATACGGTGTAAAGCTGTTAAAATTGAGAGGAAGGCAAATTAAAACCAAAATATCACGTATTTTATAGATTTCTGTCTCCTAATATCCTGTTTCTCAGAGAGGGTCTCAACTGTACATAGGGTTTTTGTGCTTTCTGGGTAAAAATTCATATGTCAATGGATTACCAGTCACCAGAATTCAAGGGAAAATGTCCTCTGTATGTCTGTTTTGCCCCAAACTACCACAGTCTTCTTCAGACCCTAAGTTTCCAATTATAAGTAAAGCTCCTAGCAGGCAACTTCCAAATATGAATGAAGTGTGACTGATATAGTGTCATCTGCACTAAGTTTTTAAAAAGTTTAACACACCGTCTTTGAGAAACATGAACTAGGTTTGAACCACATAAAGAAATCATTCTGATGACTAATATAATAATTAACAGACCCAAATTGTTAGTTAGATACCTTCTAAACATATATAAAAACCACACAGAAACAATTATCATATTTTGAATTCCAGAGTCACTGGACCATATAATCTCATTCGATGAGTGAGCAGAGTTAGAAACACATGCCACTTTCCAGCAAGTCAAGTGCCAGAGAATTTAATGGAATGTAGAAGGATTGAGAGTAAAACTATACATTTAAGCCCAGGAAGGAAAAGGACAGTCAAGAGAACTCAAGCAAAGGCTAAGTAAACAAGTATATATATAACTTCACATTTGGACAATTTGGTATGAATCATATGTCCTGTTATTCTAGGGACTAGGCGGAGTCTTTAGCTATGACTAGAACTTGCCTCTGCAAGAGAGAACGCCTGCTTATTTGCACATCTACATGGGCTCATTAAAAATAGGTAACCCACGTTATCACCTGGCACCTGACATACAATATTTGAAAAATGTCACTTCAAAATATCTTAGAGCTTTTGAAAGATGAGATTTCTAGTTAGATGAGGTCTGCTGAGTCATACTTCTCAGTCTTCATGAAGAATCTTTGAATTTAATGTGACCCAAACCAGGTCAGTCTTCACAAAAATCTCAGTGGAATATATCTGTTTGTTACTCTGGGTGATACTGTCTTCTCTTTGCCTCTGCAGAAAACTAAATAGAATACGTCTCTTCCATGGCACATAGAACTGCAATGGAAATATTTAGACAGGTACAAATGGCAGATGAACAACACCATCTTGGTGTGGAAGCACCAGAAGGAGCAGCAGAAAGACTGTAAGCCTGACAGCAACTAGATAAGCAGGTCACCGAAATTTTAGGGTATCTACATGCATTTCTCAAGAAACCAGATAAACAAAGGAGATCCTAAAATAAAGGTCAGCCAACATTCAGACTAAGTAAAGATTCAAGCCTCTGACAGGGGGATGAAGGACAGTGAGCAACTCCTTAGATAGATGGTACAGGATGGAGAAACAAAAACCTTAATGACTTCCATTTCCTAAAGGACACAAAAGAGTCCGTTCAGTAGTACGTGGCCACCAAAACAAGAACCCTGAAGTCACGCTAAGGATTTCAAAGCCAAGGTCATTTGCCTCCCATGTAAACCCAGGGATCCTGCCTAGGCCACCAGGTACAAGCACACAGGTGTCTAAATCCTGGACAGATAATTTGGACATGTCTAGGCGGCTAAAAGTATGTGGCTGTGAGACAAAGAGAGAGAAACAAGTTTGGGTTTACCATAAAATCCTCCCATAAAGGAAACTCTGTTACACTGCTGACACAAATTTGGAGCATTGTTTCAACAGTAACTCCTTTTTGAGCACACAGAATACTCACCATTACAGGGTATATCCTTTAAACAAGTGTTCTGTACATCAGTTGTACCCAAAAATCATTCATTCGTATCACTTCCTATCATCATTTATGTTTTAAAAAATTGAAAAGGAGAAACAGTGCTGCTTACAAAAAAATTATGGAAATAGTTCATATTTAACTCCTCAATTCTTGTCAGAAAATACACAAATATCTATTTCTAGACTGAAAGTGGCATTACTTCTCATTTGGGTTATTTATCCAGAAACATGTGGCTTACTTAGGATATTTCCCTTTTCCAAGGACCAGCAATAAAGCTCAGATTCCTCTGCTGAAAAGTGGTGTAACTCAAATGACCTTATGCTCCTCTCCTCAGAATACTGAACTCCTGGAGAACAGACAAAGATGCTGACACTTGAAAAGTCTTAGAAAAGTTGCAAAAGTGAAGCAAGAAAAAAAAGCAAAATGCCTACAGCACCAGGTAATGTACTTTCTTACTGATTTCCAGCTAAATTCTAAACAAGCCTAATACTCACTGGCATCTGAATTCAAGCAAGAGATAGTGCATTTGAATATATAGTGGTACAGATTCAACTATATAAACGTTTGCGTACATACACGCATAAATGTGTGTGAAATAATAACATAGTAACTAACTATTAAATATGTTATGCACTATATTTATAAAATGTATATTTTATATTATATAGCTTTAAATTGGCACATGCTTATTGTCAGCAGAAGGGCACACAACATATTTCTAAAAGCTAATGATCCTCCTTATCCCCTTCTGGACAGTTTTATATTGGCTCTTGCTTAGAAAGATTAGAAAGCTTCAAGACATCATTTTCAAGACATTTCTTACATGTTTTGCATGACTACTAATAAGGCTGAATGATTGGCTTTTGTACTTATATTTGGCCTCTTTTATAAGCTTCAGACCAAGTTGAATTCTCAGAGATCAAAAGGCAGACTTTCACACCCACTGGACATTTTAAAACAATCTTTTATGTCAGTACCTTCCTCCACTTATCACCTCAATGTTCTGTAATTCTACTGACAACAGCCCTTCAAAACAAAAACAATGTAAAATTTCAAAATTCTAGCTCAAAAATAACCAAGAAATCAATTGTGTCACATCTCAAATGACTAAAATCTTATAAAAATGATGGAAGACTTTTTGGAAAGCTTCAATTGAAAGGTCAGATTTAGGATCTTTTATATATTCAATAGTCCATCATAAATAAGTATACCAAATTAGAAGATTCTCTCTTATTGGGACATAGAAATGAATTGTGTCAGGATGTTACCTGTTCAAAGCATCTGTATTATGTAGATAATACCCAGTCATACCTATGAAGCTGGAGACAGTTGACAGAGTCTGGTTTTTCCAGAGATCCATTGTTCTCCATTCCAAAAATGCTGCAATTTCTAGCAAAATACTGCCAGTCTTCCCATTTTAGATCATCTCTTTTTTTTCTTTCTATTCTTATTGCTTCAGGGTGTGGGCTAAAGAACTGCAGTATAATATAGAATACCTACAAGAAGATAACAAATTTATGAACTGATATTAATGGCTAAGTTGTAAAACAATGAGAATATAAACTTTTTTTTCCTATGTGACTATACAGTCTGCTTTACCACTCATAGACAGAAGCAGCTTTATTTCAGCCCATATATTCCCAATTAAAACCAAAGATTACCTTTTTTGTTAAATAAGCTCTTTGAACTCTCAGACACTATTATGCAAATACTGATCTCTTCCATTAGAACTCTACTTTTTCTCTAAGACCATTTGAAAATGTACAACAAAGTCCATGATTTGTTACCATAATATTATTTTCATAAAAATTTAGTTTATAACTTTATGTTGACAAATATTTGATGAGTTGACTAATAACAGGCAATTCTTTCTTGTTTTAAAAAAAAGTCTCCCTGTTTATCTCAGAACCTTATCAAACACCTGTGGTGTTTTAAAGACCTCTTCCCTCAGCATACTTTTTATGCAGAAATGTGTGTATTAAATAAGAAGAATCCTAGAACTTCACATGTATTTGAAATTGCTTTAAACTAAAGGACTAATATTATGTATGTAGTCAAAACCCCTCATCATATTTTTGCCTTCTCACCATTAATGAAAAAAAAATAAAAATAAATACTAGGATATCAAGAATACACAGAAATCTGTTGAATTCTCTACTGTGAATGCAGGCCCCCTACCAGTGTCTCTCATTCCAAGACATCCTGACACTCCTCTTCAGTCACCAGGCCTGCCTACTGTTTTCTCCTTCCATATTCTTTGGGAGGCTAAACTACTGTCTCCAAAAGATCTAAAAAACAGAAATCCCCTCTGATACACCAGTGTGCTTTCAACATGTTCAATTTCATTTGTCTGCACTCAGTTTTCTACTTGAAGGTATTGAAACAAGCACCATAAGCTTCAATAGAAATTAAAACTGAAGTTGAAAATTAGAAAAGTGGAGTTAAAAGACAGCAATCAGCTCTTAAATACTGGTGTCTTCCCACAGGATATCCACTCTGATGTCTCTCTTCTAGATTACTGCTTGCTAAAACACGCACGTCAAAAGAGAATGACAAGAACCATAATGCATTGTGTTGCCTTTTGCACTGTTACACACCTGCAAAGGAAGCTTTCTTCCTGGTCCTCTGAGGATAACATTTTAAAGCATGTGGTTTGAATTTCCTGGAAATTGTAATGAAACATCTACAAAAATCCTTTCTTAGTTCTTATTTAATAAATAGCAAATGTAACCTTCCCATTACCTGATACTGTCCATTTTGTAAATCTATTGTGATTGAAACACCACGATCCAGACCTGCAGTATTAGCAAACACCGATGAAATCCAGGTGGTCCCAATGTCATCATCATTGATATAATCCAGAGGATGGGCTTCTGCATCCAACCTCAGCACTCTGTCATTAGTGGTATCGTCCACACCGTTGGGGATGCAGTACCTCTGTACCAATGGGTGTACTCGGGGATGACTGCCAGGACAGCGGCACTCAGACTGGGTATGAAGATGAGGGAATTTTCCAGAGAATACTTCCAAAATATCTCTGTCACAGCATATAGAAATTTTATTACATACATGATAAAAAAGGACAAGTGCCACTTTGTTCTTCTAGGCTCATAAATTAAACAAAATTCAGTTTAGATATAGTAGAAGCACTAAAGGCCTGGTTTCAGCTCATAAAAATGGGGCAATCAGCTAGGAATCAAGGCCCTACAGGGTCTCTATGTTATCAATGATAAGTAGGCACGTTCAGAAAGCATCAGTAAAGAGGCACTGCAGAGCTGCTTTCATTGCTCCACATGTACAGACTTCCTCAGACACATGGCACTGAGAGAAACTAGTTCCTTGTTGGGGTGCCTAAATCTAGAGAGGATGAATCCATCCACATATTCAAGGAGAAAAACTCTTAACATTTTATTGCAGCATCATGTCTGAATCCAATCAGTGGTCTGGACACTATTTTTAAGGATACCATAGCACCAACATAGTGCCTGCAATCACAGAAAAGCTGAATGTTTGCACTCAAATTCTCCAAAAAGACCACCTTGAACAGCATCACATTGCACCTTCGAAACCCGTGGACAGGAATATTTTCACTTTTAACTAATTTTAATACAAATGCCCACTTTTTAGCTGCCCCAGTGTGTGATCAACATAGTCATGTCAAATTACTGAGTCACTTCAGTTTCCCCTGATATCAGCAACTGAAATAGATAACATAGGTAGGTAGGTAGGCAGGCAAGCATAAATATACATGCATGACATGGGCAGGTCTTTATCTGTTCATCTGTGTGTAAAAGATTTCATAAGCCTAGAAGATACCGAATTCTTATTTTAAAAACCTTTTACTTTTCACCTTGTTCTATTTCACCAGTAAGAACACAATCTCTGTTTACTTATTAATCAAATAAATATTTGCTAGCTGCCACTACAAATTCCACAGAACCCAATGTTACAGGGCCTTTTACACAGCCATAGCTTTAAATTAATTGGTACACAGGCAAGACTTTCTATTCTGGACCAAGTTATTTGTGGATTTAAAACCAAATCTACAAAGACATCACTAGGCCACAACATTCCTTAAAATACCTTATTTTTCAATTGTTAGACTTTGTTAATTTCACTGACCTAAATTGCAGTTTAAAGAATTTGACATGCATTGCTCTGAAAAATACAACCAACAAGACTTTCATAAAACTTGGAATTCAGACTCACATTAATACTTTCAATTCACAGGAGCTCAGTTCATCATAATGTCCTGCAGACAGCTGAGCTCCCAGGAAACTGCTTTACATCTTATTGAAAGACCATCATTAAGTAGCCTTAAGGTCTGCAGTCACGAGTGTCATTGCGTGCAGCCTACCCAGAAGCACCATGCAGACAAATAGGACCTGACTACTTCTGGCCAGCTTGAATTGACTAGATTAATCCAGCATGAGCTGGATAACAAAGGTAACATTTCTTTGTAACATGCTAGGAAGGGAGGCTGGAGGGCAACAGAAATTGCACTGGCAACTGTAATTTGGCCTCAGGAACAGAGGAAGTCAAAGCAATTGCCCAGGGCTCTGTGGGCTGAGCTAGGAAAGTCATTGGCAGCTTATGGTGACAATCTAATACAGAAAGCAAGGAACAGTTAAGACAATGGCACCTCAGGGTGAGGGTGTGCAGGGAGGGTGGTGAGAGCACCAAGAATACCCGACATGGACATCCAATACTACAGGGAATCTGAAACCAGAGGAAAGAAACAGCTAAGCACAGGGAGTCAAGATTGCAGTCACACAGGCAGCATGCTCATCACTTGCAGTGCATGTCCTCTCCATTTGGATCCCGGGTATCTGAGTGATCTAAACTGGACTAGTCTGCTATGCTCCCTTCCTTGCCCTACAGTTTACATGGAGCTCTAAAAAAGCTTAGCAAGTCTTATCCACCAGGACTAAGTTTATCAGCACACACTATTATATCAGAATTATGATGAGTAGATAACACCTAAACAGTTTATAAGCATTGAAATCTAGCAACTGGATCTACTCTCTGCAGAAAACATACTAAGTCAGGCTGTAACAAGGACAACAATAAGAAGGAAAGCCCATATTTATTACTGAGTGTTGTGTTTCACCACATATATACTACACATACCACTACATATATTAAGCCTACTTAAGTAACAGTCCAAAAGCAAAACACATTAAGTTGTTGAATTTATTTTAACTGAAGATTTTTTAGGTTAAAGGGAATCTTTGAAATGAGGTTCCGGAAACTACATCATCATAAGCAATTATCTAAAGGAACCATCTGAAAAGCACTATACTTTGGGAAATAAGCATATTGTTATTTACACTTTCTTCTTGCCACACTCTTACTCTTTTACAAAATAAAAGTTCTTTACCTGTTTGTAAGTGCCACTGGGTAAAATCGAAAATCTTGCATTCTTCCAACAAATTGCTCTAAACCTAAGAAAATATACTATAAATAATTGATCGAGCAGAGGGCAGCTTTGCACTGCACAAGAGCACCTTTAATTCAGCACTCAGACACCTCTCTTGCCCAATTACCCCTCCTGAATGAAGCCATCTTGGACCTGGACAAAACTAGAGAGGGCAGTGACTTAATTTTTTTTATAAAAAAGAATGATTTATAATAACTTTATAAGAACATTTTGTACCTATCTCTTTTCTGATTAGAGAGGTGGCACAGGGATCGGCTCATTAGACAGAAGTAATGAGCCAGTCCATGTGCCACCTCTAATTAGAGAAGAGATACAGTAGGTACAACTGTACCTATCAATTTATACAATAAAGACAAAAAGCATTTTAAAATATTCCTTTCTTTTACACAATTATTAGTTATCCAGTATTCAGAATCCAAATGACAAGAAAACACAAATCCAAGCTTTAAGAACTGAGGCACAGAATATTTTCTTGCCTAAGCACACGGTAGTTGTTCTAAGTGACATATAGCCATATTGAGGAGTTAGCTTCAAATTGTGCATGTTCCTGAAGAACAATAGACAGTCTTCTTAGACCTGCACAGCCAAGAATTTGGAAAAAGCAACAAAACATCCCCCACTGTTCTGCTATGATTGTCATACTGTAATACACATAAAATTCTAGATGGAGATGATGAGTAAAGCTATTAGGCCTGACTATGCTGTTCATTCTGCTAGTGGTTTTTGTGAGTGTTGATACAGCTGAACCACATGAACAGCCAGAAATCTTCAGCTCTGTTCCTGACTCTGCACAGAGAGGAGCGTAGTCCGGTGGCATGCACAATTCCATTCTGAAATAGTTCCATATATTTACTCAGAAATCTATGATCATAAATTAATGGAACATGTCACTTTGCATACATGTTTTAGAGAAGGCAGAAAAACCTATCGATATGCAGAACACATAGAATAAATTATGATCCTACAGGATCATCTACCAAACTTCTGTCTTTCAGCCAATCTTTTGAGGACACTAATTGTACAATAGGAATTTTCTTCTGGAGGAGCTGTCACTTCTTAGCATATAGATAACTTAAAATTACTCACATACTTCTTTTAACCACATCATGCATATTTTATTTTGAATATTCCAGTGCATTCTGCTAAAATACTACAATATTCACCTGTGAAGCTTTGTCCAATTTGTAGAGTACTGTCAGCATCAGTATCTGCAACTGTTCCCATAAGAATCCTTGAATCAAAAGGTGTGTTGTCATCTTCCCAGCCATTTAAGAAGAAACTAATTCGGCTGTGATGCACCTAAAGAATCAATGTAAAGGGCAAACACATGCTTTATTATGCAATCACTTTGATTTCTCTACTTGTTGAGTCTAACACTGATTAACTGATAACATTACTTCAACCTATTTGCTGTGCGTCTTTATTTTCAGTGCCTACTGAAAGCAGTTACCTCTTTTCTGTCCATCCAGTTAATAGATCACCACTCAGATGCACAGAGTATAACATTTCCACAGTAGAATCATAGAATCATAGAATCGATTGGGTTGGAAAAGACCTCCGAGATCATCGAGTCCAACCCTTGGTCCAACTCTAGTTCATTTACTAGATCATGGCACCCAGTGCCACGTCCAATCTGTGTTTAAAAATCTCTAGGGATAGTGAATCCACCACCTCTCTGGGCAGGCCATTCCAATGCCTGATTACTCTCTCTGGAAAGAATTTTTTTCTGATATCCAACTTAAATTTCCCCTGGCAGAGCTTAAACCCATGCCCCCTTGTCCTATTGCTGAGTGCCTGGGAGAAGAGACCAGCTGCCACCTGGCTATAACTTCCCTTCAGGTAGTTATAGACAGTGATGAGGTCACCTCTGAGCCTCCTTTTCTCCAGGCTAAACAACCCCAGCTCCCTCAGCCTCTCCCCATAGGGCTTGTGCTCCAGTAGTTACATTAACGAAGAAACTCCAGTGCAGGGATCTGGCAGGGAGAAGGAAGAGAGGAAAAGGAGAAGGGTGGGTCTGTTTCGCAAGGTACAAGGCTGGTTACAGCTACATCCCCACTTCAGGCCATGGGCACATGTTAGAGCTGTCACAGCTCTTCTCATCCACATCAGTTCAAACAGGCCTCAAGGGGCTGTATACCATGCTCAGGATAACCAAACACAGCATGCTTCAGCCCGGCCTCTAACACCCCTCTAAAACACCTCCCTAACCCCAGCATGTTTCTTTCTACAAGGGCTGAAGGGAACAGTACTGGAACTGCCTACATCTGCTTTACACCCAGTGGGTAATTCCCTTACATCAAGGGAACCCTTGGCAAGGAATATGCACTCAGCCAACACCCCAGGGTACTGTTTTCTGCAAGTGTTCCCTTCCCTGCCAATTCATTTTAAATCTGAGCTAACATTCATAGAAATCCTTTATGGCATTCTCCCAGCTCCACAAAGTCACAAGATTCCAAGTTTTTACAAAGTACTATTTTTTTTGCATTAAAAATCCTCATGTTTAGGTTGCCTAAAATTAGGAAGAATTTAATAATATGGGAGTGTCTTTCAGCCTTACATTTTATGAAATTCAATGCTCTCATTTAAAAAACACAGGCCCACAGAAAATGAAAACCATAGGTATCATGGCTATAGTCAGCTTCCCATTAATGAAACTGATTATAGAAACTAAGTTGAACTTATCCAAAACTTCTATTTCAGAAAGCGATTTATTAGCAAAAATGAAATTAGTTGATTTTTAGTAATATTTAACTTGCATAAACCTTTATTTGCATGAGAACTTGGTAGCTTTCAGAATCTGAAACACCATTTCATGCTGACAATTTAGAGAGCATTACTTCAATTTTGCAGATATGGATGCCTGGTGCATCATATCTATCAAGTCCAAATAAAAATAGAGTGCTTTAGTCTATCTTGATAGTCATGCTAATCAAAACAAAATAAACCTGGAATAATTGTTTCTATAAGAACAAAATCTATATGAGGACATAGAAGGTTTACAAGCAAAAATAATTTGTTGCATAGAGGAAAGACAGAACTTATTTACCAGTTAACAAGATACCAGCTTGAAAACCATATAAGCACTCACAATACCATTCTGCAATAAAGTCTTTCAAATTTCAGACCAAGATAAACGGACACAATTATCTATAAATCTGAGCTCAGATGATCAGCATCAGTGCCTTGGGCAACATGAGTCTATCAGCATTTTAAGAAAGAAAACATGAAATAAGATGGAGGGCTTTGTTTGGATTTTTTTTTAAGACTTCACAGAAAATTGTACAGAAGGATTTTTCCTCCTTAAACTGCACTTTCAAACATACACATGCATGCTGAGCTTTATTGCCATTTCCAAATTCAGTCAATACTTCCCAAATTTAGACAGGAATATTTATTGCCCTTCCACTGATGGAAATTTGAAGGCTATTATCATAATTACTAAGCCTGGAGATTTGTTCAAAAAGTTATTGCATATGAGTTTCAGCGCTCAAAATGCATTTCTCCATTTTAAATTATCTTTTGTGTTGACACATCAATGACCTAAATACAACAGTTTTTTATTTAATTTTAATTCAAAGCCCTCTAAACATCTGATGCCCTATTTGCAAGAGCCTAAGTATACGTATATATGGTGGTTACATTGCATTTTTTTTCTGCATCACATTTTTTACAGCCTGTTACTGTCATTTGGTGTTTGACTGTTATCATCATAAAAGATACAGGCTTTTCTACTTTGTTATTTGTAGCATTATCTCATGTTTTACAACATCTTTGCACAACATGCCCGCACATGAAATATAACTAGTGAAAAGTTCTCAGTGGTATTAATGCATAAAAAAGAATGTGGTTCCATCTCTACTGTCTTTACCCAGCCAAAAGCTGATGAACAGCCAATTTTCCTTTATCACATTAGCACAGCCATGAGGGAAACACATTTGTTCTAGTCAGCTACACTAAAGATACTATTACCAATCTAACATATACATGTTTTATATCAGCAGTATTCTCAGAGTATGAGGGAGCCAACAATATATTAACACTAGCATGACAGTTTATTTAAGAAAAGAAAATTGTCTCTGTAGAGGGACAGAAGTTAGAAATGTATGGCTAAAGCTCAGTGTCACTGGTCTAATAAAGGTAATAATTCTTAAGCTTTCTTTATAGCAGGTAACACTCCTGTGGCAGCTCTGTCATATCATTCAAATAAAAATGTTGCCTTTTACAAGTTTAAGAGTACCTTTATTTTTAGTCAGATATGAAGCATGTTTCCGCTTTCCTGTTTCCACTGTAAAACATTTGTAAGGGGAATTCAGAAATGGGCGCACTCACCCCCATCAGCTTCTTGAAAACTTACTGTCTCAGACACAGCTTTATAGGACCCAATTCTGTCTTCCCTCATGGTAAGCAGAGTACTCACCTCCATGCACCCCCTAATAAAAATATGTGGATTTATTTCTGACTTAAAAGCAACAGAATTGAGCCCTAAGTGACCAGGTATTTTTACTTGTTGAAAATAGGTGACTAACGATAATTTTAAATCTCCCTCCCCCCTCCCCCACCACCAATCTCTTTGTATTAAATAGGATTTAGAATAGTTGGGTTTAATATAGCACATCCCCAAGGTAGCCCTAAGCACTTTACAATGCTGAATTGGATATCAGTAGTGCAGTGACTGTGTAAGGCAAAGGCAGCAGTCATTATGCATTTGGCAGTAGCTCAATGTAATGATCCCCCTGCTGGTTATTAAAGGGGGTATGAATATCTGACATGGGAGGAAAATGTAGGAGGGAAACCATGTGTGGTATAAAAAATCCCAGTGGCTCTCCACTGTGGGAGGAGAGGAAGTCTCAAAGTTTGGTGTCAGTTTAGACTAAGCTAAATAAGAAAAGCTGGCACCAAATCAGCTGTTTAATGTAGTTATTTAAGGTCTCTTGACCGTTAGCATTAAACTGCATGCAGTAGCACAGAACTAAAGGAACATTTTCCCTCTTGACTAGGACAACAGGATTATTCCCCTGTTGTCTTTATTAATAAAGTTCAATAGGAATTTGCCACAAGAGAGTAACAGAAGAATAGTAGGAAGTGTTGGCTTCATGGTTATGCAGAGCACAGAACCAGAAGCCTGGGACATCAGCCCTCTAATCCCAGCTCTGAAACCCGCTCACAGTCCTGTGCTTCCCCATCTGTCAGATACTTTAGCAAATCAACCTCACAAGAAGGTAGCAAGGATTAGTTACTAAGATACATTCACTCTGAAACTACGCTAGCCCTTCCCAACATAGAACCTAATACCAATTCCAAACAATGAAAAATCCATTTGATGGTGAACTGAGGTGGTGAAGGTATGTTCATGCTCTTGAACAAGCTTGTTATAATCCAGAAGAGCTTCACAGCTAGGGAAAAGAGCTGAAAGGCAAGTTCCTTCAGTGCATCCTGAACTAAGCTTTTATGGTTCTTTGGTACAAGCAAGTTGTGCATCAGAGACAGCAATACCAAACCGAATCACTTCCTGCCTAGGAAACCTTTCCTGCCCTATGGGTCACAGTAGCTCAGAACTACAGAATCAAAGAACAGATAAGGTTGGAGGGGACCACAGTGGATCATCTGGTCCAACCTCCCTGCTCAAGCAGAGTCATCCCAGCGCACATTTCACAGGATTACGCACATGGTATTTTTAATAAAACAAGATAAGTACAGAAAACACATTACAACTTCATTTTATCATCTAAAGATCTGTGCTATTCAGATCCTACCCAAGAAAACATAACAATGAAATCAAACACAAATTTTTCCACTTGGTTTGGATCAACCAGAGCCGCCATGAAAGCAAAAGCCAGTATTTTCATGTATTAACTACTAACAGAACTGCTAACTTCCACTATATTGCAGCAATCTGTGTGGCAAAAAAAAAAAAAGAAGAATCACAACCAAATACTCCACTTCAGAGCAGTTGCACTGGCTAAGGGACTATGGCAAAAAGCAGAAGCAGGGAGCATACAGGAGCATGGCAAACTCCTGAACACTTTTTGAATCTCAAAACACCAGCAACTCAGAGACTTCACCAGTCAGCAACAGTTTCTATATATTAGTAGCTTTCCATGGATTTATTCTGCCTGATTTTGTATTGCTGCTCCTTGAATGGAGAATGTCATGTTTTTTTCTTATTCTTATTTTTTATTATTAGCCTTGTATTGCACAGATATCTATAGGTATAATGTATATTGATATAATCAATGTATAAATAAATAAGTAGTATAATAGTTAAAAATAAAAACCAATATAAAAATACATAGTATTACAATAAAAATTAACAATATCCTTTTTTAAATAAAAAAGCTGAATATTCCTCATCATTAATACAGAGGCAGAACAGATTTTGATATCAAGTAAAAGATACAGTTATATTGATTCCACTTTTTTGAATTACAATGACCCTTTCCAAGTCAAAGGCAGTTTGAGGGAATTCTGAGATCACAACCTATGAAGTTTTGTCTTTCCCATAATAACACGCACATTTATTACATTGCAACGTACGTGGTGATATCTGGCCCAGTTAAGCAACAAACATTTTTTAGTCACAGACATTAATCACTCTGTCGTCAAAATGTCCTGTTATATATATATATATAAAGGCAACTGAGACTACTTTAGTCTCTTCCATGTAGAATTGAATTGCACTGTTTCAGCCAAAAAAATGAAGTTAAGTGAACCTTTCTTCAGTGGACACTATGATCTTTTTGCATTAGTAAGATGTCTCCATTAAAAGTCGCTGCTAGTACTAATACTACCCATATACCTTGCGGAAAATGATTTCTAATAAATAGGATAGGAAGAAGAGACATGGAAAAGAATCCTTTATGTTCTAATAAAAAAATCCTAAAGAATACCTAAATATATCATAGCAGAGTTCAGGATCCCTATCCACAGATCAAAGTTTCACTGCACTAAATGACACACATCCAATAGATGCAGTAGTGTCTTCCCAAAATATTTTACAATTTGTTATTATTATATGTTACAAAGACATATCTGTTTTTCAGTTAGTACAATCTTCCCCTATAGGTTATCTTTCCTATTCTATTGTTTAATGCCATGGGAATGATTTAGTAAAATATTACAGATAAATTAAAGGGAGTTATTTCAAGACAACATTAATCTCTTCTACCAGTTGAATATACATTCTTTTTACTCTTACTCATCACAGCTTCTAGTAACTGTAAAATACAATTTAATCCTAACATTTCTTCTCATCATCTAATGTTCTAATAACTAGATCGCAGTATCTGGCAAAACAGATTAATAAACCAGAAGGACCTCTTCCCAGATTTGCAGGCCATAAATGAGGAGTTCCACAACAGAGAATACTCTGGTACCAAAATTAAAAGAAAAAAGTATTTTCCAGTCATTTAAGCCAAATTATACCGATCCTGGCCTACATAGTTACTCAGCCAACTCAGTGATGGCAAGCACTTGAACCCTAACTGCAGCTCCTATGGCTATTTCGACTATCAGACAGTTTCAGATGGCAGGGGCAGGACTGACTGACACATATAAAACAAGGACAAGGACCAAACATACACCTTGCAATACTAGGAAATGAATACATTCCAGTACATGTAATGGACACCACTGTTTTCAAATAAGATGAAAAAGAAGCAGTTTTGGGATCTAAGATACATATCAGACAGCGAACAAGATTATTTAAAAACATCAGGTATTTGTATATTAAAATTTTTAAAACCAGCTAATTTTTAAGTTAAAAATGAAAATTTAGCTAGCTGCAAATGCAAGTTAAATTTAAATATTTAATACAAACTAAAGCACAAGTCCCATTTCTCAAGCATGAGAAAAAAAGCAAATTCTCCTTGAAATAAGAGAATGAATAATGAACTGTAAGAAGACTCAAACAATTCTGGGTTTGTTTTTCCTTTAAATAAGATCTATTTGCACAGCAAGTAGTATCTCAGAAACAGAAATAATTATTATAAAGAAGATGACACACAATTTCAAGACTTTTAAAGTGCTTTATGAGAAGCAATTAGGTAGCTAGAGAATTTACCTGTAAGGCATAAGAAAAAAGAAAAAAGATTCCATTTTTTTTCCAGATCAGCAAGCTGGCAGAAATAAACTCTCCTTTTACTTGTCTTAAAAACTAAAGCAACTCTAGAAAAAATAAAGTTACACAGGCTTTACAGAACTGTAAATTAAAGCAGAAGTTAGCATAAATGATTTGCTTAATCATTCAGAAATAACAAGGAATCAGAGATCATAAGAAATCAAGAGAAGCTGCAACTCATCCAGCTCAAAAATTATTACACAAGATGCCATTACAATTGCTTACTATCACTTAATTTGGAATGGTTCTTATAAAAGTTGCCAGCTGGAAATAGCTTGCTATCTGTTTAAATCACCAAGATCCACAAAACCTTTTTTCCTTCTAAATGTATTGCAGATATGTTGCATCAGGAATTTTCTCAATGAGTTCATTCTATAGAAACAGACAGTGTATTAACACATTTTCTTCCAAGGTGAGAAAACAGATTAAGGTTATGACCAAAATGACAGGCCTGTGGCTTCCTTGAATACTTTAATAGAGTCAACAAATCAACAGTGGTCACTGATGACAACAGAGGAACAAAGACAATAGATGGAAGGAGGGGAATTAGTGGTGCTGCTATAATGCTCTAATCAGAAACTTGAGCATAAAAATCTTTTTCACCTTCAACCTGTCTAAATATGCTCTTTTTGCCTGTTCATATAAAGATAAACAGCATATTCTACCACTGGGGGACATATGGGTTCACATCTTTACGAAAGCAGGTGTGAAACAGAAGTGTAACGGTTAATAAAAGAGTAAAGGGAGTTTGCATATCAAAGACACAAGACACACACAGGTATGTATTTCAGTATTTTCTTGAATAATTGCAAATCTTGCTGAAGCTGTAGATAAAAAGGCTTCCACACAGCTTTAATATTTCATAAATGCATTTCTGTAAATAGAAAAGGTCAGTGATATGGACTTGAGCAACAGAATTTGGAGGAAAAAAATAGGATGAAGCCATTAGCATGAATCCAAACCTACTTTGAGCTGTAATAGAAGCAGATCTAGTGACCAAAAATCACAGTGCTGCATTTTATATATTTTTTTTAATCTCTGTGCCCCTAAATTGATGAATCATAAATGGCAGACAACTTTCTGCCACAATCGAACACCTTTACTAAATAAATTGCAAAATTTACACACCTTGAACATCCATATCAAGGGCTCCTTCCCTACCCCCCATTTTGGTCTTAGTCTTATTTTGCATTATTCTACTAACTTTTATTTCTTCTTTTTAATCTACTAAATTTACATTTAGCTTAAAAAAACCCCCTAAAACAATAACAACATAAAAAACCCAAAAAACATGAAAAACATAGTGAATACGTGTGGGAGGAGATTATATGTCTCCAGAGACTATTTTTCTCAAATATTAATACAAACAGTGAACCAAATAGTTTATGCTGGGAAGGGGAAGGGCAGGCACTGATCTCTTCTCTCTGGTGACCAGTGATGGGATCAGAGGAATTAACATGAAGCTGCATCAGGGATGGTTAGGTTAAACATTGGGAAAATGTTCATCACCCAGAGGGTGGCTGGACACTGGAACAGGCTCCCCAGGGAAGTGATCGCAGCACTAAGTCTGCCAGCCTTCAAGAAGCATTTGGACATCACTCTGGGGCAGGTGGTGTGATTCTTTGGGCTGTTCTGTCCAGGGTTCGGAGCCTAATTCCATGATCCTTGTGGGTGTTTTCCATTTCAGGATATTCTATGATTCCATGATCCCCAAATTCCTGTACTCCTCCCAAGCCTTCAGATAATCTGTCTGTCAGCCACCTTATGACTGCTTCAGAAAATGAAGAGGTGCAGCAGTTCCCACAGCTAAACGCCTGTAGATGAGTCAGGATACCACGTCACAATTAGACAACTCCTACTCCACATATTACTCACTGGCACCAGTACACAGCTTGCTCATACAGTCTTACATTGATTATCTGTCCTTTCAACATACTACATGCAGCCTAACCCAAACTTAAAACCTTAGCTGAATGGATAATTCAAGAATAAGGACTACCACAGTGATGACATTATTACTAGAGATGTTTGAGCAGATGTCTTACGTACATCAATTTCTCCCGTGGTCTTTTTATTTTTATTTTTATTCCTCTGTTAGACAAAGCTTACAATCCTAAAACAAAGAGAGTTCACTTTTACTCTTTTGTGCTTTGCATTTTAATTTTTTTACTTGGAATAAAAATTGAGACAACACAGAGGGAACTTGGCAGATATAAAGCTTGGCAAGAGATAATGAATATATGTAGCAAACATACAAGAACAAGGATATGTCAGGAGGAATTTGGCTAGGAACTTGTTCTCAAATAGACCAAAAAAGATGCTAATAACCACTTTAATAGGACCATGGAAATTAAAGAATAATATCCAGGAGGACAAGGCAGCTCAGATAATTTATCTGCATAACACCTGACAGAAAAATGGCACCTTCTGTACCAGCAAAAGAATTGCCTGACAAATTTGCCAATGAGTTTGGTGCTGCTTCAGCTAGAACCCTGACACCATTTCAAATCTCCAATCCTATTTTTAGATTGTTTGCCCAATATATAATAGCAGAAGCAAAAGCTGCACACATAATAAAATCTATTCTACCTGCTATTATTAATTCATTTTTCTAAATTCCTTTTTCCATATTCAAATCCTATACTACCTTCACATGGCAAAAAATGTGGTGGTGGCTTTGCATTGCCACCACCACTGACATAAGTTATAGCACAGTCAGAGACGTTATTATGATGATTTTCAAAAGGAAAGTGCTTAAGTTAAGCATCCATGGTTAGGGGAGATTCCTTTACTTTCAACCATTTTGCCATTTTTAAAGATCTGCCAGCACAACTCTAGGCTGAGATTCATTATCCAACTGTCACCAAACCTATAAAGTAAACTCTGCCCTCTCACCAGAACATGTCAGTCTGCAACAACAATTGTTTTAATTTGTTAAGTACTTTATTTTTTGTTCATTCATATCACAATTTAAGGATGCTGCAATCCTATACCTCACTAAAAGAAGGAAGTAAAAACTCCAAAACCTCCATTTCAGAACCTCCTTAAGCTCCACAGAAAAATCACCTTTGGCCTTTAGTAACAGAAACTGAAGTTGTGAGTGGAAGTATTATGTGTACAAGGTGTTTGGCATTAAATCATTAAATTTTACTTCAAAATCAGGATGCTGCTTTAAGGTGCCTAGGAGCCCTTACAGGGAAATAGTTCAAAATAATTCAAAAGTTTAATTCTTCAGTATAGTCCAAATGAGGTGTCAATATACGTAAGTTCACCATAAACAGGATCAACTAACTGAATCAGTAAAAGAAACTGGATTTTAACTCAGACTATTTTAGAAACATTATGAGAAATTATGTAGAAAGATGTCTTTCTTAACGTAGTTTATACTAACACACATCAGTATTTGATGACACTGTGCACAATCTTGTTGCAGAATCCAGAGGATTTTAACTTCCACTAACATAATAGAATAAGAACACCTGTGCTGAATGTATTTCCCTGCAGGCCAGAAAAAACGTAGAATACCAGAATAAACATTCCAAAAGGAAAAACACTTTTTCATCTTTGCTTATATCCTCTATTTCTTTCTTATTTTCTTGTTGTTATGCTTTGACAGACACTTTTCCAGGAGCTCTTGATAAAATAAATAAATAAACAAACAAACAAATAAATAAATAATCCTTGATTAGATAGCTTTTGAAATTAAAACTGCCTAAATGGGAAAAAACCCACTATTTTTTTTATACTGAAATTGACTCATCACAACATTCTGTCCAGAGATAACAAGTGGAGTGACTAGTACTTCAGCTGTGAATTTATTTAAATATAGACATACACATGCAGTATTAGGAAGGCAAAAACAGGATATGAAATAAACATAAGGCATCAGCTCTAAGCTCACTGTCAAGAATATACCAAGGCTTCTAACCACAGAGTTCAGCTGAAGGTAACTATCTGTCAAATGTAATCTGCACAAGTGAATATGCTTAAGCTGGTGCTATGAATCAACCAAAATTGCTTTGGTCTTATTGACATTCAATTGCAAGAAGTTGCAGCTCATCCAGTCCAATAGACATCTGACAACAGCAAGAGTGCTTCAGTGACAGAAAGCTTTAAATATAGATGCAACTATCATCACAATACACGTGGAACTAAACTTTATGATCCCTCATACCATCTTCAGAGACAGGTCATCAGCTGGATGCCATAAGACTACATGGTCATCCTCTCTGCCTGTTGCCAATTTCTGCAGTTAACAAATCACTGGAATTAATTAAAAAAAAAAAGGAGATAGAGAGGGATACCAATTGACTGACAGAAAAAGACCACTCAATCCTCCATCAGTGTGCCATTAAATTTCTCCACTTCTTCCATTATCATCTTTTTTCACCTTTTAAAAATAAAATGCCAGATCAAAATATGTTGCGTTACTTAAGGGCCAGATCTTCAGCTACTATAAACTGCCGACAGTTTCAGCAATGTCATTTAACGTCTGCCCAGATTCAGAACTCAAATATGTTAAATTTACTTTTTTCCTCACATCTGTTCTTTACACCTTGAAACAAGATGTCTGATAATTTGTGTACGTGGGAGATTGGACAATAAAGCAACTTGTATACTGGGTCCCTCCCAAAAGAAGACACAATTTGTGTCCCAACTTTGCACAATGGAAAGGAATACCACCTACAACAATGTACGTGCTTGTGTCACTCTTGTCTCTCAGAGAACTCCTGTCATTTCAATGGTAGATTCTTCAGCATAGCACACTGTGATTTTCTAAAAATTTTCATATAGCCACACCATCTACATGAGTTGTTACTCACTCCCTTGCTTTCCCTCCCCAGCTTCAGCTCCTTGTCTTACAGTGAGTTGAAATCATCCCAGATTCACAGAGAAAGGAAGTTTGGGAAGCCGAAATACATCTACCACATACAGCTTGCAACCATGTTAAAGGGGAAGCACAGTGTGTTTTGGGGGGCAAGAGGGGGAAAAGACTCATATCCATGTTATGAACAATCTGAACAGTTATGCCCCCACTGAGAAATCCAGTGTGAAAAAAACAGAAGACCTCAGGAAGAAATCTCATCAGGGGACCACAGCGACAGAACTGTCTTGAAAGAGCAGGGCTAGGGAGGATAAAGGGACAGTAGAAGAAATGGTAAAGAACAGCGAAGGGGAAGGAAAAAGCATAAGGTCGGGAGGGGCAAGTTGTCTCTTTGCCTTTCCTTCTTTTGCCTCAGGCCCATATCGGCCTTTCCTTTTCTTGACTTAACTGGGATGAATTTTAATTGCAGCCTCTGTCCGTGTTTTATACTCTATGTACTCTCCACTTGTGTGGAGTGGATTTCCCATTCATCACAGGATTGCAGGCAAAAACCCCAGGAGCATTTTGCTTTCCTTCAAAGTTAGCCTTGCTAAAATCAATAACTTTAGGGCTGCTTCCTCCAGCTAGCACATACCCCCACCCCACAACCATTTCAAATTTCATGATTTTTGATCATTTGATTTTGTTTCTTATCTCCATATACAGATTTACACTTGCAATCTTTCCATGACAGTGACAATATTCTATACTGTTTCATTAACAGTACAAAGGCAACAACCTTGCAGTAACAGTGGAAACACAGTCTCATTTGTGGTTTTAATATAGTCACTATCATAACTGATCTCTAACAATCTGTCTCCCTACTTTCTCCTCCTCAACACCCCAAGTTCTGGTTTTCTTAGGGACCATTGTCTTAAATGCTTTTATTGCTTGGGCTCTTTTTTCCTAATCACCTGCAAGTCTAGTGCAACAGCCAAGAATCACAACTACAATAATCTGTTCATACCCTGCATGCAAAGCACTGAACTTAAACAAATGGAAAAAAAAAAGAGGAAGGAGGGGGTGAGAGCAAGAGTGTTTCCTACTGCAGATTGCATATGGAGTATCATCCCTCGGCAATAATGTTACATCTCTTCCAGCTTTATATTAACTCTCCCTCCTCTGAAACGGTGTATCTTGGCATTTTAAATCCCCCTTCATTTTCCTGGTTGTCTCTCTTATTCCAATAATATCTTTCTTATCCTTGAAAACATGTCACTCCAATTCAGCAGTCTTATTACATATGCTCCTAGAATTTGTATAAAAGATATTTAGCTTTTCTCTTTGCTCTCCTTTACTTTTCTTTTTCACTATCTCCTACAATGTTAATCCCTTCTCAGCAGGAAATGGTTTTCCTTCAGTCAAAGTCTTTCTTTTTGTGTGTATATCCACTAGTTCAGCTTGAATTCCCTGAAGAAGAACATAATTTTTTTCTTTTTTTTTAAAGGGGAGTGGGGAGAGGGGATGGAACATGGAACCCTGGAGTGCTCCTTGAAGCAATTAACTTTGTTCAAGATCGAGCTATATATTAATATAAATTTGACCCCAAACAGCAAATTCGGAAAGCAACTGGAACGCAGACTGGACTGTAAGGCAGTTTACAGGCTTCAGAAAAACTAACAGCTATTTCATGAACAAACTCTTTAGGATGCAAAAATGCAAGTAACAGCAAGCAGGATGATCCAAAATAAGAAACATGTATGTAGGGGGTTTGGGGGTTGTTTTTGTTGTTGGATTTTTTTATGGGATAATTTTGCTATTGTGTTAAAAAATGAGTGATATAACCCACACTCGGTTATCTGATAAACTAAGCTGTAGACAAAGAAAGATCAATGTGAAAAGAGACAGCTTTTGAAACGGTCTATTTTTAAAGTATTTGAAAAAGTAAATATTGTTTTAACACAGGAAGTTGAATTAGAGATTAGTGCCGCTTTTCCCACAGACTATGCATTCAAATTTTAGATTAGCAATTTTTATTTAATCTTTTGTTAGCCAGTACTTGAAAAGTATTTCAGTAGTAGGAAGCAATGTTAAAATTGTTAACTACAGCTTTCCACTTTCTACCCAGCCAGCACTGTACCAATGAAGCATATTTTCTATTGCCAGTGTCAGTAGAGCTGTGTCAATCTATTACTGATGCCTCAGGACAGAATAAGCATATCTGGGCAGGGGAGTGGCAGAGAGAAGCCAAGAGTTCAAAATTGCATATACAGATTCTGTTAGAAACTAAGTAATAAATAAGCTTTGCTACAACTACTATTTTAAACTCTGATCAATCTCTGCTCTTTTTACTTGGAAGGGTTTAACAAGTAACTTCTGTGCTGTAGATGAGTTTCAAATAAAAAACCTTAAGAGGATCCTAGTCATCAGATCTGAAAACACATGGAGAACAATTGTTTTCTTGCTGCATAATGACTCTATTTTCCCCAAGTCACAGAACAAATCAGATTCAACATCTGATGATCACTATATTAACATGAAAGGAGACAAGTATTAAGGATTCAACAAGCGGCTTTTTAGTAGCTCAAACAGTGACACAGACTTGCCAAAATTAATTGAAACAAAAGGTCTGAAAATACATTTTAGATAATCACATAACAATGTACACTTTCTCTCTGCTCCCTCCATTTAAAATACAGCACAACCACTGATTCAGAATTTTCACAAACTACTTGTAATCATGTAAATTACGGATGAGATGTAGATGTCAAATGAAAGATCCCTTCTGAATAAGGTCTCTGTGCTTCACTAGTCAAAGAATAAGCAGATACCCACAAAAATGAAGGGGGAAGCTGTTACTAATGTACAATTATTAGTTCTGTATTATGCTATCAGCTGCCTATTAAATTCAAGTCTTTTGAACTGATTATATCTGAAGAATTTTGCACCATTTTTCACCACTCAATACTGGGACTTGTAAGTAATTCTCAAACTTAATGCAAGAATACATTTGTTCTACAACAACTGATCAGCTCTGCTGGGACTGAAAGGTTAAAAATCCAATCCTCTGTCTTTTTTAGGTGATGATTTACATAAGAAGAAAGCCATTATTCTTGCCCTCTGAATGCCTCATCACAAAAATTCATGTATCCAGTTAAGGGATTTTTGCAAATAAAGTCTCATCTTTTCTTTCAAGGCTTAGCTTCTTTTCATGGTCAAGGAGCCATAAAATTCTGCCTTTGAGTCCTGTCATTATTGCTCCCCACAACCTTACTCCAGGCCCTTCCCCTCCTCCTCTGTGCCCTGTTTCCTTCCCTCCATGACAAAGTCCTTCAGAAGTGGTCATTCAACTATTCCTTTGTACTGTAACTCTCCAACACTCTTTTTGATGACAATTCACTGTAAGGTTCAATTTGCCTTCTCTGATAATCACTGCTTTTCTCTAGAGCATTCCTACTAACCATCTTACCAGCCAGTCTTTGCCATAGATCTAAACTGTGCTGTTAATTGAACACAGACCAAAGCTGACTTTGGAGGACAGTGTTTAGGTAGGTTATTTTTGGGAAAAGCTGAACGAAACAGTTTTTGCAGTAGCTCCCTTAACCACATTTTCCTAGAGATGGGCCAGCAGAGGACTAGGGGAGGCTGCTCATAAAGTTCATAGTGGTGCCCTGTACACTTTAGTGTCCAGGCCTCAAGCTAAGGATGGAAAGGCCAGGGAGATTACTGAACAATGGCATAGATGAGGATGTCAACAAACACAATATAAGGGAAAGATAAGTGCCCTTCATACATTATAAAATGCACTCGGAAGTCCAGCAGAAGAGTGGCAATCCAACCCACCACTGGCATAATTATCTGACCTACAGAAAAGAGGTACATATGGCACAATAAGTAGCAACTCGAAGAAACAGAATAGCTAATATCAAGACTCAAGCAGGTCACCTAGAGAAGCTCAGAGAGATGACAGATTTTTTCTTTTGATCAGTCCTGATTCCAAGAACCACAAGTCCCATGAGACATGGTCATCAAGCTAGAAAGGCATATATCTCTGAGTATTGATGATAAATCTTCAAGGGTATGCATTTCAGTGGAAAGAAAAAGAAGTTTGCAGTTCTGAAATGTCAGATTAGGAGCAATATTGATGGTTTATTCTATGCTGCCACTGAATATCACATGATGATTTGCTTACAGGTGCAACAACAATGAACCTCTCAAGATATATGGGCCATCTATGATCACAGCAAGGATATAGCTAAAACCCAGGAGAAAGGAAAGAGGAGAGGTTCAGGAGGAAAGTATTTTGGCTTTTACTCAGGAAGCAGAAGACAAAAGCCAGAGCCATTCTTTGAAATGCTGTCAGTATCACAAAGGGTCAGACAATCAAGGCAGTGTGATTCTGCCCATGAATGGTGCATGGAAAAAAGATTTAGGTCAATTCAGAATTGAGACACTTTTCTGAATGAATAGAATCAAAGAAGGGTCAACTGCTCCTATATCCAAATAGAGCCAGTTTATTTGTGTATCAAATTAGGAAAGAAACCAAAAGTTGGGTGGAAAAAAATAAAGTATCTAAACCAGGAATTTCCTAACTAAGCATGCATGTAAACTGTACATTGTGACAAAATATGCCTATCTTTGAAACCTAAAGCCTAAGATGTTTGAACCTGAATGTCAGAAATTACATAGATCATACTGCTGAAAAAGTATTGCTATACCTTAAAGGAAGTTGAAATTTTGACAAAGTAAATGAGCTAACTGTATTAAAACATATTAAAAAGCTGGTATTCCAGCTTATTTTTAAAATAAAAAAGAGCACCTTTAGATGCAATGGAAGATCAGAAAAGCAGCTGAAACAAAAAGCAAAGCAAAACAAAAACTCAGCCTATTTTCAATTAACCCTTCACAGAGCAAAGAATAGTGTGGAAATGAAAATTATAGGTATGATGCATGACCAGGTCTTGGACCATTTCTTCTGAGAATCCATAAAATCAAGTCTGTACTGAGTGAATTGGTTGGAAAAGCACATGGATTAATGCTGTATACTGCAAAAGGCAACGTGACTTTTTGGGGAAAAAAAAAAAACAAGATTCAATTTGAATTCTTTGAAGTAAAGGTGTATGTGTAAAGGAAGAACTGACTAATTTAATACATTGGCTTTATAGAAAGGTTTCAAACTTGGGAGAGATTAAATGGTCACATTTTACACTGACAGCAGTTTATTGGTACCTCCAACAATCTCTCTTACTTAACATTTTGAATAGGCTTGAAAACAGTGGCTAGTGAGGTGAAAAAGGATGGAGTGAATGCATCCAGACAGTAAAAGTCAAAGTTTACTCTGAAGTTACAAAAGATTTCATAATTGTTAAGGAACAGACAACAAAGTAGCAGATTAATGTATTAACCACAAGGAAGTAGACATGAAAAAATATTCTTAGCCACGTAAACATAACACTAAATTCTGAACTGTCACTGCTCCAAGTGGTCTGGCAGTTATTTTAGAGAGTCATTCACTAATGAGTAAAGAGGTAACACATTCCTCATTGGGAAAGAAATGAAAAATAAACCCATAAAACTTTACTGTTTGGAAGTTTAAGGTACAAAGTCCCTCGAATAACAAGTGGAGTTCTGACCACTGAATCGCCATATAATTCCAAAGGTTCCAAAAAGGTCAGTGAGGATGAACGAACTGCAGAATGGTTTCAATATAAGGAGAGATCTCGTTTATAAACAATTAAAATATGTGATCGAGTTCTATAGCCAAAATACCATACAGCGTAAGAATGATAAATAGAAAGAAACTGCCAAAAGTAACTGGCAAAAAGAAATTGGCAGGCAGTAGATGTAAAATAAAGAACGCTTTCATACAGCCACAATTCTGTACGAGGAAGCCATTGCCACACAAGTGCCATGCCAAAATATAAATTACATATATGCCACTATATAAGAAAAAGAACTAGACTATTAAAATAAAAACAGGTCAGTTAGTGGCTATTCAATACAGCCTGGCTTTAGAAGCTTCAAAACCACTAACTGTCAGAAAACAGGTCAGCAATATATCTAAAAGAAAGCTCTGCCTGGACATCTACTCTTCTTCCGCACTCCAAGACAAAGTATCTAGACAGACTGTCCAACTGATATAGCAGTCGTTAAATGATGCAAAAATTACAGCATTATTGAGCTGAGGCATTGGAAAGAGATACGTGGACAGGAGTTCCTTCACCTCTTTCCCCCTCTTCCATTCCAGAACATTCAACCTTCCAGCCAAGCTGACAAATTGTACAGTGCCAGGAAATACTCTTTTCTTCCATGAAAAGATGATACATGTGAAGTCTTACCACAAGATGCCTCCTGCGGATTGCCACCAGCACACATGGACTTTGTGTTGTATGAGATCTAAGCATGTCTTTTATGTCACCCTCCATTTGCTGCATGCACAGACGTTAAAGCAAGATGCAAGTAAGAGGATTGACACACAAATAATTGAGGCAGCACAAGGGACAACCTGAAATTTTCATCTTCCATTTCTTGATCAGACTTCTGACTTGAGTCTGTCTTTCAGCTTCAAAAACCTGAAATTTAATAACTACTTAAAAACAAAGATGCAAATGGAAACCAAAACAAAACAGAAAACCAGGAAACTTTGGCTGTACTCATGATTTTAGACTCACTAAAAGAAAATTATAGTATCTTGTGAGAACATTTACTTAGCAGCTAGCACACCACAAAGAGGGAAGAAGGACAATAGTTCACAATATCTGTGACCAATCCTTCCCAATAAAGACTTTGAAACCAGTTGTCGGTTTTCTGCTCACACACTGTACATTACACCAAGAACTGCCTGCTAGAGGACCTTCTGCCCATGCTGCAAATGGTGTACTCTAGATGGTGAAACTCCACTGTACAGCTTCAAGCTTAGTCTCCCCAAAAAGGAATCAAATTGAAGCATATTAGCAGGGTTTTTCAGTAGACAGAAGGCAAACCTGTATCAACAAGAACCCTTTCTATGCAGAAAACTGATAATGTAACTCTGTGTCAATGTTTTATACCAACAGCTGTATCAAGTACACAGAGACACTTCCAAACTCCAAGTTTCTCCCAACATAAATGTATAAGTGAAAGAGTACTCATACAGCTGCAAAAGTGTTCCTAAAGTTCTACCAATACATGACTGAACCCACTAAAATACATAAACATGTATTTAAGACATTAGTTCAGAAGCAAGGTCTATCTAGCTTAATATTTTTTTATGTATCTTCCAATAGTACTCCATATTTGCAGCAGTCTGAAAATAGTTGACTCTAATGACCAGCTTAATTCACAGGATGTTGTTAAACAACATACAGCTCTTTCAGTTCTTCTAATTCCAGTCATGCAACCTTTACTATTATTCTGAATATTGCATCTGAATACATAAAGAACACCTTTCAAAACATTCTCCTCTAAGAAGCAGGCAAGTTACTTCCATTTGGTATGACATACCTTTTAGAATAATATGCCACCACAATCTTAAACATATTTTTTAAAAAACATATGCTTAAAATTATATTTTAACTGTAACTACACATGACAGAAACAGATATATTGCATGTTACAATGGTCACTAGAAGCTGATTCTCAGCTATTAATTATTCCTAAAAAGGAAATTATAATATGCTTAGGAAGACTCAGTTATTTGCTAATTAAATACCAACAACACCTCTGCCCAACCCCCCCCTTTCCAGAGTAGCACAAATCATTATTTTTCTCTACTTTATTCAATGTTATCTAGTTAAAAAAAATAAATAAATTGAAAAAGTGCATCAGATGCCAAAAAAATAAAAAAACAACCTAAGAACTCAGGATGCTTAAAGATTTGAGACTAGGGAGAAAAATTAAGGCAAATAATTCTTAGCATGGTGCTTTCATTATTAAAAATACAATTTAATTGGCTGGAACATATTTTTGTGCAAGGAAACAAACTGTTTGTAAAACAAATTCAAAATTGATGGTTTTCAAATCTTGTCTGAAACTCTCCAGACACATCAGGCATAGCTTCTGCAAATCATTCAACACTACCTCCTCTCAACAATGGCTATACAAAGGCTTAATTCCATTCCTACCATGTATACAGAGTCTGGACAGACTTCAGTGGGATTTGTAATAGCAATTGAAAAAAAAAATCACAATTTCCAGAATGTAGTCAAGATGGCATTGACAAAACCTGTATTTTGGTTATTCTCTGAAATTAAAATCTTGGCACAGATGAAGTTCCTTGTATTTCCCAGCAGCTGTTAGACCACAAATTTAAATCTGCAAATATATTCAAATTCATATTCAGGAAAGAATGGAAGTAATTTAAGAGACAGTATAAGTGAAGAGTAGATAGAGGCATCTAGGAAATATCCCAGTTTCCCAAGAAGCTGAAGTTAGAACAGAGCTTTCAAATCCACACAGTCAGCATCCAAGTACCCATGGAATAGGAGAAGAAGAGGCAAGAACCACAGTAGGACTTCTGGATACAGCACAATAGGAAAAGTTATAGTAACCTCAAAGAACTAAGAGGCTGCAAGTTCAGGGGCATCTGAATGGCCTGCAACCATAGCACCAACCATATGGAGAGACTGCACCTCCTAAATACATTCCATACACAACTGCAATTAATAGACAAGAAGCTCCAATAAGAACAACTGATGCAAATTCTCCCCTCCCTTCTTGGGACTGACAAACTAATCCTACTAGATAGTAAGTGATGACTCCACACAGGAGATCAAAGATATTTGTTAAATTAAAATCCTTTCTTGCTGTTTTATGTCCTTATTAAACTTACAGACTACACAGTTTAAAAGACCTTGTATTTAGTAATACACACGCAGAGAGGGCATAGAATAAATGTTTGCTTCCCTGTTTTTAAGTCTCAGGTTCTTTGCTTTTAAAATAAATTTTAAAGTATTCAAAAACTTGTGCAGAAAATAAAAGGATTACTCAAATTGAAAAGGACAAGTTTTCTCTTGATAGTCAAACAGTTATGATGTAAAGCGGTCTCATTAAATCATAAGTACTTTAACCTTTTCTTGAAAGAACTGGAAGATTTAAAGATTTATAAAGAAATTTTGCCTAAACTAGGAAATGACTCATATTTGACATGTATTGAAATGATAATGCTGATTTCAATAGGCACTCTAAGAGCATTTTCCTCCCAGGAGAGTAATTCAGTCACGGTTACCTCTCTGCATTTAGATTTTAAACTTACTTTCTAAAGCTTTTAATGTGCTAGAGTCTGCCAAAACATGGCAGAGTTACATAGATATGATCAGGCAAAATAAAGGCTAGTAAAAAGACTATTTTTATAATTGCAGACACTAAATATGAAACAAAAACATCAATCTGACATGTTCTCAAAGAATCTCCTGTTTCAGCAGCCTTGGCTGTATCTGCAAATTCATGTTTAAATTCCATTCTTCTTAATTGGTTAAATAAATTCTGAAGTATCAAAGGGAAAGTGAAAGACTCTTAACAGTGAAAATGAATAAGAAAATACTCAATGGTGCTACTGTTACTAAGTGGCATACATCTGATATTGGTTTCACTTCGCAGAGATAATAAGGTACACAACTGGCCTTAATTATGCATTGCTGTGCTTTCAATTTTTTTTATTTCATTAAAAGTTAAGATTTTAAGACACCAGTTTTTCTGAAGTTACACTTCAGTGCATATCAGATTCTTTTAAGTCAAGGCTATATATCTTTTACTCCACTGTGTACCTTCAGAGTTTCAATTAATATACACCTAAAAATATGCAGAGAAAAATATCATCAAATCAAGATCAAACACACAGAAGGACCCCACAACTTTCTGAAGCCTGAAGGACTTGATCCTCACCAACTGAAACCAACTCGAATAGCAGCAGTAATTTTAAGGAAGCAGAATTCACAATTTCTGGCCTTATTAAAAACAAAAAAACAAACACCCAAAAAACCCACACCAAACAAAACTGTTTGAAATTGCAAAATGAAAAAATAACTTCCTTTATAGATCATAAGCATAGAAAATAAAGGCAGACATCACAGAGAAAAGTCATATTAACTGAAGAGCAGGAAAAAAATTGTCAAAATTCACTTTGGTTGCTAATCCACTACAACTTAGCTCAGCAGATCTTTTCAAGTTTGACTTTTCTCAAATGTTTAGTGCATGTAAAGAGCAAAGAAATGAATAGCCAATAGCTCTGTCAGCAATATACTGCATATTAAGAAGGCCGCATAAACTATTAAAAAGTATGAAGTTACTCTTAGACTGATGCCATCTCATCTCAAGTAGCTTTTTTGACAGTCCATTCCAAGACTATTAATGACTCATGTCCATCATCCTGATGGCAGTGGTTGTTATAGGAAAATTGCAGGGAAAATAAGAAGAATAATCCCATAGTCCACCCTGTAACTATGCATTGATATGAATGACCTCCTTTCCTACTTCAGCAATTTTCTAAAGATTACCTACTTAACAGAAAAACATTGTGAGAAATTTTGAGTTCTTTTCTTAGCATATTATAATACTAATTTTATTTCATGCCTGTTCCCCTAACCTTTTTGGTCATGTCACTCTTTCTGTATGACATCTTACTATCCCTCTTTCTGATTATGTCTGTTAGCAGCTAGTATTATTAATACACTTTTAATATTTCTGCCAAGTTCATTAACAAAAATGTAACACAAGGCTGGTCCAAAGACTAATTCCCAAACAATTCAATAGGATTTTTGCCTTCCCTTTCACCAGGATTATAAGCAAGTTCCTTTGAGCAGTATCTATTGCTAACCCTTCCCATGAGCATTCCCTTTGACCCCACAACTCATCATAGGTTGTCACATCAATGCTAAACTGAACTCCAGATAGAGGAAATCTGACACATTTACTTTGCCTGAAAATCAGTTTTCTCATCAAAAAAAAAAGCTAAGAGGTTAGACAGTGATGAGCTATCTATAGTAAATCCATGCTGCATTTTATCCCCTTTTTCATTTAGCTCCACATCTTTATCTATTTCTTCAAAGAGCTCTTCTAAATCCTCATATGCCACTGTGTCAAGACAAATAGGTCTGCATTGCCAAGATCCTTTTTCCTTCCTCTTGGTATGGGCTTTGGCTGGAATGGAGTTAAATTTTTTCACAACACCCTGGATGGTGCTGTGTTCCAAATGTGGGGCTAAAACAGCATTGATAACACTCTAGTATTTTAGTTATTGCTGAATAGAGCTTGCCCAGTGTCAAGCTTTTCTCTTTTTCCACTTTGACTCCCCATCCCACCTCAGCAGTAAGCCAGGGTTGGGCCAAGAAACTGGGAAGGGAGAAAGCCGGGACAAAGGGATATTCCACACTGTATAACCTCATGCTTAGCAATAAAATCTAGTGTAGAGGAAGGAATTTGAGTAGACATGGGTTTCAATTCCAAGGTGGCCTGCTGCTAAGAAACTCACTGAGCAGTGGGAGGTGGTGAGTGATGGCCTTAACACAATTTTTCCCTTTCCAGACTCCTGTCCTTCATGAGTTTTTCCCACTTTTGCTGTTGCTATCGTCTCTCCCATTCCACTGGCAGGGGCGAGGAGCTGGCTGGTGGGTGGCTGCTGGCTGGCATCAATGCATTCCTAAATACAAGCATTATAGCTCCACCTCTGACTTCATAGATTTGCATAGAATATCTCTTTGTCAAAGGATTTTAGGTACCAGTTCTTTCAGAATTTTTGGACAATGACCATCTGATTGCAGCTGTATGTACACAGTAAGCTTGCAAGTTCATGATTCTACCTCTTTATGATCACTTTTGTTTTCACAAGGTAATTTCTGTTACCCAGGCTGGGTTAGCTCTGCAGCTCTTGTTATTGAAAACAGAAGCAAAGTATTTATTTATTCTTGGAACTTTACTCAAATCATCCATAATCTCAAGCACACTTACACTGTACACAGGTCTTGCCTTCCTACACACAAAAAAAAATCATAAGAACTTTTTACCATTTGACAGTTTAATACAGATCAACATCTTTATAGTTCTAGTTCTATTCCTCCATAGCATTCTCTGTGAATTTGCTTCCTCATTCCCCAGTGCTCACACACTCTGCCATCTCTAACTGAAGAGATCTTATTTACTCAGATAAGCCTGGGCACTACAGAATCACAGAATCACAGACTAGTCTGAGTTGGAAGGGACCCACAAGGGTCATCGAGTCCAACTCTGAAGTCATTGGCCCACACAAGGCATTGAACCCATGACCTTGGCATTATTACAACCAAGTTTTAACCAACTGAGCTAATCTCAGGGTGTGAGATCCATTTATTCCTTTAAGAGCAGAAATTTTTCTTAATTTTATTATATTAATTTTAACAACCTCCAGGCCTTTTTTTCCAGTCAATCTCTGGACTCCACAGCTTACTTTATTTTATTAAAATAGTTCTACTTGTTTGTTCTCTTTAAAACTCAAAAGTGTACTTAGAGAACCAAAGAATCTGACTCTAGTTATTAATGTTCAACATTATCCTTGAGACCTACATGTCTGATAACACTCTCATCACTTAAAAAAGCTGGTACATCCAGACTTTCTGCTTCAGCAGCTGCTTGATGAAGAAACCTTTCATGCAGAACATATGGGAATGTTTGGGCCCTGCTTTTGTTAGTAGAACTTGAATTTCCCAGCTATAAACTGGAAAATAGGTCTCTGCAATGACACAGTTCTTAGTAGTAGCTCCCTCTAATGAATTACACATCTAAATCCAAAACCCAAGGATTTAAATTCCTAGATTACCTCAGTAGAATGAATTTACTAGCCTTCTCTTTCCCTAGAATTATTTTATTCCAAAGAAATTATTTTCAAACTGTGCTGTCCTTTCTTCTTTCATTCCCTCTTATCATTTAATTACTCTTTGGTCCTGTTCCACCATTTAGCTTTCACTTTCATCATTCCTGAGCAGGCATATGTTCTTACACCTGAATTCCAAACATACCTGCAATCCTACCATATTTTTTCTCTCTCTAAATTCAGTTTCACATCTGTAACCAATAATTCATACTCCTCTGTCATGGTGTCTGTAGCCTAACACCTGTGTGCAAATATTTCAGTTTTTCTCACTGACCATGGGAACTCCCCTGTTTGTAGGTCCCCAGCTCCTACTGGTTTTGGAGGCCCTAGGCCTGAATCAGTCTCATACATATCACCACATAGTACTATTGTAGTATTGTAGTATTCCATACGCATGTTACTTTTGCATATTTTTATAGTCTCTCTCATATTCTCATTTTCCATTCATTTCTCCATCTAAATTGGACAGCTTCTAAAAGAAAACTAGAATAAACAAAAACCCCAAACCTCAGCCTAAAGTTTCATAGCCAGGCCTAGGGCTAAATGGATCATGCTCCATCCACGTCATCTTCAATGGGAAGCTGAATCCCACAAAGCACAGAACATAAGGTTCTACCCTGAGCTCTGAAACTTAGGAAAGGTATTAAGCCTGCAGTTCCTTTAAGAGTCTAGAAGCTATGTCTGCTATGAAACTAACAACCTTCCTCAAAGAAACAAAGGACCAAATTTCATAGGGTGCCACAGGTTTCTTTGCAATGCAGTTCAGGCTCTGTGTGTGTATTTAACCAGCCCTTTCCCTCTTCGTTTGGCTATCCCAGGCTTTAGCAGTTCCTGAGTAAGTACAAAATGCAGCTGACAGCAACAGCAATAATATAGCACCCTTGAGTGTTTGAAGTGTAAAGTTCATTAGTTCTACCTTAAGGTCACTCTTTTAATCCAACAGCCAAAATCTTATTCACACTACTATGTTGCTATCCTGGAAAAATAAAACTGCAAAAATATAAAGACATCAGCTTAGATACTTCTTACAAGTGAAAAGATCAGCACTAAAAATCCAAATGACAGTCAATACCTTTTAGCAAGTTTCAAGAAAGCAGCAAGACTATTCTTGATTGTGCTGTAGATCAAATGAAATTTAATAGAATGGATAAAGGAAATGAAGGAAGGAGAAGATAAACATTTCAATACCTGATAATTGTGTTTTATAATTATTAGTTGAACTTGGCTTACAAATAGAATTTACTAGTGTGTCTGTTGGGAATTACAAGACAGGCAAATAACTGAATTTTAATTTCTTCTGTGTTTGTTTAATGATTTTGTACATACAGTTTAAATTTTAACAAACTCAATTTTGTTTTATCCTCAGTGGATATTTGTACACTTATTAAAAAGTTATGTCAACAGAAGACTTTTAGAACACAGGAACTGTGCTCTAACAATTTTGAATCCTATTTTTTAAATAAGAGGTAATAGCTCTGTAACTCACTACCTTGACTGATCCTGCACAAACTCACACATTTGCTTATGTGCACTGCAAGAAGATTTTAAAACTAAATGGGACACACCTCTGTAAGATAAGTACATTAGCATGTATAGTGAGGATGGCATTTCCTTTTTTAGGAAATAATCTTAGATCCAAGACTAACTGGTAATACTAGATATAAGTAGTTTTTCTTCACCTCACATACTCAGGTTCTTAAAAGTGAGAATTTTCAGCCTCATTCAGTCTACTTGTTCAGAAGAATGGGAACACCATTTCTTTCCAGTGCTAAATTAGCAATTGCTAATGAGCTCCCAGATTAAGATACTTACTTATAAGACTCAAGAGTTATCATTTACATCCCCCAATTTATTCTTTTATATTTATATAGTTATATCATTCTCACAAAAATGTTGTATTTCAAAAAATATTAAATGGCTTTTATTTTACTCACCTGCACACTAAGATGAATCCATTTCTTCACAAGAATTCTCCCCATAGTCTTTACTTTTATTGGTGGCTGCAAACCATTTACTGTGCGATAATAAAACATGGTCTCTTTCTCAGAGATTGTGAGTTTGAACACAGTCTTCCCATCAATAGCCTTTTCTACCACACACCTTTGAAAATAACCAAGAAAAACAACATAAGGTCAGAGGCACACACACATACACATTCCTGCCAAGGTGCTATCCTGTAAAGTGATGCTAACCAAAATGTATTAAAATAAACATTAAAAATACAGCTCTTGAGAAGATGCTCAGTGACAGTGAAAGTCACAGGATGTACTAAGTGTAAAAGAACTTTAGCAAAGATATCTTCTGTCTTGATCCATGAGGTTTTTGTGTTGTTTGGGGGTTTTAGTGGGGGTTTATTGGTTGGTTGGTTGGTTTGGTTGGTTGAGTTTTTTTTCAGATGTAGTGCATGCAACCAAAGTTCACTGAGGGGTGGAAGAGGAATCCACTTTGTCACCTCTCTTCAGGGTTCCGTGACAGAAACCACAGTGACTCACAAGCACTGTGTAGGTCTCTGACATACTTTTTTAAAGCTGTGCAACTTAGCACATCCTAAAGAGTCAGTTGAATTTGCCTTAGTCTAACAAGGCCAATGTAATATAACCACAAAAAGCTGTACAAATGACTTGCTTTGTAATATTGTCTTCCATAAAATAAGAAAATAAGTCTTCCATCTTTCCACCAAATCTGTCCAGGCACGACAGCAATAATACCAGCTTATTCTACACTCTCCCTCTGGCACAGCCACACATTAGGGTTTTTTCCCCCACAAAGAATTCCCATTAATAGCAAATACAACAATGACATGTAAGGTATGAAGAATATCATCCATAGCAACCCATTTTACATTTCTGCTGAAATGTTTTTGCCAATTCAATCACCATGATGTCAAGGGTCCAGAGAAAGTGTAGGCTATATATGCTTGTGAAACAACTACATATATTATTAAGGTAATCATCAGTACAAGAAAAATTATAAAGTTCTACCCTTCCCATTTCAGGTGCTCAGGAAATACAGCCCTCAATTTATTGACCCATGAGAAGTCAAATATTGTAACAGTTACACCAGACTAAATTAGTGCTCTAAGTCAAAAGAGAGAAGCATATACAATTTGTAAAAGGTTGGGATTTACTTAGACATATTTCCAGGGAAAAAAAATAAAACCAGAAAACTCCCTATCTACCAATAAGTGTCTTCACCTACCACATATTTATAAAAGTATCAAAAAGGCTGTTCTTTGATACAGCCATTATTCACTAATTCGCCTTTAAATAGAAGAGAAAAATTAATTCATCTTAACTGTTATTATATTAGCCTGCTGGAATGTTGTCGATGAAACACCTTGCAAAATGCAGACTTCTGTTTTCCTAACCTTACTAAAGCCACATTTCTTAATAAATTGTCCACTGCTCTTTTCAATATTTTGTTTGCTTGTAAACATGCTAGTTTTGTTAGATAATAATTGTGAAGGAAGGCTCAGCTAAGTAGCAAAATATTTAGGAACTGGATTTACCCAGTTCCTGGATAAACAATAATTGGATAATCCAGGTTTTTGTTTATTTTAGTTATCTAAAACCAACACCCCCACATTGTCTTTATACCCAAAGGTGTCATGACTTTAAGAAGGAAAGCGACCTTGATGCACATCACTTTGAAAACTGGAAAAAGCAAATGTGAATTGTGACTTATTATTAAAAGAGAAATATTAAGAGAGAGAAAAGAGGGAAGGAAAAAGGAAAAAAAAACAGGAAAAAAAAAACCAGAAAAAAGAAAAAGCCCCAAACTAGTGCTAACATAGATGAAATAGACAGAAGCACTACTCCTGACTCAGAGCACGATTTTCCATTCCAGCCATGATTATAGAGAGAAGCCATTGTTCTTTGTGAAGTTTTCAACTTCTGGAAACCTGCAGTCCCACAGAGCCAATTCCTGCCTACATATATTTCAGTGGTGGGGTTGGAAAGAAAAAAAGCAAATAACACAAATCTGCTCAGTCAGCTTTCAAAGATAAAAATATTCTAGAGAATCTCACATGGCTGCACTGCTGATCCCCACCCATTAACTGGAGCACTTGCGAACGGGAACACCTGCACCAGTTCAAATCAGATGAACGGTATCTTAAGGCAAATCCCCCTTTCAGTCTAATTCCTAATGTAAAACATCTGAATGGATATAAAGTAATAGGATATGATTTCAGTCACTTACATAAATAAAGTTGAAAACTATATGTGCTACCCACTTCACAACCAGGCAATTCCTGCTGATCCTTTTGCATGTAAAAGGTCTCATCTCATTTCTTGCCCACTGCCAATGTCTCCTGGTCATCTAACTTCCAGTTACTCCAGTTCACATTACATAGATATAAGCTGCCTATAATGATTATTCATACATGCTAAGCTACTACTCATATTCTTATCCTATTCCATTGTGAAGGGTTATCATCACATACAGTTTCCTGTATTGTGCTAAGGCTTCCATACAGGCTATGCACAGGCTTACTGAAAGCAATTACATTAACTGATGACTACATGCAGCAAGAGAGGAAGCATGAGGAAAGAATGAAATTCAGGGGCAAGAACTCTGCTCACTTACTGCCTAAAGGAAAAGTAAATTTAAACAGTGGAGTACAAATGTCAGTGCTTTCTCACTATTCTCTTGCTTTTTTTCAATATTTCAAATATGCAGTGACTTAAAAGTACGCCTACATATATCTCTACTACACATCTTAGAAGAACATTAGGGCTTCAAATAAATCTGTAAAATGACCTGACTTTCCTTCTCTTTGTAGTAAAGTGTATTCTTTCCCAGATTCATGTAAGAAAACTTGGTATTTGAAATTGATGAAGAAAATTCTTGGTGTTTCTCTTCTTATCCACATATATTTTGTAACACTTGTCAAAGGCCTTTGGATCGTTGCATCACTAGCAGAGTAACTTCTAACAGAAACATCCTGCTATTCTCTTACATGGGTACATGCCTAACAGAAATGTCACAGGATGTAATGGGATACTATGCAGCAACACTCCCAGCTTCTTTCCTAAGCACCTTCACACATCCAGAACACATAAAATTCAGCAAGAAAACATATTAGCATGGCATGTCCAAAACACATGCGTCTGCATTTTGCCAGTAAAAAAAATACCTTGTTAAACTTCCAAACATTCTACTGGTAAAATGAGCAGCTCGTTCTGGCTGATCTTCCTAGTTGCTTTGGTGGCAGTGCAAAAACTTTGTTAGAAAGCAACCTAGTTCCATGAAATTCCTCTGCTGTGATAATGGAGTTTAAAAGATCTCACAAATGACATGTAACAGGGACAATTCCCCATCAGGGACTGTAAAATGTAGGACAACTGGTAAGTCAAACTCCATATGCCAATCTGAAGGACTCACTAAACCAATATAATAAAAGGTAATACATCTTAGGTTGCTGGTAAATGACTTCTCTTTTGTAATATGCCTTCTGAGTCGAATTTCAGTGGCTGTTCTTGTGCAACCACTGTTGCACCACAACTGGAGCTTCACTCATTTTATGAAGAAGCAAAAAATTACACACTTTTTTTCTGTGAACAGTGGAAAAAAAAAAAGTATATGAACAGTGGCATATCATTCTAACCACTGGAATAACTGTTGTTCAATTTCAGTTTTCAGGCCTGGGCTTTACCATTTTCATTTCTACATATTGAATAACAGCAATCTCACAAGGCAGAAGAATGAAGTCATCTATTACAAAAATTGAGTAAAAACATTTAAATTTTAAAGTGATCTATAAAAATTACTGAACAGTACACTGTGTAGTTATTGACACAGTAGCAATTGGAAGTTAATCTTTTACACTAGTCCATGGATTTATCAGTCATCAGTAGAGTCTGGTTTCTTCACATCACTTAATCATTTGAAACTAAGGACATAACATTTCATTGTTTTAGGCTTCATGCATCAAAAGCCCATCCCACTGACAAAGGAGTTTCACAGAACTCACTCAACACATCACTGCAATGGGTGGCTTGGAAATTAGCAGGACATTTCTTCTTCAAGTTAGGCGTGTGCTCTGCTTAGCCAGACTCTGATAAGCCCACATGTGTGTGGACATGAATTCATGGCACAGGACAACACCAGGAATGGAGTCTCTAACATTCAATATTCAACCATTATTTAGAAAATATGGACTATAAAAGCCAAAGCTTCAGAGGCACCTTTAAACAAACCACCGTCTGAGCTGATCTAACTTCAACTCAAACTAAAGTCATTTTGCTTTGCAAATCTCATTGATTTCCCCTTCATAGCCACAAATTCCACAGTTGATTTTTTAAAAGGTAGTTATCATTGCATAAAACAGACTATAATTTGACATTACAATTTTAGATATTTCTATTTTTTCTGATGATTTTCATACCACTAGACAAGTTACAATTTCCCAGCAGCATGCAAAAGAAGTATCAAGAATACCTCAGAGCATACCACTAACTTCATTCCAAGAATAAGTTATGAACAAAAATACAAAACCATTTGTGACATATACTCTGAAGAAGCATATTGTACTTCTTGTATGCTTTACTTTTAAAGAGGATGTGCATAACACAGTAAGAAAGAGTAGGAGCCTCTGCATTTTGTGATAGATGAAGGGAACCTTTTTTGCTGGATCTGGGCAGTGTTTTTCAAAAAACAGGTTTTTCATTACAGTAAGGCCCAGTCAAGCCAAAAGGTTACTTATTACAGCAGTATTTTCTAAAACTGCAACATGTAGGCAAATAGGAGAGAGAACACACTCAGCCACCTCTATTTTGTGAACACCTAGTGAAACTTCACTAGCCATTTGAATAGTGGAATCATTTGTTAAAGTAGCAACTAATCTCTTGGTCAGGAACGTTCCCCAGATCTTCCAGGAAAAACTATGACCTCTTTTCTATGGCTCTGCAATACTCATTTTGGCAGCTTTCCTTGTTTGTTTTCAAGACATAAACTTGTGTTGGAGGATTCCTAATTTTAGATAATTTATTTTCCATCATGAAAGCAGTAATAGCACAACCCTCTGACAACAAAATTTTCTAGCAGTTTTTAGAAGGAATGTCACTTAGAAATACAAATTTCTATTTTTGAGAATAGCCATGCACATTATATATGAATAGTTCCCACTGAAAGCAATTGGACTATCAACTGAGTTAATGCCACTGAAACTGAAGCTACTTGTCTTGACATCTGTGAAGATCCCAACCTAAATACAGCTTTAAAAACGTCACAGTTTCTCACTGCACCCTTTAAAAGTTTAACTAGCTTGCTAATAATGACTGTGACTACAACGATCAATTTTTTTAAGAGCACCAGGAAAGTAAACACCTTCAATACTACTTACATTACACCTTCTTGCTCAAGTTTCAACCATACAGTTAACGTAAATGAAGCTGCAAGCCTTGGAAAACGGGGAGTAGAAAAGCAATCCTTGTGATTATGAAAAATAAAACTGGAAGTATTGCTGAAGGACCCTGGATGCAAGTCCCTTTTGTCCTCTGTGATACAGGTACCAAGGCCTTCTGAAAGAAGTGATTTGTAGGACGAAGGTGAAGACCTATATGGGCATTCCTGAACACAAAACCTCTGGGTGCACGATATAATACTTTGAACAGTTACTGAGCTATGACAAAAAGTACTTCGGTCTGGCAGCCCACAGGTGGCTTGAGTTGGCACGACTGACACGTTTTTGAAAGCTCCCACGTTTTCAAGCCTAGGGAAATGTCCCTGAGAGCTGACCAACACAAAGGAGTCATAATAAGTTAGGATTAATGTTTCAATAGCATGAAACAAGAAACGACACCTCAAGGAAAGAGCCCAGCAATTCATGTTTACAAAAAAGCTCCTCCTGATTAAAGCATCCGTAAATAAATAATGATGTCCATGTCGGTAGCAATGTCCTCAGGTGGTGTGCTTTAAGAGTTTATGTAGCATTTCATCCTCAAAACGCTCGTGCAAGGGCTCAGTTGCAAGGGATATCTATGTCTTCTGGCCAGCGAAACGCACGTGGGACCTGCAAACCACAGAAAACACACACAGTCCGCAGAAGGAACACGCTCTTTTGCACCAACAGAGGTGATGCCCTACTGGGGATTGCAGGGGTTTGAAAACGAATACTTCTTCCAAACTGCGGCCAGCAGGCCCACCTGGCCGCCTTTGCTGGCTGGGGCTGAGCCATCCCTAAGCAAGCCTCGGGATCAGCCCCCCCGAGGGCGCGCACGCTGCTCACGGCCGGGCGCGGTTTATCCCGGATCTGCCGCGTCACACGGGGCCGACCCCGGGCTTTGAGTGTCACGGTGCGGGGCACGGAGCGCAGCGGGACGCGCCACTGCGGCCTCCCAAAGTCTTTGCTGAGGTTTGGAGCGAGTTGTTCGGCTCTCACGCCTGCAGCCCCCCCCGGCGCTTACCTCAGCCCCGCACCGCTCCTCGGGAGCTGCCCCGGGTGCCGTCCCCACCGCGCTCCTTCGGGACACCCCTGACCCCGGGCAGCCCCAGCGGGCGGTGTCACCTATCGCCCCTCGTGCCTTACCCCGCCGCCCACCTCACGCCGGCTGCTCCTCTCAGCGCTCGGCAAAGCTGATTACAAAACCACGTCCCCCATCTGTCCCGTGTGGAGCTTTTCTAACAGCGAGCGCGGGGGCGGGTCGGGCCGGGCCGGGCCGGGCCGGGGCAGACGGCGCACGGTGAGCGGATGCAGCGCCGCTCCCGAGCCCGGCAGCGGACGATGAGCGGATGTAGCGCTGCTCCCCAGCCAGGCAGCGGAGCGGAGCGGAGCGGGTCGGGTCGGGACGGGCCGGCGGCGCCCGGCGCTCCCCCACGGCGGCAGCAGCAACGCCGTCGCTCGGCAACGCCGCGGCCCCGCCCCGCGTTAAAGCGGCCGCGGCTGCAGCGGCATCCCGGGACACCTCCCGGGAAGGGGAACGCTGAGAGGGGATGTCTTTGGCATGCTGGAACGAGGGTGAGGGTTTGGAGTCGTAAGAGCGCGGAACGGGCCGTTCTGTGCTTTTCCCATCAAAATAAGCGCAATAAAGAAGCACCGGCGGGACCTTCAGGCTCGTTGTCGCGACCCGCGTTTGTCGCTTTGGCGGAGCTGCGCAGAGCAGCACAAACGAGCTGCGGAGCTGCCCTCAGTGAGCTACAGCGGGATGTTTACGTGTGTTTCTGGACAGAGAAACACCAATTAATATGTCCCTTGAGGGTATATGAAGCATCTATAAATTTTATCTTTATTATGGAAGTTGCATGTGCGGCAACCTGGCCGGTATCTTTCCCTGTAATTTTGTTGAAGTTGCCTCCAGTAACTTGTCACCTTTGCATGTTTGGACTTTTACTGGATACATAGTGACAAAATTCTTTGGCAACATATACAACTGCTAAGAAATCTTCTCTGTCATGACTCAATGCATTTTAACAAGCCCTTCATCCCATATCAAACAAGCTCCTTGACCATTCCTGGAACGTCTCTGCTTTAATACAGATCTTTTTCCTACAGTCATAAAAGATAAATAGTAATTCCTGGTGAAGTGTTATCAGTCACTTTGCAGTGTTTTCATGTTTCAGTAGTCATTCAGCAGAATGCTGTCAGAATTACATGCCCTAAAGTATTCAAATGTAAAGAACTTTGTTTACCACTGAAGGGCTGAGAGGGAACATTTGTCTGAGGCACGGGGCAACCACTCAGCCCATAAAGCATTCCTAGATAAATACAGTAAGACCGTGTGCTACAATTAACAGTGCCATGATCAGAGCTTTTACACACCAATACCAAACGAGTTCTTACAGAACACAATGGAGAGAGAACAGACAAAAAAGAACATTGTAATAAAACCTCAGATATCAGCTACCATCTCAGGACATCAGAGGATGGGAACAGCTATAAGTCATGTTGCATGCAGCTGACAGAGGTGCGAACTTGCCAAGTGGCCAAGGACACTAGACTGACTTGTGTGCATTTCTTGGCATTCCTGAAACATTAAAAAAAAAAATTGGGTTTTGCTCTGTCCCACCCCTTTCCAGCAATTGGCCAGGCTTGTTCCAAGATTCCTTGAAGATCTAACAGTTGTCCAAAAGGAAACCCAAGGTACATGCAACACAAAATGCACTTTCTGTTATATTCTGCAAATACTTGACCACCTCATCACCTCACAAGTAGACTAGCATCCTTCAATAGTGCATAGTTTTGAAAATGGCCCTGTCTTATGTTTCCCCCTCTATTCCCAAAAATAAACACCAGAGATAAAAATTTTCCTTTTTGCATGTTTCATCCAAATACACAAGACAAACCTTGCAAAACCATATTGCAGGCCAATAACACAATTAGACAGGTCAAGGATCCTTTGTTCATCAGAAGTACAATGAATAAACTACCTGAAGGAGGTTAAAATATGAGAAAACATCCAAAGGGAAACCTGAGAGCGATTCTATAGGAAATATGGATCCTGTTCACAGGGGTGTTTTGAAGGCTCTTTGATGTATATGTACGAAAACAGAGAACTCTACCAGATAAGAATATGTGCTAGTGTTATGCAATGAATTCTCATGAAGAGTTCATTATGACCATTTAACTATTAGAATTGGGGCACAAGGAAAGTGAATTAAGCTCAGTGCTTCAAGCTTTTAGTTACAAGTATTCATCTCACCAGAAAAGACAGCCATCATGAGCCACTGGGGTGTACTAAGAAACACCAATGTCATTGGAGAATCTGACCCGCATCAGAAAGTTGTGACATAACTTGGTCCTAATGATTCAATACTCTATCCACAGCAGATCGCGTTATCCAAAAAAAAGCTTTCCATAGTAGCAGCTTTCTTAACCCTTGGATAGCAGTCTCAGGGCATACTGAGGCTCTAGGAGGTCAGGGCAGGTTGCTAAGGAACAGAAACCATAAAGCTTAGTTTGTTTTACAGCAGTCTGTGCCTTGACTAAAACATTTTGAAGACCACATGTCTAAAATTTGAGTGATCTGAAAGAAAAATTTTACATGAGAAGTCATCTTTCTACAATCAAGTTATAAGCTTTCAAAAAAATATGTATTTGCACATCCTCAGTGATCATCTTATTGAGATGGTAAAACCACAGGGGCTAATTAATGCTTGCCTTGTATGCAAACTAACACAACCATTGCCAAAATTCAGTGATCATCTGGTAGGATGGAGAAGGAAAAAAATAAAGAATGAATACACTTACTCAGAACTCCATTACATAGCTATTGTGCATAAACAGTGCACAGTTGCATGTATGTATTTTATACTCCCATAATACAATGCCAAGTTAAAATACCTCCCTAGAATTCCTGGAATGATTGAGGTAGAATTTCGGGTAGTCCATTTCTCTCCAAAAACACCATGGATGTTCTGCACCACCAAAACTGCTTTTAAACAATATTTTTATTAGTAGTGAGCAAAGTCTTGGCAACTAATTTGTTAATCAATTTTGCCTTGTCTCATGTTCATAAAGAGTCCTGAAAAAAATGCAGAATTTTGAAGTCTATTGTAAGCTTGTGTGGGTATGCATTTACAATATCTGGAATGGAGAAAGTCCTGACAGAAATGGATTTGTGAAGAAAATCAACAAGCCGCCGATAATGCTTTAACAACTGATGTTTTTAATGTTGTTTAACTGTGCCAAATGATTGTTAAAATGTCTTTTTGCAAAGTCACTGCTTCTCCTTCCCAGAATAACTTGGGATACCCCGTTATCTCAGGGCTCTGGAGGAAGGTTGCAAAATGCATGTTACCTGAACCCCCCTCCTATTGAATGTAAATTTTTTTACTCCCATTAGCCCAGAGACAAACCCCCTCTTGTTTCCTATTGGTGGGTTTTGGATCCTTCCAAGGTCCATATAAATCCCTGACCAGCAGCAATAGACTCTCTCTTCTCCTCCCTTTACGGTGGTCTCTGTGTGTCTTTCTCAGGGCCTCTCAGGGGACCACGTGGTCAGGGAAAGCGGGGAGCACATTTTCTCCTAGGTAACGGAATAAGCTCCAGGACCAGGAGAATCACCATACCATTGCAGGTTGCATCCCTACAACAGACAGCCACCACAGACGCAGAAGGAACCCTGCAGAAACAAGCTTGCTGTTGTATCATGTTCTGCAAACACCTTATACCAACATTAGCTTTTGTTTGTGCAGCATTGACTAGTTGCATGCTACTATTTTTGCTATTGTATGAAGTGACCTATGTAAACTAGCCCACACAACATGACTTTCAAAGATTAAACTCAAGTGTGCAATTCAAAATTCACTTTCAGTGAATATTAATAAAGATATAATTTTATGAGTGCTTTTCCTAGTAAAACTACACCATTTGAATATTTGCAGGAAATTAACATAAAAGATCCATTTGCATTGCTGAGTCAATATGTATTTCAAATTTAACTGTCTAGGAAAATTATTTTTTTCCAGTATTTTGCAAGGAATAATAAAACTACAATGCAAGTACATTTTAGTAGCTGGAGGGGAGTTGATCATGACAACGCAGAAATAATTAACAACTTGTGTTTTAAAGGGGAGGAAATTGTGTATAAGGCAGTGAAATAAATATTGGAGTAAAATTTTCTGAAAGCACAGGAGGAGACGGCAGCAAGTATTTTATAGAGCTGTTAAGAACCTTTTAACAGCTTTACAAGTACAGTACATCACACGGCTTATTTTAGCACCAAAAACTTTCTTTGTTACTAGAAAGGCAGAAATGAAAGACTTTTAGGCAACAAGTTTTACAGGCTCCCTTCACATGAAAATTCTGAACTAGAATCTACATCTCCACATGGTAAATCCAGTGAAACAAAACCGCTGCAAGGACTTCTTTACACATAATTTTTTTTTCAGTCACCATGAGAGGCTGTAATAATGGCCTTTCCTTCCTCCTATGCAGCTGGAGCACTTGGACTCTTATAGTCAACCCCTCCTCTCCTTACAGCATCTGTTATTTCCTCCACACCTCTTCCCACCCCAAGCCATCACATGCTTTCCCACCAGTTCCCAGAACAGGATATGTCCAAGTAACATTTTCTGTTCTCTTTTATTAGCCCATTCTCTGAAAAAAATTAGGCAATGCATTCTCTGTCCTTCAAACCTTTCAATATGTTATCTGTACTTAATTAATCAATTATCTGTTTTCATCAACACTCAACATCTTCTCCAGGCTCTCGGTCAAATCCCTGCCCCTACTCTTCAGTTTCCTTTAGACCTGCTATACTCCCCTATTTCATGGCTGCCAGCAGGAGCAGTGAGCAAGCAAAAATTCTGTGCAGAGACTTATACTTGAGAGACATTACAAAAGACAATCATGATTTCAAGTTTTAGTCAGATTCATCAAAGATAACATTTCTTCTAAATATCTTGCCCTTACTTTCAAAGATGCTATGGGGACTGCACCATAAGACATCATAATAATTTCTTTATATAAATGTTCAACTTCTGCTTTTCCTTTTGGAAAATTACTCTTTCATAGTTTTCCAAACACTTCACTTATATTTATAATTTTTTTTCAAACCCCCTGTATTTGCATCCTTTGCCTTCAGTTTCTAAATTCACTTCGATTTTACAGCCACTCCTATTTCTTCTTGCAAATTGCTACAGTAAATTAACTAACATATTCATTCCCAAGGGTATGCTCCTTCCCCAGACATCTTCCTCCTATTTGCTCCTGTAAGGATCTGTTCACTTTCTTTTCAAACCAACCCTTCAGCAAGCATCAAGTTTCTCAAAACTTTAAATTCTACCCTCAGAATCCTTATTTCCTACCAGTTTCTTCTTCTGCTTGTCCGTGTATCCCTCTCCTTCACAACACAGACTCCTCATTAATTCTCTGACCTTTAGTTTTCCCTCTCTCTCCCTATTCACCTTCCCTTCCCTTTGAAAGCTTCCAGTTGAACTTGCCTCAGCCCAAAGTTCTCCAAAGTTTGTGGTAAATGATTTTTCTTCTCAAAGACTGTCTTCTATGTGTGTGAGGCAGAGATCTTGAGAAAAACTTCAGAGCCATAAATTGGTTATTGCTGTGCTTTGCCCAGCTGCTGGGGTAGCAGACCCAGTATCGGTGAAGCAGGAGCTTTGCCATGTCCAGAGAAGAATCACACTCCCCTTCTTTCCTGCGCAGGACACATTCCAGGTCTCCCCAAGCCAGGAGGAGCAATTAAACACTTCCTGCTTCACCCCTGAGGTCCCTGATGAGCAGCAAGAGCAGCACATAGAGGAGGTGCTGCGGCTGTCTCCCTGTTTGCTCCCCTCAATGGGGAACCAAGTGTCAGAGACTGAAACGGTTAATGATTTATGCATTCTAAGAAACTTTGCAGGCTTTTGACTTTTGCATTATACCCCTGATGGGCAGTTGGGGCCCATCCCTTCCTCCAGTGCTAAAAGTGTCAAGCCCTGAAGAGGCAAGAAGAGCCGTTACCTTGCCCTTCACATGAACCGGGTGGGCAGAATATTGGGGGTTCACAGCCCGGCTGGTGACACTACTTCGTGGAAAACAACCCCCTGCCTCGGGGGAGGTGCAAAAGGCATGCTGAGGGTATATAAATGGACTGGTGACTTTGGGAATTTGGGTTCTGTTCCTCGCCCCCACCGCCTGCAGGACTGCTGAGATGCAGTGCTGGATCCCTGGGCGGTGACTATGTAAACCTTTTTCATTCTCATCTTTTCTCATCTCTTCTTTTTCCTTTCTGTCCTGGACTCTTCTCCTGTCCTTCCTCCACCTATGCATCTCCCCCCTCCCTGCCCCAAGGTTATTTCTATGTCACATTATATGGAATTGTTAAATAAACACCAATTACCTAGTGTCGTTTCACTTTAATCCACCCCAAAGGAAAGATTGATAACAACCTAGGTTACCCCCGTCCCCTTTCCCAGGAGTGGGTCGTAACACCAAGGAAACAAATGGGGTGTAGGTTTGTTTTCTTCCCTTCCTTCTGAAACAAGAACAAGGTCTTAAGAAGTTATGTTAGTGCCTTGCTCCGCAAAGTACTGTGTGAACCTTTGATAGCTTGTTCTGTCCTGACTAAATAGATAATGTTAGGAATGCACTTCAAGCTCCTTAGTAATCATAAATAAAGATTTAGGTGGACACTCAGAGAAGATAGAGAGAACATGAGTCAAGGAGATCTACAAGCGTCAGCACTTGAGTCAAGCTACCAAAGAAAGCTGAAAAGTTCAAAGCAAGGAAGAGAAGCAGAAGACCCCAAAAGTGAGGCAGGAGGCCGGAACGACCCCCTGAAAACCTGCCAAAAGAATGTCCAAGAAGACTCCATCTCAGGCTCCACCTTAACTCCGCCTATTATGAATATGATAATTATATGTCAAAATTATATGAATACGTATGTTAAGATGTTGTAACTTTGTATGAGGACTGCATAAATTACCCCATTTTTCACTGAAACAGGGTACCTAGTTGTCCAGCACTAACTGGCTCACCTCCCCAGAGGCAAGAAAATAAATACTTTTGCTACTTAAAGATAAATTGTCTCTAAGCAGTTCTTTTAGTTCCATGCCTTTTTGGCATCACTCCCAGCACATTACAGCTCACAGTGCAGTACTGCCTTCTCAGGTAACAGCTCTTCAGATCCTTTCCAGCAACCAGGACCGATTTACTCCCTTGGCCCTGTGAAAGGCCATGGCTGACCCAGGAGCACAGTGCAGTTGAATTCAGGTCCTCTCTCCACTTCAGACTGGGAGAGAGCAAGAACTTCACCATACCTACTGTTTTGCTCAAAGGTTCCCCTGTTATATTATGTGCCATCTTTCAAAGCCATGCAGAAGTCTCATGCTTTTCTTTAAAGTTGTGATCCCTCTGCTCCTGGTACCTCTTTTCTTCAAGAATAAGTTTAAAGCTGTTACATTCAAACAGACAGCAGTCTCCCCAGAGCCACTGAGTTAAGCTCGTTACACTTCCGCCTGTAAGTGAAACACATTAATATTATTCATCATCCTAACTTTGAGGTGTTCATTATTCCCAGTTTTCTTTAACAAGTGTATCTACTGTAACTGCATACACATTTTTGCATAAAGACATTTTTTGCATGTTAGTCTATACCATAAATTCTGAGGAGCATTAGCATGCACTGTAGGATTTCATACTTTTCTAGAATTGTAGGATAAGTAAAGCTTAGTTTAAAAAATAAAAGTACACCCTTTCATAATAAAATTCAGATGCTAGATTAAATGAGGCTATTCAAAGAGCTCAGAAATGAATAACTGCATGTCTGTGCCTTGGTTTCCTTATCTACAAATCGAGAAGATTGATACTGACTTTAGTGAAGCACAATGACATGTGCAGGAAGGAACAAATCACCAAAGAATTATCAAGTGCAGTAAAATTTCTGAGTTTAACTGTCAAATGTCAAAACCAACCCTTTTTCTGAAGTTCAAGAAACTGCTTAACTTAGCAGTAAATCTAGTTTCAGCTAAGAACAAAAAGGTCTACTGCTAAAAGCCAAAAAATGGAAATAGTATATGATGGCCAAATGCTCCAACAGACTGGTCCTGTGAAATGCTAGAGGGCAGTCAGTAATTAGGATCCTGTGGCAAAAGAAAATTGATAGTAGGACCCTGCACCTTTATAATTTTTCCTACATGATCAACTAAAATAGAAATGGGATTAATAATATGGCAATGCACACTAATAGTCACAGCAAAGTATTATAGATTTACATCTCTACTGGTGAAGATATTCTAAAGGAGAAAGACTAGAAATTCTTTCAAAGTGCTGGGTGACAGCACAGAGAAGCAGAGGAGCCTCCCACAGTAAGAGAAGTGACTGCAGAGGACATGGACCTTTTGTTCTTTTTCTGCACAAAACTCCCAGTGGAGTAGCTCGGTGAGGAAAGGGTGATTTAACTGCATTCTAGTTGAATAAATGTAAATCTAGAAAGCACAATAAGCAAGTCCAGCGAGAGGTAAGGACACAGCACAGGGAGTATGTCAGGATAATCAGAGGGAAAGCATTCCAACAGAGGATGCAGCAGACCCAATCTAACAGCTGACTGGTGCCAAAATGGGCAGTCCCACTCCACACTCCACAGAGGGTTTAGCAGGTTGAATCCACTCACCAAGGAGTCAAGTGAGTGTCAAAATTAGGTACAAGGATATTGACAAGAACAGGGTCACTCTAAATTCACCATTCTTTTAGATGGTCTTAGTCTGCTTTGGGGAAACATATCCTAAGTTGTGTATTTATTTGATCCTTAAAGTCTCCTTCTGAGGACAGGGCTAGTGGCAGTTTCTGAACCAGTTATGTAGAGTGAGGCATAACTTTTCAGGACATCATGCTTCCTGATGTCTTTCTCCTCAGAAACTTGAGAGGGGAAGAGGCCCCAGAGAATTCAAAAACTACTAGCTAAGTCAAAGGAGGCTATCTAAATTAGTTACACCATTGATGGAAAAGGAGACAGACCTCAGTCATGACACATTCTCCTTGTCTGTACCTAGTCCATCTGTAATAAGATTTGTGTCCAAGGCCCAGCAGATGATGACCAGGAGCTTAACAGATACACCAGAAAACAGAGGAATAAGGACAGAATGTGTGTGTAAGACAAACAGGACATCAGTAAAGAGACAAAATCACGACTCTGAGATTTGCTCAGCTGGTTAAAACTTGGTTCTAACAATGCCAAGGTCATGGGTTCAATTCCGCGTATGGGCCATTGACTTAAGAGTTGGCCTGGATGATCCTTGTGGGTCCTCTCCAAGTCAGAATAGTCTGTGATTCTGTGAAAATGTGTTCCCCTTTTTTTGTGAGAGGCAGAACTACTTTGCACCATTGTCATTGCATTTTCATGACCATCTTAATGAATATGCACAAAAGTCAGTGCAATTTTCATCAGGAGTATGCAAAAAATGCAAGCAATTTGATACAGCCACAGTACAATTGTAAAATCTCTGAGGAAACATAAATCCTAATATCCCAGTTTTCCTAAGGGAAGAGAAAAGGACTGCATTTGCATTGATATGCTTATACTGATACAGCTGAAGACCGGGGAATGCACTGCTTTAGCTTTACAATATTGCCATAACAATGAAGTCTATGCCTATAGAGAACATTCAAATAGCAGGCAATGATCATTTATTTTAAATATTATATATGAGGGTTTAATCATGCTAAATTGTTTGATACATATTTTATAAATGTCATAATTAAGAGATTTTTCTTTTAGAGTTGCTCCTGGAGCAATGATAAACTATCAAGCTCAAGCGAGAAGTGCTAAATAGCAAGGGGTTCCTATAGCCTCAGCTACACATTCATAGTCTTAGACAGGGACTGGACAAAGAAGTCTCATTCCATTAGGATACTCTGCAAAGGAGAGTGACAGCTGCATTCCCAGGAAAAGCCTCAAGACCAATGAGGACACATGACTTGGCTTGGGCCCAAGCAACACTGTTGAGGTTTAAATCCTCTCATTCAAGGACACCTTGACAAAACACACACAAACATCTCTATTTATGCCTTTCAGCATTTGGATGTTTGGGATAGAGAAAAGTAATTGCTGTCATCATCTACACATTTGATGTTAATTTTTAATACAAATTTTACCAAGTAGCACTAAAGATACCAGCATATCAGCATAACATGAGGATAACACTGTAAATGAGAAAGTGGCTTCATATTACAGTCCAGTTTTCAGGGCTAAGATGACTACTAATGAATCACCTTATTTGCTTATTTAAAAGGGGCAATTCACTTTCTAGTCATTAAAATAGATTCCAGAAATCCTTTGGAGACATACTGCTTTTCTTGAAACTAATTGCTAAAAGAATGCAACTATTTTTCAATTAATCTTTACAAATTATTCAAAAAGGAGTTGTCTGACAAGAACAACAACAAGAAAAAAACAACAACCCCCCAAAAAAACACCCAAACCAAAAGATTCTCTTTAAACATTTCAAAAACTTACTCAGGATTAACTCAGTTATATAAATGACTGATGTGTGCTTAATTATTTGTATTCTAAGCATTTCACTGAACATCCAGCCTATTGACACTTCTGTTGTCTACTTCAGAATTTTTCAACAATTGAAATGACTTTCAGTTTTAAAATTATTTTAAAATCTAAAATTTATCCCCATATACAACTTTCTAACTTCAGTACTCTAGCCTAGAAATAAACCTGTTATGACTTGCAATATTCCTCCCTAGTCTCAGTTAGAGATAATAGACTCTTCAAAGAATGGAACTTTATATTCTGCAAACTTTTTCAGTTATGTTCCAGCTTATAAACTTGCTCACTAATATCCATCCCAGCTATAGCTCTGATCTTGCCAGTCATCCTCTGAGGACTGAACTTTGATCTTTTGGTGAGACTTACTACCTTTTCAGGAGAACTAGTAATGACATCAGGGTGCAGATGAAGAGATGACAATTTGGTGGTTCTCTTACCTTCGATGGTTCTTTAATTGTGGGCAGAGAGTGGATCACATATCACATAATTTTCATTCTGCTGGGAAATCTTTTGCTTTAAATGAAAAGAAACATACATAAGTGATTTCAGAATAGACATAAGTTTTTGTGATTATCTTGCAACAAAAATCCCTGCCTACTTAAGTAAAATACTTCTAAAATTTCTAACGCCATCAAAATTTGTTGCCAGCTTTTAATTCTCTTACTGGTTGGGTTCTATGTACAGTTTCCTAATTTACTTTTTACCTAAAATCAAGGTGTAAAGCAAATGGAAGTGGTGTTTTTTTTCTGGGTTTTGGGTGTTTTTTTCTGGGTTTTTGCAGTTTTGGCTGGTTGGCTTTTTTAGTGAATGCAAAGAACAATGTCTTGGAACTACAGAAATATTGACATTGAGCCATATCTGCAAAAGCATGGGAACTGCTGAAGCATCTCTGAGGCCCAGCAATACTGGCACCCCACTATCATCATGAGCAGAACATTAGATTGCACTTCTAATGGTATTTGCTCTCTGTGGGACAGACTAGGGCCACCCTGTGTGCAGTTATGGCAAGTGCACTTTGAAATCACATTTCACCATCATGAAATATGCCCTTAATCTGCTGCAGAGGTTGAAGGAGATATCTTGTGAATATTTTCTAATTTTGCATACTAAAAGAGAGTTCATAGTTTGGATCTGTCCTTCTCAGCTAATTTTACGCAATAGGGCATTGTTTGCCTAGATATCAAGAACAATGAAAATTAAGAGTGAAGCTGTTTTTTCACCATCTTTTTTTTCATTATTCAATATTACAGAATTGTGTTCCATGTTTCAACCTTGTGTGAACAGCCTGAATGAAATCCGCAAGAAAATTTACTCAGAAGGGCTCGGGAATATAAATTTGGTATGAATATTGGAAGAAATTTTAATTTGAAAGTCATGATCCAGGGAAACATGGTTAAACACAGGGAAGTCTTGTAACAGAAGTGGAGTCTTGGAAACCCTGAAGCCAACTCGAGCATTCAAGGTGTTTGGAGGTAGACCAGGGTATTGATTCAGGACCTACAGCACGACTCAAAACAAGATAGCTCAGGTTACCCAGTCTAAATCATGTTTCTCTCTTTTGTTTTCTCATTTCAACTGCTAAACTGAAATGGTCAGTGTCAAAGTAAAATTATGTGTCTAATCTGGGAGATGAACTCTTTCTCTTTTGACAGATTCTCAAATTAGTGTGACTCAGCTCCTGTCAGCAGAACTGGACAGATGATAGATGTAAAAGACCAGTCAAGATAGTATTCTTTCCACCTACAATGTGCTGACTTACAGGAGACATTGTCTCTCTTAGGATATTTTAAATGGGATTTTAGGAATTGCTCTTCTCTTCCTTGCTTCTAAGATGTTTTTGTGATACCTTACCCTATGTAAAGATCACAACTGAAGCAATGAAAATATAAAGTACAGTCTTCCAAGGCTTTACTTCCAGGAAAATATTAATTACTAATAAGTCCAGAAATTAACAAGAAGAGGAAGAAAACAGACATCTGCAATTCAAAATTTATTCCTGCTCTGTAATGTGAAAGTGGAACCCTCTTCCAGAAAGCTGATTCATAATCTTTCCTGAGCATTTGTTTAAAAAAGGGTAACTAGAGCTGAACCAGGATGAAATGTTTGCTACCCATCACCCATGCATTTTTATACACATCATCTTCCAGCAGCAGTCTTGGCCTCTTCCATTTCCAGTGCTCTTTCCTATTCAAATGAGATGAAAACTGCTTGTAGGCAAATAGAATAAAAAGAGAGCTGACAAGATACAGCGTCTTGCCTTCCCCCTGCTCCATACCCCAACTCAAGTCTTTTTATTTTGAGCATTTTCTGTAAAGGCTTTTGTGTAGAAAGTGCCTGTTAGTCTTCAGCATTCGTGACCAATATGTCAGTCTCTTAAAATCAAGAACTGGGATACTTTTCCCTGCCCTGTAAAGCTCCTGAGGGTCTGGCCACTGATACATCAGGGAAGTCTGAACTAAAGCACCAACAGCAACACATGAAAAGAGAGCTGAAATAGCATGAGGAGCAGGGACTCGAGGGTGTTTTTTTCATATGATGCCATGAACCCAAATTCTCCTGGCTATAAAAAGCATATGCGAAACACTACTAGTCTGATAAGTAGGACACATTTTTACAAATTTAAATAAAACACTGAGCATCACTGAAACCATCTGAAACCTGTTTGATATGTTAGTCCACAGTAACAGCTGGATAACAAGTGACAGGAAACTTGAAAGATGCTGAAAGCCTTCCTTTTGAAGCTGTCAGACTGAACCCTGGCTTTTTATTATAGAAATTTTCCCCCACCCCACCCCGTGGAAATACTGAGGGCTTTATGGTATTGCAGACGAATATAGAAATAAAATATTCATGGACACATTGCCAACATACTTTAGCCTGGATGTGGAGGACTGATCTCTATGGAAGGAACTCAGCCCATGTTTTTTCAGCCTTTCATTTCTCTCTAAAAAGCCAACAAGGGGAGCAAGTTCTGTGATGAGAACATCTGCTTGGTGGGACTACTTTATTTGGATACTTATATTGTCTCCCTCCTGATGTATCCTGAGCCAAATTTACCTTCATACAAGCACCATGCAATGATAACTTTGTTGTCACCAAATCAAACTGGATCAAGTGGACAATGAATTAAATATTTCCATCACCTGGTATTACATTCCCATAATACGTACATAAAACTGAAGTAATACTCCTGTACCTTCCTTTTTCACTTTGCTTCAAATATTAAGCACATTGATAATATTTACTGGTACCCTAATTCATCAGGGGAGAATGTTAAGTACTGTGAAATAAGCTTCAACTAAGTGATTGCAGGTAGAATAAGGCTATAAGAGTTTTAAATACATGATGAATAGCTTTATATGCCTTTTGTACTGAGTGCAGATAGAGAGGCTTTTCTGAGGGGTAATTTAGTCTGCCTAAATTAGGTTCTTTTGGGGAATAGTTCAGAGGATGAGCCAAGTCACTGCTTCTGGTCCTGACTGACTCCAAGATTCATATCTTGATTTCTTCATATGAATAGTCACATGTTAGAGATGTATCTTACTAATATTCAAGAAAGGTTCTAAAACCCTATGACTCTATGAGATTCCCAGGTTTTCCAAATCAACTGCAAAATTCCTCAGTGCACATCACATTTAAGTGCTTACTACTATAGTGAATATTAAAGAGTTTTCAAACAGCTATCCCAGAACAAATTTATAAACAGGTCATTTATGTCAAATTCAGACTACACTGAAGTGATACTTGGCTACATTTAATATTTTTGGTTCCACAGTTGAGTAACTTAAGCAATTTGTTTTAAGACAAGCTGTTGATATACGTAATCTAAAGCAACTTTCAGGCCAGCTCTTCAGCTAGCATGGAGGCAACACAATGCTGCTGTTCTCTCCATATCACAGACCATACCCCTTGGCTTTGGAGACTCCTACTGACTCAAATCACAGCTGAAGATGTAACCCACAATTTAAAATTCACTGCAAAACAATTTAAGCCTTCAAAATTAATATTTGCTTGTGTTCATGCTATAAAGCTCAAAGACTATAATAGTCATGGAAAATTAACGCTGAAGGGGCACAGACTAATTTAGAATGAATTTGTTTTAAACATGGATGAAAACAATTCATTTGCCTGATTGCCTAGAGAAATGAAGTTTTGGATGATGAAATTGAGACCAGCTGTTGAGAGAACAGGAAACAAAAACCTGGAGAATGAGAGTGAAGATAGAAGTCAGCACTGATGAGAAAACTTCCCAATTTCCATAGGAAAAAAGTCAAGAAAGCAGAAAATTTAGAGGAGAACTAACACTACTTCTTATGGGAAATTGTAGATTTACTTATTAGAAAATTTCAGAATATAAAAGGTGGATAATTTTTTTTAAATATAGTTTATGCTTCTGTTTTGTAGCTACTTGGGAATCTTTCAAACAGACTACCACTAAATATTTTCAGGGTAAGATGTATCTTTTTCTGTCATGCTTTTTAAATGTTTTTCCTAGCGCAGACCTACTCTGCTGCCATGTGGTCTCCAGTCTGTCATAAGGAGGCCCTGCCTTAGCATCTACACCAGGACAGTGTCATTTTCCTTAGGCTGATCACGTCATCACTTCTCTTCCAGGACACAACCGCACGCAGATGGACTCATATCTCTCTCTGTCAGGCATCTTAGAAACTGGAGTTAACTGGCCACCTACCTGTGACAACAGGAACTGTCTGAGGAACTCAGCTTTGCTTTTGCAGTCTGCATTTACACAAAACCCATCAAATTGGCTGTGGCCATTATGAGCTTCTAATTAGGGCTCTCTGAAAACAAGGTCATAGACAATTAAAAGGAGAAAAAAGGTTAGCAAAAGAGTAACAGCCCTAAGTACAGCAACTTTATCCTTGAAAACATCCAAACACCACAGAGCCCTTACAAGGAAAGAAGAGACATGCACTGTACCTTAGGATGTTTTAAGGTCAAACCAGTAAGCTTGCAAGAGTCCATAGCTTTGAGATAGGTGCTCAAGTCAATTACATTTTGGTGAATAGAGCTTTGAAAGAATATTCTTCCCTTAATGTATTCAGAATCATGAGGCAATTGCTTTACCCTGTGACATTCTTGTATCACAAAAAAAATTTGGCTGCAATTAAAGGAGAAAATACTTGATGTTTTGGTTTGCAAGCCAGCATGAAAACACAAGGCGTGACAAACCGTCCCGTAAATCCTTAACAATGACTTAAGGAATAAAATAACAAAATGAAACTATGTGGAGGTTAATGCTGATACCAGATGGAGACTTAGAGAAATGTCTGCAGTTAGCAGCACGAGGAAATCTGAAGGCCAATATGTGCAGACATTATGGCAGATAAGGTAGTGGAAAGTAATCCTCACAATGAGATAATATAGCTTTTTCATATAATTATGATATTTGAAAAATGTAGTAACTTCATTTGAAATATCGAGATCTAGTCAGCATAAGCTATAACATTAATAGGCTGAGTAAAGAGAATAAATAGTTTTATCCTATTTAATCATAAATTTGGCTTAATGACCTTTATCTGATTATATGAGCAGCCCAAGCAACAATATTAAATAAATAAATAGAATATTAAAAGATTGTTAGCAGATAAGCTGCTTGGAAATTTCCAGATTAAATGTATTTGGGGGAGGGAGCTCTGTCATTTACCAGTATATACATTTTCAAAATTAAGATGACTGCACAGGTGCTCCAGCTGAGCCCCAAGTCTGTTGCTGTCCCTGCCCATTGCTGTGAAAAACCTCTCCTTGGCACCCTAGTGGGAACCAAACGATTTTTCAGGAGAGATGCTGGTTTGGCCCTTAGTTGTGCAGCTAAATTTGTCTTTTGAGAAAACCTGGAAAATAAAACCAAAACAGCCTCATAATTTAAAAGTGTTCTCCTTTTTTATACATAAATAATAGTTACTATAAAGTTGTTTAATATGATTGACCAAAAGAATTAATAAAAATGTGAAACCTACGTTGTGCTCTTAAACTTGTGTTAAACACAGGTAACAAACTTCTGTTCTCAGGTGGACACTTCACTGCTTTGCATGATTAGGTTCACCTTACCTGAACAGTCCTATACACATTTTCTCAGCAATGGTAGCTGAGAAATGCTAAAAAAGAAAAGAAAAAGAAAAAAACCACACAAACAAAAAAATCCCTTCCACTACAATTTTCTCCCCTCTTTAGTTTTCTTTCCAACATTTGTTTTCTTATCTTTTGGGCAGCCAAACCTTCAATTTAATTGGAGAACTGATCAGAGCAAAATTCTTTTGCCACATTTGGTGTTTATTTGCTTGTGGCTTTTTTGTTGTTTTTGTTGTGTGCGTTTGTATTTTGTTGTGGTTTTGGGTTTTTTAGGATGAGATCCTATTTCCAGCATCATGTCACAAAGCCCTGCTGACACACTGGAGCAGGCAAAAGACTTAAATCAGTACTTTTGCCAAAGACCGACCTTCACCATAAGTCAAGGTGCCTGAAAACTTTCTAAACAGGCTTGATTAGTAAAGCAAAAATAATATAGTATAAAGAAATTCTCAAATGCAGGTGTTATCACAGAATGACACTGGCTGTATGATTAGGACAGATAATGTTTTATCCTGGCTTATGGATATATTTGCATCTAGAGATCAAAATGAGAATTTTATCCCATTGGCAAGTATAGAATCCATTTTTTAATGGGAAAAGAAGGTTACAACATAGGGTCTATCTTCATAAAAGATTTATATACATATATATCTCAGAGCAGAAAAATAAAATATTGGAGGCAAATAAATGAGCCTTAATATGGGTTAAAAAAATACTTGTGACTGACATTTTATCCTTGCAAGTTTCCGAAGTTTGAAATACTCTACAGGTGAGTTGTCTATCCTGAGATTTTCTTCAGTCCCCTAAAATAAAATTTCCACTCTGCAAAGCAACATATGCAGGTCAAATGGGGAAAGAAATTGCTTTCCTCATTGGGTTGCAATTCTCTAGGAGAGCATCACTAGGCCCTTTTGAGAGGAAGGGATGGCTATGCTCAGAAGCAGCTATTCTCTTGTAAAATGATCATCACTCCTGTTCCATCATCCCCAGCGCAATGTTCATCCTACCCTGCTCCCTAAAACGAGCTCAGTTGAGAGGTCATAATTTTCAAGAAATTTTTGCTTTTGGTCTTAAATTACATATTTAAATCTGTAGGAGAGATAAAATGACAGATATATGGTGTTTTGCTGAAGAACGTTTGCTTTAATTGTAGCAAGAGGTTTCTGCTAGTGAAACAACATCCATATTGAAGATTCAATCTATATACATTTCTCCAAACAAATTACGTATGTAATAAGAAACAGAAAACCTTATGAATTTCATTATATATTTAGTCTTGAAATATATTGAAACTTATGTGTATTTGTGTTTGCATGCACTAATGAAAAGATTCTGATATTTACAGAACAATGAAACCCAGATGTCTACAGCACTACATTCCCTTTCCCTCCCTTCTCATCATCAATATCCCTGATTCCCCTTCCCCATCTATTCAGTCATCCTAATTGTACCCTCAGCCTCCTTCCTTGACTTTCATAGAAACAGAATATGCTGAATTGGAAGGGACCCACAAGGATCATCAAGTCTGGCTCTTAGCCCTGCACAAGACCCTCCCCACGAGTCACACCAGGTGCCTCAGAGCTTTGTCCAAACACTTCTTGCATTCTGCCAGACTTGGTGCTGCAACCACTTACCTGGGGAGCCTGTCCCAGTGCCCAACCACGCTCTGGGTGAAGAACCTTTTCCTGATATATGACCTAAACCTCCCTGACACAACTTCAGGCCATTCCCTCGGGTCCTGCCACTGATCTCCGCAAAGAACTGTTTGTCTCTTCTTTAATGAGAAGCTTCTCTGAAAACTTCCTGTGCCAATTGCCAGCCAAAAAGCCAAAGAACTTCAAGCTTTCTGTAAGAGAAGACTTTGAGCTTCTCCTACCTTGTTGTTACCTTTCTTGAAACTTGTCAGAACTGGGTATTTCTGAGGTTGTAGCCTCTTCTCCTTGTGCCAATTCAGGATGGAACAAGACAGTGAGATATAGAACAGAGCAGGTGGAAATTGCTACAGCCTAAGCCTTAGGGCTTAAGAAAGCAGAGTTTCTTCCTTACATGAGCAGCAAGAACAGATGCTGAATGCTTTCTAGCCACCTTGTGCAGCCTATTGAATCTATTTGTTTGGAAAAATATAAATGACAAATTGACTTTTAGATTAATGGCTACCATATTGGTAATGTACAAATCACTTTTAACAGCCACTATTAACTTGGTAAAGAGAAGCTTGCTAACTGCTCTTTAATTAAGTACACTTAATGACCTTAAGGGGATTAGTAGTCTTGTCTGATAATCAATAAGCATGGCAAGAATGCCACCCTATAGACATGGGCTGGAGAACAAAATTAATCTGTGCAGATTAGTTCTACCTAGTTTGATTTGTTTCCTTAGACTGTTTTAAAATCCCTTCAGTTTAAAATATTTATAAAAATATGTTAAATGTGTACTAAATAGAAGATGTTTTCCACAAGATTTTTCCTCATTTAGCCAGTGTTAAAATGGCATATGTGCTTGTTAAGAAAATCCTGTGTTCTGAAAAGGAGCTAGTGCAGATCCTTTTAGAAGAAATTAAAAAAAAAAAAAAGAAAAGAAAAAGAGTGAATACCGATGCTGCAGCCTCCAGAGAAAGCTGGAGGCTAAAGGAGAGTGAGCATGATGCCTAGAAGATCTAAAGTGAAACACTGTTCCCACAAAACAATCCTCAACAGTGCCAAAGCTCCCACCTGACAAAACCACCTTGCCTGCAAAAGGGTTTCTCTTCCTCCCCTCTCTTGGGTTGCAGCCAAGCCAGAAGCTGCTGTAGGGTCATCCCATCTCGGTGCCTTAATTCTCACCACAGTCCCTATTCAGTAGTTTTCAGATGAAATTCTGCTTGTTTTGTCTTCTGTGATGGCTGGACCCCCTTGCACTATCCATAAACACACACAGCCTCCTTAACCCAGCCTTCCTCAACTCCTTGGAGTTACTGTCTTCTCTTTTTCCCCCCTTTACTCCACTGTGCTTCTTTCCCAAAATACTGCTATTCTGGCCTCTAGGAACACCAGCTCTGCCCAGCTTAAATTAGTCAAAGCAATTAATTATTTTTTCCACTCCCCAGCAGCTCACCCTTTCCTAGCCAGAATTCCCCTCCACACAAAGGACACAAAAGACTTGTAGGACCAGGAACATCTATCCTCGATACCTCAGGGCTACTCAGAGTATGTTGCCCTCACTCACACAGATCTCTCTCCTCAGTGGAAGACCTTGGGCTCCCAAGAGGGAGCTCAAAGTGTCCTGTTCTTCACATAACATGAAGTAACTTGTTTTCTGGTTATCACTAGGTGTAGGAGTTTGTCCTTCCTCAGGGTTTAAGAGAAGCCAAGGAATTACACACTACTCATTTGTGTGCAGGACACCAATCCAAGACAAATTTTACTCCATTGGAAAAAGCACAGCAATTTTATTCTTCCCATATTCTTGGCAAATAGGAGGGAACTTTTTGCAGGAGACAGACCTAGAGATAATTTCTTTATTATTACTTTTAAGTTTTCTGTGTCTATCTCAAGATACCTGCCTCATCCCAGTACAAAGATTCACCTTTTCAGTTTGAGGGGTGGGGTTCAGAAGAGCAGTCAAGAGGTTTTTCCTTGCAGTAACAACGCTGCAAGTGTAAAATGCAGAGAAAATTCATAGGGCAAAAACATTCTCCCTGGCAAAAGACAATCTTTCAGGAATAAATATATCCTTACAATGTGGTAATAATTTGTGAGATGAGAGAAATAAGCAGTTATGCTTAAGAGTAGTTTTATGAATAATATTGCTGGTTCTTCCCTTTTCCCTGAAAATAAAACACCTCCCTTGGTCTCTCCATCTGAGTGTCAAGCTTGCAGTAAATCAGAGGTCTTAATTGCAAAAGAGAGGCCTCTGTAAGACTTATATATAGTGTATTGACACCTAGGCTACCAGAGCCATAGGGATATTAAAATTGATTTCCAACAAGTTGAGGCCTTCTGCTTTCTAATCCTGTGTCCTACAAATATATATTAACACCACTCCCTAAGGAGATGTAATTAGCTGCCAAAAAACAGCTGCCTATATAGAATGTGGAACCTGGACACTAAGCTTGCCTTCACATAGTTGAATGTCAGCTGCCAAAGCACTTGGTACCTAGTGACCTGATCAGGATTCTCTCACTGTTATTTGTCCCCATCCACCCACCCCCCATTTTTTCCTTGATTATGGTTTACCTTCCATGTAGTACTGGAGCTTTTAAAGCCTTCAGAACAGAAGTACTACCACCGAAAATGCTGACGAAGTGTTTCATCACCCACTCAGTCCAAACAGTGACAATCCACATGTTTCAGCATGCCAAGGCTTTTAATTGTAGTTAAATCACCAAGCTGACCTATTTTAAGTAGCATTCCTTCTTGGCAGTGTCTGGCAGGTCAGAGAAAATGCTGTTTCACCTGACTAGATCTGGTACCCAAGCACCAAACCACATGTGACTCAAACTAGGGAGAGTAGTTTGTCTCTTTCTGCCCCAAATACAGAGAAATTAGGACCTGTTGTTTTCCTCAGGATTCTTTGTCTCAGAGCATCACTTAAACTCACACCAGGTGAGAGCAAATTAGGCTCAAGCACCTGGAAGCCTCCTGTTGGTCACAGGTGTACACAGACCCAAACAGCCCATCAGCATCAGAGGGGAGCCTAGCTCAGATCACCCTTTGATTTCTATCACAAAATCAAAGAACAATGCTCTGATCTTTTGTTAAGATGCCTCTTTATCCCAGTATCTGCCTGCTACCTTGTTAGCCTTGTTAACCAAATTATCATTCTGCACTGACTTAATACTAGTAGTAGTAGTAATACTACTAACTGTATTGACTCCAAGACATGTAGGCTGTTATGATCATAACAAAACCCCAAAATTTTGTCCTCTTTCCTGTGGCATACTCCCTTGATACATACATTCTTTCTGTCTTCTGTCCATATTTGGCTCTTTCCCCCATCACAGCTATATTTTCTTCCAGATATAGGTCTCTTTTCTGCAGATTTTGCCTCCCTCATCTAACATGGACATGACCTTCCCATCTTCAAATTCTTCCAAATCTATGGGCATGCTTGATGACTGCTGTATGCTACCCCTTCTGGCCACCATTAGTTTATTTATATTAACCAAACTCTGCTCCAGATCCCCATTGCTGCTGGCATGGTCTATAAATTTAAATAGGGTTTTTTATGCATTAGGTAAGTCCTTTCTGATACTCATTGCTTTGCCAAAATGAAGTCTACTGAAAGAAGTGCAATTTGGCTGGGCCACAGTGCCAAATAAAATTAATTTATCTTTAAGCTGGAACATCTGTTAAGAGCATTTGACTTCATGAATGGCATTTCTAAACTGCATCAGTCCAAGGCACGTGTTGTGCTGCACAGGTACTGAGCCACACAGCTTCTGTTGCCTGCTTTTAGACACTGATGAAGGAAACAGAGGAATAAAGGCTCAGATTCTGTTCCCAGGTACCACTGTGTTTGCTGCAGTGTGACCCAAAATGTGATATGTATTCTATGACTCTCTCATGCTCAAGTTCACTGTGTTCTCTCCAGGAAAAAAACAATATCCTTAAGTAAATGGAAGTAGGGAGACAAATTACCTTTTCCCCCTATTTAATATCACTTTCCTATCCTCAGCTGTTTCTGTTGTAAGTCCATAAAGAAGTGGTACAGTCCTAAAAGGATGTCATAGACTCTCTTGTTTTTCTTGGAGCTATAAACTATGTTGTGGATAGGCTTGTGGACCCTTTTGTTATGCTGCTCTTGTGAAAAGGTTTTGTAGTGTAAAATGACTGACCTTAATCTTTTCACATTGGGAGCTGAAATTTTTTTCCCCTGAATCTTCTGGTTGTAAGACAGAGTCCATTTATATGTAAGATATAAGAATAGCCTGGCTCAGCAAGTCATTTAGAAAGACATTTGGTCAATGTAAAGGAGTAAGGGAAGGAGGGGGAAGGGATCCCCCTCTCCATTGTACACTTTTGTCATGGTCACCTTGTGAGTGGGTCTCTGTTGAGGTGACAAAGGAGCAAGGAAATCAATGTAGGAACTATGTAAAACCTCATACATTGCAAGTATAGGCACGTTTACATCTTACAGCATTATCAAGGCCCATCTTAACAATTTGCCCAAAATCCATCAACATACCACAATCTCAAATATATCAAAGACAACTTTTTTGTTGTTGCTGTAGTCAGAGGATAAGATATAATAATGGGAGAGGACAAAGAGTCATGGAAAAAAATTGGAGAATTTGTTCATTTTTCACTCTAACCTGAGATGCAAAGCAAAACCAGTAAAGCACTGTAGTTGTCTGCATCTCTTGTTGCCTTGCAACATCTGAAACTTGCCTCAAGAAATGATCTGTTCCCTGCCACCACAGTTTATTTTATTCATCTGTAAGGAGTGGAACACTGTGGAATAACATTCTCAAACTACCTAGATGGGCTTATTCATTATTTCTCACAGTCTTAGTGGGACATGGGAGCATATCTCCACCCTAGAGCTGGAAAAGAGCCAGTAAATGGATGCCCAAATTTGCATAAACCAGAGCAAGAGAGAAACTTGTTGTTATGTTTGTATTCCTTCCTCCCATTGCTACTCATCAGTAAACACTGATGACCAGGTCGCTGGTGCTGCTGGAAGCTATTCATGTTGTACTCTGCAGATTTAAACTCAACAGAAACCATTGTTTCTCAAGGATCATGACAAGGCTTTTAGGGTACCTTGAGCAGAGAAAAGGAATCCACCCAGGATGCTCCTGAATATGGCTGACCTTAGTCATCAGGAGCAGCACATGGCTGCTGGACAAGGATGACCCTGAGCCAGTCACCTGGGAAAGGGGGAGAAACAAAAGTGTCTTTAAATCACAACAGTACAGCATGGGGGGATGGGAGAGCGTCACTCTTTTTTGGGAAAGAGCCCTTTTAGAGAAAGCAGGGAAGCCACATGGAGACTGTGTGGGCAACCAGACAGGAAGCATAAAAACCTGTGTCTGCTGACACTATATTACAGGGAGCAAGAGTTTTGTAATGCAGCCTTTAGGTTTTCCCATAATACAAGAACCAGGTTGTACCAGACCCCTGCCTTTGTCTCTAATGACAAATGGGACTACTTTCTGCATGTCTATAGAGAGGCTGCTCTGGATAGTACAGCCCAGCCCCAAGCCTGAACTTGAGCATCTGCAGTGTCCAGTAAAGATGACTCACATGAATCTTGAAGACACGGGTAACCTCTGTTCCACAGCATCCCCAGGACCAGCCCAAATAAACTTTATGCTGCTACTTCTTCCACGTAGAAATAGCAGTGAGCTGTGCTGGGCAGCAAGGCAAGGAAAGCACACTTTCTGGAAGGAAAATATCATTCCCCACCTCCACCCCACCTTAAATCTTTTGGGCCAACATTGGTAACACAGTGCTGGTCCTGCAGAGAGGAGGAGAGAAAGTAACCTGGAGGGGAAGAAGGAGTGAAAACGTTTGGGGGGGGGGGGGGGAGGGGGAATTTTTACTTATCACCTTTTTTTGTGATCACAGAAAGTGGCTGTACCATTACACTGAGGTTTCACAGCAGAGTGGGAACAACCTGCTGGGAGTTAACTGAGGTGGAAACCATGGGCACGACCTGGGATTCAGCCTCTGCTAGAGGAGGTTACATGTCTGAGACTAGGCTGTACAGCTCAGCTTTGATGGGCTATAGACCTGATTCATCAAGGTGTTTTTGTTACATAGGAAAGGACAGAATATTCAGTGAAGCTTCAGCTTTGGTTAAGGACAGAGACCTGTGTACTTAGTGAGTCCGGGGGTTGGGAGGCTTGCAGACCCTAGGGAAGACTGAAACACTGTCAGAATATAGAGATGCTTGCTGGGATTCAGACCCAGATACTTTTTTTAAATTTAAATCAGGTAAAAAAGGAAACTATTAAGGATGATATGGAGTTTTTCCACTCAGTACCACCCAAGAGCCCTGTAGACCCCAACTTAACCTCTGGCAAGTAACACTGGCACTTCTGTGACTCCTTCGCAGCCTGGTATGAGAATTCTGCCCTTATTGACTTCCTCTTGCTGCCAGTCCTTCACCTTGTGGCTATTCCCAATGAAGCTGTGAAATTAGATAGAGCATGGTAGATTGAACTGGAGAGTGTTAGGAGTGTGATTCATAAAGCACTTGTGATTTAAAAATATTTTTTCTTTTAACCCCTTTCACTCGCCATTTACCCTCTAACTCTCTTTCTGACAAGCCTGTTGAGGGCTAGAACAGCAGGTTCCCCTTGCACCTAGGATGGGCAAATGTCTGTACTTTGTACAGCCATCCTCTATAGGGGTCAGCAAGTATAGGGGTCACCAGGTATAAGGGTAGCCCCTTAGTCCTGGGCTGGGGGGCACCGTGGATAACAATCAGAAGAGCTCAGACACAGCAGACATCAGCAGGCTTGATCAGAAGGTTTACAAGACTTCATTCAAGATAGTTAACGAACAGTTCCTCATAGCTTATAGCAGCAGTAGAAGAAGTACTTCCTAGAAGTTCCTATGAGATCATCTAAACCTTACGCAGTAACATTCACACCTTTTATACTCACATCCAACATGCCACAACATAATTGGTTAACCAATTCACCTTACATACATCAAAGCCTCTCATTGGCTACAAGCCACCACACACACTCCAGGTGGCTCTGTTCTCTTTAAGGGAGAACTGTAACCTGCTTTCCTTAAGGGATGCATTCAGTGTCACCCCCCACAATCCTCTGCCATATCAGCTCACAGTTCTGGATGCAGCAGTCTGTGTTCTCTGTAGGGCAGCTCACGGCTGGTGTGGGCGGCCCCAGCTTGTGCAAGGAGCTGGGAAGGGCAGCTGAGAGTCCCTGAAGGGGAAGTGTGCCCAGCAGTCCTACCCTCCCCCCGTGTCCCCCCACCCCCCCCCCTTCCCCCCCGCCCGCCCCACCATAAGTATTCCTCCCTCTTCAGGTGTGTGGCAGCTACTCTAACAGATGTCTATGTCCTGACTTGGGGCAGATAATGCCCTCACACCATTATCTTACAGTTATCACCCCGGCCATGCTCAGATGCCTGGGTTGCACTGCTCAAGTGCCCCTCTGGGAACAGCATCTTTCAGCAAAAGGCGGCACAAAAATCACCCATTGTTGAAATGGAGCACCTTTTCACTGGCATGAGCACTCAGGAGACAGGGAAAAGGCAAACAACAAGTGCATGTCCAGGCCCCATCAATGAGAAATGCAGGGCTAGAGCCTGTTTATAATCAGACAGAGCTGCAAACCCACAGCACACCTTCTGCTGCCCTCCTGGCTCTGGGTACTGCACTGAGCAAGGCGATTGTGACACGGCCCCGCAGCGTGTTGGGCCACAGGATCAGCTGCTCAGCAGCCACAGTGGCATCGGCTGGAGAGCCAGGAGAGGCCACAAGGCAGCACAGGAGTAGAGGATTTGTGCTAAGGCTCCGGGACTGTCTTAAATCTCCAACATCTGCCAATTTAAGTACAGCTGAATTGCTGGATAATTCTGCTGGTGGCGCTCCTGGGAACACCCAGCCCGAGCAGAACAATTTTGAAGAAAATTACATGAGCTGGGATTTAGTGTTGTCTCTTTAGCTTGTGGAAGAGATAATCTGGCCCATTTAATGTGGAACAAAATTTGCTCTGTTTCACAGGGGTAAGGAGATAGTTTTGCCTTGAGAAAGCAGCAGTAAATGACTCTGAAGTCCTGCTGTCACTTGTTTGCCAAGCTGCTGTAATATGGAGTGGCAAGGGCTGTTTTCCTGGGCCACTTTCTACATATAAGTAATGCTCTTTTTTAAAGAACACCACTTAGTCTTATGACAAAATTCCTCCAGTGTGACACAGAAGAGAATTGACATAATTCTTGAAGGCTGGACAATTTATGGCACAGTTAATTATTAATTTGGCTGGCATTTGTAAAGTAGAAGGGAGTTGTGCTTTTAGGCCATGCTCTCAGTGTGTAAATCTCTTGTATGGCTGCCATAATAATATTCCTGCAGCTATGTTGTCACCTATTGTAATTTTTCTGCTAATAAGAAAATTTAAACTAACCAGGAATCCTAAATTTGGAGACTAGTTGTTTATTTCAAATATACTCTAGAGAAATAATAATGCAGTTCTGCTCTGAATTTAATTTAAACAGGAACAGGCAAAACAAATCTCTGCGGAGGGCATTTGACAATAATAAAATATTTCTCCCAGCGGGTGAGCTGGTAGCAATTGTATTGTTGCCATCAAAGCTCACGTTTCAGCAGGTCATTACCATCATAACAAGCCCTTGGACCAACTGGCATGGACATGCAACATTGAGCTCCTGATGGGCACATTATTTCAGACCTTTAACTTCATGGAGAACAAGACAAATACTCCTGGGAATGGAGGATTATATTTTGAAATTCCTTTCTTTTCTGTTCTGCTTAATAATAAGAGCCTGTGTGTGATCAATCTACCGCCACTTGCTTCTTTATATTAACAGAGATTGTAAGGAGCCAGGCTTGGGGACCTGAACATTGGAGTGAGCAGCCCTTAATCTTAACGAAACACTAACGATCAGCATGGCCGGGATGCGGCAGTGCAAACACTTTGGAATAAAAATGTTAAAAAAGCAAATAAATGCATCCATATTCTTTTCCATAGTTACTAGGGGGTCTTCCCCCTTCTTTAATAGCAAACACAAGGAAGATGTTTATGATCTGTATATTAAAGGCAACCTATAGACACACCAAATCAGCATTTCATCAGAAGGGAAAAGACGCACGCCTTGTGAGGCAGCTTATGGCAGGCAGGATGTATAATGAAGGATATAGTAATTAGCAAAGTGCCATGTGAAAGCAGAGACCTACATCACACAAGAGGCATGAAATGGAAAGGTGCAAGTAAAGAAAGCTGTTAAGGAAAATTAACAAAGGCTATAGAAAACGATGTAGAAAACAGATGGAAACTGTCCCATTCCTGAGTTTAGTGCAAGATCTAGGGCAATTCATGTTAATAAAAAAGAGGCATTTTCTGCTGCAAAAGCCTATACATAAAAAAACCTCGTGTGTTTTTGTGCTTAGGGCTTTTTTTTTCCCGGTAGGGTATGGGCAATGCTGCAGAACACTTAAAAATGTCCACATGAGGGCTTGTCTAAGGAGAGTATTTTCATTCTGTTATCTTTCCTAATACTTGATATTAGTTTCGGTGGGGTTTTTTTTCACCCATATTTAAACTCTGTTAGTCTTTCTGCAGCATTAGCATTGTGTATTAGGAAGCACACACAACTGCATGAGCAATAGCACTGACTGGCACACGATTTCTGTGCCATTTCTTTCACTGAAAGGATCAGCTGGAGGGACCACACCAGACCACTTTTCGCCGGTGTTTGCCAGACCTTCTCACACTGCAAACTCAGAAGGTCAAAAAACCCAGCAACCAACCAAAGAGCCCAAATGGCACCAAGTTAGGCCATTACTTGAATGTGAAACTCCAGAGAGAACCCAGAGTCTGTCATAAATCCCATGCCATTTAGGAGCCAGCTCAGTGAGCAGCGTGTTTTCCTTCTGCATCGCTACTGACGGCATTGGCCAGCGTGGGAGCGGGCACAGGTGCCAGTGTCACAGCGTGGGGGAGCGGAGCATTCCACTGCCAGGCTGGCACAGTGGCAGGGCTTAGGAGCCTGTCAAACAAGCATCTCCAGAGGCAAAGCCTTGCTCCTGGGCTGGGCTGGCTTCTTTACTGGGAGGGCAGGGGGAATAGTGCAATGTAAACCGTGTCACTCAAAACCTGATTTTGTTGGGCTAAGCCATATCCCTAATGGGAAGGTTCCCTCTGTTTGTCATCTCCATATTTTAGACAAGTGGTGCTGCAGTAGCCACAGGTTCAGGAAGTAGCAGTTGAGAGCTATAGCAGGCTGAGTTGGTCAAACTACAAATGTCAGTGCCCCAAGCCCTTTTTTTGTTTTCTTTAAGGACTTAGTAACTATTTTCGCAGTTTAGAGAGGTTTGTGCTCCTAGCCAAATTCCCCACAGATTCCTACTGAAACATTACTGCCTATTGAAATGTTTTCAGTGGATTTCTGTGCCTGTCCTGGCTTTACTGCAGTGACAGCATAGAGTGAAAACAGAAAAAAGAAAAAAACCAGAACAGCTCTGCAGAGATGCATCCCTAGAAGTGGCTTCATCTGAGTGTTCCCTGCATTTTTGTTTCTGTGATGCTGTTTCTGATTGGATGGTGCTTCATCATCCTCTGAGGAAAAATGGTACATAAATTATGATTTTTTTAATTGTATGGGAAAGCTTTAGCCAATCATTAGTCAATCGCATGTTAAGGAGAACTAGAAGTGCCACTATTTACATTTCTTTTCCCCTTTGTGTGGGAAAAAATTTAACACGTTTTATTTCACTTTTAAGATGCAGTATTTTCTGTTGAAGAGCTACTTTGCAATAATTAAAGATCAGAACACTGAAACAGGGGCGAAAACCAGCTCTGACCATGTGTATGTGTATGTACATATGCCTGTGTGTGCAGCAGTGGCAGCACTAAAACCCAATTCTGACTGTCTTTGAAGATCCCACGAAAGATTCCTATTTCCTATTGCTCTGCTGCTCCTTTTACTCAAAAACTCTCCTCTTTATTTCCTAGGATAGCTAAAACCCAGACAGTACTGGTAGCAGGGAAGGGGTGCCCTCCCATTCCAAGGCATGTTGCTACTTAGAGACTGCGAAGCACGAACAGCCCGCGGTGCTGCCCCGGTACCTTGGCGGACACAATTCCCGTCCCTGAGCATCACCGGTGTGTTCAGCAGCCTCTGTGCCATCAGCCAGAACCTCCAGAGAATGCTCAGCAGTGAAGGTGAGAAATACCTTAGCAAACACAACGACAAAATACTATCAAGATAGGCTAAAAAGCAAGAAAAGCACACATTAGCACTTCTGTGATGGTTCCAGAAGGGTCCACAGGAACTAGGGGCTGGCCCGGGCGAGGGGGGCTGCAGCCTCTCGGAGGGAAGAGGCTGAGAGACCATTTATGGCGTTTGCCACCGCACTCTTTAACGCACTTGGATCCTGACAACTATCGGTGCTCTTCATTAACACCGACCTGTATTATTGCTCTGGTGGCTGCCTACGTCCACTCAGTAACACTGGATCAAATAATAGAGGGGTTTATTTATTTATTTATTACTGTTTTTACTCTGAACACATGAAGGGACTCTCCTGCAGTTGGAAATGAATGATAGACTCGGTTGTTGATGGAGAAAGCAAAAAAGTACTTCTGTATGATATTAATGCAATCTTAAAATAGTGGGAAAGTTTTCTTTTATGACATTGACAGAGAGGCAATGATTCTGAGTAATGCAGGTTGATGTGAGGATGCTTTAAGATTAAGTAAGCGCTATATAAAGGCCTGCCAGCCTGAATTCTAATGTGCTATGAGACATTTTGCATATTTAAGTGTATGCAAAATGTCTTGTACTACACTGGAATTCATTCTGACAAGGCTTTATATAGCATTTTATTTACACTCATATTGTACTTTAAGGGAGAAGTGCTAACACTGGCTTTGTTTTGAATGGAAGTAACAAAAGGTAATGCTAATTGCTCTGTGTCCTCCTCCAAAAAAACAAATAAAACCAAAAAAACCCCACAACACAAAAAATAAAATAAAAGCAATCAAAAGTGGAAGCTTGTTTAATATTGCTCTACCATCATCCTGAAAGGCATAATAATTTGAGTTACACATCTGAACTGATTGGAGTTACAGAACCATATCTCCTTTTTGCATTTAACAATATATACAATATAAAATAAATACATTTACACAAATGGACATTGGTTGGAGCACACGGTATGATACACATCACAAAAATATACAGTTGATTGCTATACAGATGTGAAGCCCATCTACAGCTATAGACATGTTTGTTTTCATTTGTTGTTTTGTTTCAGTTTTTAACTACTGGCTATTATGCAACTCCTGGATTATTATAAGCAGTTTAATTTTTTTTGTCCTTTTGCGATCTTTGCACGATAAGACTGCCGTAAAATGTTTTCCTAGGCAGGTAAACAGAGACGCTTAAATAATTAAAATACAATCACCAACACCCATTTTCTCTTCTATAAGAAAAATAGCAGTTTTAATTTTTTATATCTTTTTATGTTATCATTTAAATGCAAAATAGTGGAATAAATACAACAATCTGATCTGATTGAAACAAATGTGTAACTTCGGGGAGTTACACAATCATATTGCTTTAAATAAGAAAAAATTAAAAAATGAAGCAAAAATAGAAATTAAATTGTTATGGCTAAAACATACACCCTTTGAAATTTTCCCAACACTTCACATTAAGTAAGTGGTCTTGAAAGAACTCTTCTCCAGCAAGGTTTAAGATGAACAACATTATAAAGCCCGTGCAGTTTTTTTAGCTAAGTTTCAGGTAATGGTTTTACAGTCTTGAGACACTTGTTCTTTTGCAGCTCCAAAAAATTACGGAAAATGAAAACTAAAGTTTGCACCGTGTGCCTTTAACACATCTCCATTTTTTGTGTGATTTTGTATACTTCTAGTTGATTGGCTTTTGACCCTGAAGCCCAAGTTCTTTAATGTGATACAGCAAAAACAATATTTATATTATATATTTATATATATATAGTGTACTTGAACAGTAGCAACTTAAACCCTGCACAAACTTTCTGGAAAATAAACTTTTTTTTGCACTCTTACATATATAAATAATCTTATAGAATCAGCACCTTTTTCCCAGGAGTTGTTTTTTTTTTTTTTGACATTTTTCAAAAGGGATGTGCCAATTTCTGAACTCCTATCACAGCTATAAATTTCAAGTTATTGACCATCTGAATGAATTGCTAATGATGATTTACCTAGAATCACACTACAGTCACTTCTCTACTGAGAAAACACAATCTACAATATAGTCCCATATAGCTAATGATAGATACACAGTTTTTTTTCCTAGCACGAGGCCAACGGAGCATTGGCCCATTGTTATTTTGTTTAAAGCACACAACGTAGCAATAGTTTTGGAAACTTGTCCGCACCAAAAAAGTTTTGCAACAACACAGAGCGAGTTAATAACAACATCTGAGAGATGATTGAATAAAAGCTATATTTACAGCATTTAAAAATTAGACTTATCTATAATCTTGAAATATTCAAAGTTTTATTTCTAAGCTATACATTGGTATTCTATAATAAACTGTTACAGAAATTATCCCTTGTTTTGAAAATATTATGATTTCAGTGTGTATCTGTTCATAACGAGTATTTGTTTGGAGTTTCGATCTCTTAATTATTACTAGGAAGAACTTTATTACCGGTAAGGAATAGAATATACTACTGTAATCTCCTGAGGAATTGTACATCCAATATTGTCTCTAATTCTACCCTGTGTCTATAAGCACACACCACAAGAATCCAAACACCACAAGAAGAACAAGACAACAGTCTTTGAATGCAACATAAAAATTCAGAAAAGCACAGCAAACATGAAACATTGAAAAGCTGAACTACATTTCTTTTGTTTGTTAGGATTACAATTTTAATTACATCTGTGTACATAGAATAAGGATGTTCACATAGTACAGGGAGCAGCTACTAACACTGGTACATTGGTATAGCATTTGATGGAGGTTATTGTTTATTGGTTATTTAGCGACTGTAGTTTTCTGGGGGCATCTAATCGGTTTATACATTAGATTACACCTCGTAACAGTCTTGAAACTGACTGACTTTCATGCTGTGACAATACTGGTTGAAAAGCACGTATACTGGTTTAGCTACTTGTTAAAGGATCGCCATTTACAAAATAAAATCTAAATCAATAAATAAGGTATCGAAGTGTTAAATTCTTCAATTTGGTCAGAAGTCTACTGCTCTGATTTCTTAATTTTGCGAACGGCGGCATTTGCCTCATTGCCTCTAAGCTACTATTGGTTCATAGGGTTTTTCTGCGTGTGAGGTTATAATTTTGCAAACAGGCAGCATCTCGTTCGTTTGCAACTGAAGCAGTTAGAAATCACGTGGCGACCACACCTCTGTACAGTCGCTGTCTCCTAACACCGTTACGGGTCCGTATTTGACATGGAGTATTTCTATGTTAGCCTACTCGGATATACTGCAGGTGTAATCTAATCCTTTGAGTCAGTGAACATTTAGTTATAAACTGGAGCTCATGTTAAGAAACTGGATGTTTTGGACCAGACTGGCACACAACATAAATTGCATCCGTGATAATATGCACCTTCCCTTCGACTATTGCTTTAGTAAGATAAATTCCCACATTAATAAATGGCTGAAAACTGGTAAAGCTGGTACAAAAAAATCTCCGTTAGTAAGAAGAAACAAAACATTTAAAAAAATCTTCCTTCAGGATTCATTTGTCCTTCATTATTGTTCATCATTGTTCAAGCCAGCACAAAAATGCAGTATTTCTTTCTCTTTAGTATTGCATGAATGAATAAAGCTTAAACTATTCCCTGAAAAAGTTACATTGTAGCTAACCTAAGAAATATCTGGAAGACTTGAAAAAACAATTAAGGAATCAAATGGCTGTAACTGATCTAGATGGAAATGCAATGATAAGAAGCAGCCGATGCATCGTCGCTTAGTCGTCTAATTAGAGACTGCTCCTATGAAATCTAATACTGCATTCAGTCAGTTCATCGTGTTGTACTGTACTGCTAGGTACGGTGGTTCTCTCTTTGATTCCTTTGTCATTGGGGACATTATGGTTCGTAATAAGTTCACTGGCATCCATATTATGGATTTCCATCCTTTGGCAGGCCTGGCTTCCATCTCTCTTCAATTAGAGACCTCTTTTAAAAAGTTCAGCAGCAAAGGAAAAAAGAGAAAAGGAAAAAGGAAAGGAAAGAACAGAAAGGAAAAGAGAGAAAAGGAAAAGGAAAAGAAAAAACTGCATCAGAAAGACACAGAAGAAAAAGTTGAAAGCTGCTTCACAGTCTTGCTGCTAAATATCAGTGCAGTCATTTTTTCCTTAATTAAACACTAAGTTTCTTTGCCATTATTATCCTGTTTATTTTCCCTTTCATTTTTTTTAATTTTTTTTTAAAACGTGCATGATGGGGAAGCCCATGATGCTTTAGTCAGACCTTGGCCTCCAGCATTTCCAAAAAAAGTTTGTGCATGGGGACTTTGCCTTCCAGTTTGATGTTGTAGAAATGCTGCACAGCCTTGGTGGAGGTTTGCCTCAGAAGCGGGAGAGTCATCAACATCTTGCCTGCACGACGTGGGTCTTCCATGTGCTGCCCAGCCTCATAATCCTGCAGAGCCTCATGTAAGACATCCTGAAGTTTCTGCACTGCCTCAACATCCTCTATGTGCATTGAGTCTGCAAAACAAAAGAGCAACAGGAGGTTTCAGTTCGGTGTGCCAGGAGTTTGATAACGCTATGGCTGCATGACACTTTCACTGGTTCTGTCCATCCCCTTTCACACAGAAGAAAGATAATTACCCACTAATTTCTATATTGACCTTCAGCAAAGTATATGGAAATGCCATGGAACTACAAACGCACAATTAACTCTTGGGTAAGTAATTCTTCTCCTCATCCTTCTCAAACAAGTGAAACAGTCACCCTGAGTGCTCTGCAAACCATCTTTATGGTTACTGCTTTGAACAAATGACAGCACCAGAGGGCCGCATGAATGGAGGGCTGTGTTCTATCAGGGAAGCAAGGATGACTGCCCTGCTGTGGAAAAGCTCGGTAAAACTCTGTGTCAGGTTCCAAGGCTGCCGAGTTGAAAGCCATGGGTGTTACTCGCGGCTCAGAGATGCTGTTGTGGGATTAGGACCACTGCACCAATGCTAGGGAAATGTGGGATTTCCTGCTAGGTTTAGCAAATTTTTTTCTCTCAGGCATATTCAGACAGACAGGCAACATCTAGCATGTTCCTGAATAACTTTTGTTCTGTGAAGCTAACATCTCCTACAAGGTGTAATCCCTCCCTCCCACCCACTCAGACGGTGGTTTATCTTGTTAGTGTCGGGGTTTTGCATTTTTTATAAAACACTCAAAGCAAATACCTTGCCCTGTACCTTTCCAGGTGAGATGCTCTGGTGGTGTAAGTATTGAATGACAAGCCTAGACACAACACATACCAGGAACTAAACTAAACTGCTACATGACCTGGAAAGATTAAAGCAATGGAAGTGTGAAATAAAAAGAAAAGATCTAACTGAAATAACTGTAAACCCCTCAATTGGATAGATACAGAAAGGGAAGATGTCCCTGAGAATATGCAGTTACTGGACCGTGCTGAGATGACTTTGGATGAGCAGCCCTAATTCTCTGACTTTTATGTAGTCATAAATGCCAAAAAAGCCCATATGTGGTCCCAAGTCAGGTGAATGTAAGTAAGGAAGACCAGTTGTAGGTGAAAGGGGCCACCAAACAGCTACGAAAATTTGGATGCTCAACAAGTTTACAGAACCAATAAAATACCACATGAAAACAGAACTGCTGTGAGGAGGCATGAGTCTCAGGGACAGGCAAGCTTTGCTTAGGGTGAAACTGGGACGTGGCATAATTAAAGTTTATTATTGAAAACTCTAGTAAGTACAACACTGCTTTGCATCTTAATTTTTGGTTTTGGAATAAAGCTCCCGTTTCCAGACAGAATAATAACCAAGGAGCTGAATGGTGAAGAACCCACTTTATCATCATTTCCAAGACCTTCATTCAGCAGTCTGATTCTCTGGATCAGTATGTGACGGAGCCTAATGGTTCACCCTGTTGATGATGAAACATCAAATTTTGCATATGCTTCAAATATCTGAATTACATTCAGAGAAATGAGGCATCTAAGATTCATTTCCTAAAAGCTGACATGCAACTATTTCCTCAGATTATTACGCCAGATAGCAAACACCTCTCTCCTTGCAAACACAACCACGTAAACTGAAACACAGACCAGTAACTAACAGGTTAACAAAAACGTTCCAGCTTCTATTGTCAAAGCAAATGTGCAAATTGAAAAGAAAAAAACCCCAAAAGTTACAGTTCCTCCTCTAAAACAGATACTTAATTATATACAAGTTTGGATCACTTAGCACGTTTTATTGATTCTGATGACAGTTTATCTGTTAATTACACATAATGGAGTCCTATGGGAATTTTACATGTTTAATAATTCTGAGTCTTCGTGAATACATGCTCTAAGAAGCATGCAAGTAAGACACACGCTGCAGGGATGTGATACTGCACATCAAGGTGCACTGTGCTGAAAGCAGAGGTGCAGAAATATCTCTCTTAGGGATATAGAAGACTACAACATTTTTAAAAAGATGACAGGCAAGTATAACCTCTAGCAAAATTTAGTTCTCAATTAATGTGAGATGATTCCCCAAATCCATACACTTTTGACAGTTTTCTAATATGGTAATTCTATTTAATAATTCTGTGTCTATAAGAGAAATCCCCTGAAGTCTGTGTTCTACAAAATTATGTAATCTATACAGACATGCTAACACACACATATAAAAATGTCACTGATGTCTTAAGCATACTGTCCAGCCACTGGGCTTAAACTGGAATGCAAACTCCAAACAAATTGTTGTCTTTACTCCCTAACTCTTTAGCAAGTCCTTGGCTATTCACTGCAGCACTGTAGAACACAAGATCTGCTACTGCAAATAATTTTTCTATAAACTATGCACTCTGTGTGCAAAATTATACATCTTTTCCTCCTCTCCCCAGACCCACAGTACCAGGGCCAGATTTGCTGGGGAACCAAATAGGAGCATTTTATCTGCAACAAATCCTTGGTGAGTCACAGATGGGCTGCTCTCGTGACTTTTTGTTTTTACACCATACTGCATAAAGAAACAGGTCTTGCTGGAGAATGTGACTACAAAGGTTTACTTTTTAAACCTTTACAAAACTGGTCTGATTCTTCCCAGAATAAGTATTTACAACTGTGACCATGTCTGAGTTTGAAAATAGATGATGGATGGAGTCAAGACTAATGTATTTTTCACAAGGAGGTGAAACTTGCCTAAGATGTTTAACTCTGCAGTTTGGATAGCCATTTGGCCTGGAGCATTAGAAATAGCTACACTCTACATATTTTTTTAAATGAAACTGAGTGAGGAGGAGAAAGAGGATGAGAACACCACCCAGAAAAAGCAAGAATCTAAGGTAGATCGAAACCTGCTCTTTAACACACTACTACACTGAATGCTCTCAAACTCCTGCACTGCGTGGACACATCCAAACCGAAGGTATCTTACCCTCTCCTTGCAGGGTGATTGTGTATCACACCTCCAGTAAACAGAGTAATTACTTATATGGAAAAGCATTTAATGTATTTGTTGTCGTCTTCGAACTCAATTTAGTAGGTGGGAAGACTGTGACCAATCAGCTCTCTGCTGCCCTAATGCAAGCACTCTGCTGCCCAACGGTGGTTCACGGAGCAGGTCAGGAAGCTGTGCCTTTGGGAACAGATTTGGTCACAGCAAATGGGGTAAGAAAAAACAGCAGAGAGAGGGGCCCTTCCAACAGCGATTAAGACTTCAAACTGTTCTTTTAAAATGGTCATTTAGCTTGAAAGATTTAAAAATTATGTAATCAAATTACTATGATAATTTAACTCTCCATTTACAGCAAAGATTCAAACTCATTTCAGCTTTGCCCATTCTAGGGTCTGCCAATGTTTAAATGCAAACTCAATAAATCTGTGCTATTTAATTAGACCATGATTCAGCTTGCAGATTGCTCAGGAAAATATTAATCTCCACAAAGATCCTTCGTCAAGTTTTAGCCTTGCAGTCTGGAACTTCCACTTTATTCCCAATATTAAACAAATGTAGATCTTAATCCCTCAGGCGTAAGCCTTTGAAAATAAGGAAAATGGTTGAAAATGCTGAACTAGCCAAGGGGAAAAGAGGAAAAAAAATAAAAGAGAAATCTTTTCAGTAACTACAGACTGGCAGATGCAGAAGTGAATTCAGAGCAGGCTAACTTCTTGCTAAATATTGCTTATTTATTGGGATAAATCCAATCCTCAGTGATGTCATCAAGCACCACTATAATTTCAGGAAACACAGACAATCTGTGTGACAATCCAGAAATAAAGAAATAATTTCACAGATAATATGAAGCTGAATTATAAGTGAGGTACAAAGAGCTGGAATGTTCTTCCTATACCATGAAAACCCCTTTTTTTGTTTATGGGTTGGTTTGGGGGTTTTAAGAGGCTTTGCAGACAGTCTGGATAATTTATGATTATGTTCTACACAGGTACTATCCAGAGGAAACCTGTAACTGGATGTAATGCAGTTAAAAATCAGTGCCCATATAAACAATTGAATTAAACAGGGTAATTTCAAAGTGTCATTTGAAACAAAGAAGAATTTGATGGTAAATGCCCTGCAAAAACTCAGTCCTGGGCTGGTGAAGCTGAGCTCACAACAGACAAACACAAAGAATTGTTGCTACAATGTGCTGCTGGGATTTCAGTGTAGCAAGGGGAAAAGTTGTTCCTGATCTCAAAGCTGCAATGGGAGAGAGTGAGAGCAACGAATGAGGACATCGACTCACTGAGCTCTGCTTGGAGAATCTCATTCTATCCTTACAAATGCTTTCTTTCACCATCAGAGGATGGGAAAATAGAATTGTATGTCCTCTGATCAGTTGATGGATCGTATCATGGCACAGAAATAGGAGAAAACTGGAGTTCTCATCCAAGAAAAACATTGCAAGGTCCAGACAGAAATTCAGATTACAATCAACCTCATTTAAAATTCAAACTTCATCTCAAATGCAGAAAACAAACACCCAGCCACCCAGGAATCATTTAGGACACATCACAAAGGGCAACAACTAGCTAAAAACTGAAAGCACTTGAACTGAGGGCAAGAAGGTCTCTCAAAACACTGCTCTGAGGAAAGTTAAAGGCTGGTGTATACGTATTTTTTACATAAAATCACTAAAAAGTGGTAGAAAACTAGTGGTCTCAAATGAAGTGCTTCTTCATGTCAGAAAATTCAGACAGCGTGAAGGAAGAAATTATTACAGTGAATCAAGCAGCAGGGAGCATGCAGCAGTGAACAGACTCATGAGGATGCTGCTAAACCACACTGGAGAGGTAGATACCAACAAGTACTTGAAAGACAGCAATTGCTGTGATGTTTGCGATTCTGTGTAGCTGAGCAGTTCACAAACTCAAACTGGATAAATCCGTTCAGAAAGTTGTAGGGTCCTGGAAGAACTGGATGGGATGAAGAGTAAGAACAGAGGCAAAATGGCTTTTGCTTTACATAAGGACAACAAAATCCTAATCTGGATTATGTCTCAAGTAAAAGGAATGTTTTATCTAGACTGTACTGCCAATCAAAAGAACCTGCAAAATCCACTGCAATGTTTGTTAATGGGTGAACTCTTCTCAAAATTACAGAACCCCTTCCTCCTAAGTCAGATTTTCACAAGGACACAAAATGTTTGTCCACATGGTGTTTCTCTACAATTTTTGTGAGAAACACAGTGGCATTTTGAAAAGCATATTGCTTAAGATAGATGCAACCCATGGAAATTGTCAACTGGAAATCAAGCTAGGTTCTTGGTTCCCTCACCCACAAAAATTCCCATCCTTTTCCAGTCTAGAACTGAAATTTCCCCAGACGCACTTTGGTCTTCCCTGTCTATGGTAAACAAATGTACTTCATTTGGACTACCTATTTGCCTGTTTTTCCTGAACAGAACTGCTGCTGGGGTCTGCATAGTTAGGTTAAGAGACAAGCACAGAGGCAAACAGAGGATTTTCCCTTGCAAAAGAGTATGGCAAAGATGATCTGTCATCTGGAGTATTCTACTGGAAACAGACACTTCTATTGTAATATATGTTGAAAATCAAAGAGGAATAAATTAAGAATTCCTTATCCATAGGAATTATAGGCAGTGGAAACCAAAAAACCAAAACAAGGGCTTGTATGATTGATTTTAGTGAATGGAGACAGTCTGGGTTGCCCTGGTTTGGCCTACTTTTTAGAAAAGATACAGAGACTGAAGCCTCAAAACAGTTTTTAAAACACAGTAGGAAACAAAGGCATAGGAAGAAAAGAAATTGCTTCACAGAACACACCTATTTATTTCAGGGACTAACTGGCTTAGTGGCAAACTAAACCCACTGGCATAAGGTAAGTCAAAACATATTAAACCAGTATTTAATTCCTGAAAAGGTTTACTCTCCACTAAGATAGGTACAATGGCAGTAAATAAAGGAATATGTCTGCAATGCCGAACAAATTGCATACTATGAAATGGTTTGAGTACCTACTGAATAAAACTACTAGAAGTCTGGAAAAAGTGAATTGAAATGATAGAGCTGGGGAGTGAGATACCAACTAAAAGAAAATACTGATTGAAGGGTTTGAAATCCTTTTTATACACTACCAAGATATACCAAGATGTAAGTAATTACCCCTGAGGACCACTGGTTTGACCTCACTTCTTGTCCCTTTGTGAGTCTCAGACTACTAACAGGGAAATAATGTCTACTTACTTCGCAACTACATGAAGAATATCTCAAAGTTATTCAGTTACTAGACCAGATACCAAAAAAATTATTAACTGTTAATTAACCAATGATTAAATCTGCTGCCATTTCTTTATGCTAACATTAAGCAAATGGTAGCAGACTTATTTATTTTCCCTAAGAATTGTGGGTGCCATCTGTTTTGATTACATTAAAAGGGAATATGAGGGAGAAACTGTGTTCAAGCAAAATTGACTATAGCAGCAACTTTCTTTTCCAAAAATCTGTTGCTCTGCTCTACCACTCTACATACAAAGCTACATCAAAGAATTAAGACCTTGCTGTTTATCTTTGGCAAAATAAACACTTGTAACACACTCCTACATATATATAAAGATATATCTGTCCAGTCAAGATAGATGTCTTAATCATGAATTCTAACACTAAAAATATGACTAAATAAAACAAAATGAAAAAAAATGATATTATGAGAAAGTAAATACAGTATGTTGTGACATATACATAATAAAGATGATGTCATGTGGAGTAAGTGATTTATTGGGCTCTACCAATTAATTTCTATTATGATAATATCATTTAATGATGATAGTCTAGTGCTCTGAATACGCTGTGTCTGGAAAGCTAAAAACTTGTAAGATACCAGGATGACAGTATAACTTTACTGGCATCAATATTGATCTGCACTTCATTTTGCTAAAATGCACAAGATACTTCTTGCTTCTCACTCCTTCAGTACTGAAAGGGTGATGATTGTTTTTTAAGGAGAGTTAATATCAGAGACCAGAAATTGTGATGATAAGCAGAAGTTCTTTTCTCCTTCTTGTGGTCCAAGCTAGACAGATAGTATTAGTGTTTAAGATTAAAATTTTAACAGTGCATAGAGTTATACTTTTAAGTGCCCAGCATCCACATTTGGGTCAGATTTTTCAAGATGCCAGCAGCCTATTAAGCAGATGCGCACAGATAAGACTTTCAAATGTGCTAATTTTGATACTCCAGTTACTTATGCTAGGTCTTAGATGAGAACTGAGCTTCTCTTAAAACTCTGTCTCATTTGTGACTCCAAAGGTCTTCTGCAACATTTGGACTGAGGGCCCAATTTAGTCCTTAACTGATCAGGCAGTTTCAAAACACTGCTCACCTGCAACTCCCTGTTTAGTATTACCTAATTGACACAGGGAAACATTTCTTAAAACAAAAGAGATGAGCAGGTCATCTTTTCTGTGTCGGAGCATTCATGTGCACATGCACACACTCCTGTACACTTCAACCGTATTTTGTAAATGTTTCCCCTTCCCTTACACACGAGGAAGTAATTGGTACATGCATGTTTTGGAAGCCATTCAAAGTTGATTTTCTGCGTGGGTAAACAAAGTGCTCATTGGTGCCAGCTTGTTCATTTGGGCGGTGTGAGGCGGAACGCGGGGCAGTGGCATCCTGCAGCTTCAAGGTACCTCCTGGCTTTTGTGTACAGAAGGTAGGGAAGAAGGAAGGAACTCAGGATACAAGGACAGTGCCAAAGAAAGAGTGACTTCTCTGGAGTTCAAGCATAAAGGCTGTATTAATTACTATTAAATCAATGCAGATGCTTAAAACTAACCTGCTAAATTCCGTATGTACATATTAAATATAACTGGAGAAATCATGCCTGTATGGATTTCAATGTAGGCAGGACTGAAATGTCTACACATTTCAGTATTGTGCTCTTACATATGTATTTAAGCTTTTCAGAGTCTATTTGCACTTCATTTGAAATCAGTGACAATCTACAAGGTTGCCACATCTTGTGTTTCTGGAAATTTATAGAGTGGTGTGGCATTGCCAACCTGTGAAGGAAACATTTCATAGTGGCTGTCAGAGAATATCCCTGAAAAACGGCTACTCCTCCCCACCTTTTAGGGACCAAATGGTAGGATTATCTCCCATCCAGTATTGCACAATTAGGCTCTGTAGGCCTAAAGAAAAGTTAGCAGTTGGGGCATTTTAATGCTTATGCTACTGAGATTTGTTGGCCAAAACAAAGCTTGTGCTATTTATTCAAACAAAATACAATCAATATGAAGACAATCTACAATTTCTTTTTCCTGCTCCCAAACACCAGCAGGGAAAGTACTACGACACTGTATCATAAATCACAAACACAGACACAGAGGTATAAAACCATCTTTGTCTACTATTTTCAGTAGAGTCAACCTGGGAATCTTTCCAGACAGTGCAGATATGGCAAAAATGTCTGAAACGCCCAAGATTTCTTATTATACTCTCTACAGCTACAGAAAGGCTCACATATTTTAAACCAGAAAAATAAATAGTGGAAGAAAGCAGAAGTAGCAATAAATAGTAAATGTGAATTGCCACTGATTCATTTTATAATGGCATTTAATTTTTTTAATATAACTGCATTTACATTAATCAAGTTCCTAGTTATATGAAAACAAGCTATTCTGGCTTTGTCTATTAAAAAAAAGGACAAAAAAATTAATTCAATTTTATTTTAGTTTCAGCAGTATTTGCAAAATGAAACACTAATGGTCTGATATCCACTGATGGGCTGTAATTCTGCAGGTGCTATTTTAAACCTACAGGTTAGTGTAGCTACAGCTGATAAAAAGTTTGGTACCTGCTGCATGTACAACCTGAAGCCGAAATGTTGAATGCCAGCAGTCAAAACACTGTTGAAAGAGAAGTGGAACAGCTGGGCTGCTTTTCAACTTCTCCTTGCAACAGTTTCATTTTAAGACAGCAATTTTAGTTCTTTAAGATGAGGGAAGGAAATGTTTTCACTTCACTGTGCCCTGAATTTTAGTATGCTGAACTGTCTTTATCTCTGACATTATCCTGGTTGTAATTTCCAGTGAAGTTAATGAAGCTACAGATGATTTTGATACACTGTATGCACAATGTGTGACTAAACTTTTTTTTGGCAGCAGTTATTTTTTATTATTACTTAAACACTGCATGTCTTTTTTTGAGGGAGGAAAAAAAGGTGTGAATGGTATTCAATATAACATCCCTATATTCTAGCCCTTATTCTTTTTGCCTAGTAAACTACAGAAATATTTCTAATTTAGTCTTTGAATTACAGAATAAAAATAAATACAAAAAACCTTTGCCATTTAGACTCTTAATTCCAGTCAACTTTCTTGCTCTGATCATTAAGCATGACCAGTTTTGAGAAAAAGATCTTCCTGTAGCTGCAGAGCATCCTCAAGTGCCTATTTGCAATGGCCAAAAATTAGAAAAAAATCTTCAATGAGGAATAATTTTGGTCTTTAGAGGCATTTCAGCATTTTGTTAATTTTGAAAATAAGATAATATTCTAAAACTAAGGGCAGAGTTAGTGGGGTGGAGAATATTTTACAAAGAAACTAACAAGCATTTTGGCTTTGCATGTTTTTGAATTATATTTCCAATTAAAAATGCAGAGTGCTAAATCACATTACAAAGATAAATAGGAAAGTACAACTTCATTGTTGAAAACAATTTCCCTCCTATCAATCTGAGGATTCACGCATCAATATTGTAGATGAACTGTTAATTACAAAATCAATTAAAAAATTATTTCTAAAAACAGTCACGCGTTCTGGCTCTCAGGGGGGCAATTTGGGCAGAAGGTCTCATCTCACTAGGACCGCGCCAAATCACAAGTCGTCATCCACAAGTAAGCAAAAGCAATCTGGTTTTTCATTTTTCAGCGCGGCTGAGCCCAGCCTGAGATTGATCGTCACATATGGCCCCAGAAAACAAACTGTCAATACCTTGAATGCTGCAGAATTTGAACAAATAGCCGTCCGCCCATTCAAGCCACTCATTGCATCCCATTTAACAGATTTTATTGACAGTTTCCTTCTTGTAATTAAAGGGAAAACTACTGGCCAGCAACCAAGATAAAGTTCAAAGATAGGGTCAAAACAAAAGCAGATGGAGGGGCACGGTGTGACTGTCAATGGAACATAGCATCAGAGCATGTTATTGACACACAGGTATCTAATGATCGGCACGTCATTAAAGAGGGATCTATCGTGAACTTTATGCAAATGCTAAAAGGGACTTAAGACCACAATAAAGCATTAAGGAGACACAAAAGGAAAAACAACAAAGCACAAACGATTTTTACTTATCTGACAGTATTCACTGCTTCAGCACTTTAAATTCAAATGTGGAAAAAAAATTCTTTCTGAGATTTTTAACTCTTGCTGCACAGGTAATAATTTTTGCAGAAGCACTCTCATAAATACAGAGGATATATAAGTAAAGGTGGGGTCCTTGTGAGATTCAATAAGGATTTCCTCCCTCCTCCCATATCCTGAATTCCCTCTATCAAATAAATCAGTAGCTGCCTTTAAAGAGAAAATATATAGCCTATTCTTCAGCATCCTTTCTTTCCTTTTAATTGCAATGATTAGACTTGTCTGGATTATGGAATGGTTATAGGAGAACAACATCTATATTCATTTGAAGGGATCTTTGCCTGAAAAATACTCTCCAAATCATATTCTCCACTTCCTTAGGAACATATTCCCCAATTACTTCGAAACAGACAGTTGTTCTTAGTTTGAACTGCTTTCTTTGTTGCCTTTTAGCTAAAATCTGATTAGCAATTTCTTATTCTAAAGCCATGTTTAAAACAAGCATGCAGAAGTATTATGGAAGGTAGGGGGAAAAAAATGACACATTAAAAATGTAGCAACCGTCATGCCACTCTGCCAACCTGAATTAGCAAGTGCTATAGCTTTGAGGGTGACAAACTCTTCTTTCTCCAGCTTCATGCTCTTGTATTTCTTTACCAGCTGCAGTATGGCATTGTTAAGGTCAAGAAGGCCTGCCAATTTGGACTGGTCTTCATCCATAATATAATCTTCAGCATATACGAGCTCATCCTCAAAAGAAAGTGACCGGTATACAACACCGAGAATCAAAATCTCCATCCAAGCACTCTGCAGAAGGCTCATCTGGTCAGCGAGAGACAAAGTGGAGAATCCTGAACAGGAGAAAAAAACACAACAGGAAAAATATTAAACACATTTGGATTTATCAGAAATCTGCTTCTCCTTTTTATTTCTTTTTATATACATTGTGATAAAACATGAATGTAATTCTACCATTCTCCCTTCTGCTTTTGTGCTTCTCCTCCTCATCCTACTAAAAGAAAGTGAATCTATATAAAGTAAAATATTTTGTAAACAAAAGAGAAGTTTTAAACAAGCTGGAATTTGCAGGGTCTTCTTGTAAGAATCATATTAATTTGGGGGGTACTGCAGTGACAGTCTGTGATTTGGATCATGTCTTTGTTCTGAAATACTTGTGCTTATTTCTAAAAATGTGATGCTTTGAAACACATCTGGTGACTCTATTCACCACTACCATAAACCAAGAAGGATAATTTAGGAGAGAAAAAACTAAAACTTTTTTAAAAGGGAAGATTTGATGTTTTAATAGAATTAAGGTGACGATGAAAAAGAGAAAAATTCTCTTTGAACTTTAACCTCAGGGGAAAGAGAAGGAACACCCACCTTTCTCAGAAAAGACACTGATCATTTCAGTAATGGCTTCTGCTTCTACTGCACTTGTTGAAATAACAGAGTGGCATACTGAATACCAACTGAATAGCAGGGACACCATCCTTTTTCTGAGGGCAACCAAAATTTTAATAAATGCCTCTTAATGAATTTAACTTTTGCTTTTTTATCCGCCTCTCCCTGCTGTCTTTCCTAATAGGATCACTAAAGGCAAACATCTTTACTGTCTTACCTTTTCAGACTCTTGTTGACAGTACCTATTAATTTATTATATCAAACTGCTAATATCCCAATCACATTAGGAGCTAGAAAACAATATGGGAGAGGAAGTGATTTTCCTGGCCTGTTGGTGAAATGCTGCAGTTTGCCAGTTGGCACCATCAACCACAAGTACTTAATAAAATCATCAAAGGGGATTAGTCAAGCTTTTCTTAAAGGGTCTTAAGACATGTCTGAGGCTTTCATTTAGTTGTTTATGGAGCTGCTTACGTGTCCTTTGACAGGGTTCCCGCTGTAAGAACATTCTTTTTGGCGTTCAATTACACTTAAATGCATTTTTCCGTTTTGAAAGTCAAGAGTTACAGTCAAGCAAGAATATATCATAAACTAGCAAATCTGCAAGGCATCTACACCAAACAAGATTTTCTGTATAAGCACTAAGCAGCAAAACTAATACAATAAAAAAGAAAAGCCCACATCCAAACCACCAGGCATCCATAAAAAATGAAACATAAAACTGGCTGCATGCTCTCTCTCTCTCATTTTTCTCCCCCTCCTTATTTGTTTTCATTTTCTCTTACTGTCTTTTGAGTCTTGTGATAGAACTGTAGCTCTGCTTTCAAAAAAAAAAACCCAACAAAAACTGAGCCAACAACAACAGGAAACCCTTGAAGATGTAACAATGGAAAACAACACGTCTGTGATTAAAATAAATAAGAGGGAAATGGAGAAGAAATAATCATTTCAAAGGTTATAGGGAGGAATTAATGATTTCAATTAGCTTCAACATTTCTGTTCCTTCCCGTCTTTCAAGAACCAGTTTTTCTGCAGTAGCAGATGGACAGAGAATGTAGCCTGCAGCACTGTCCTGTGACAGCCCCATTCTCCCTCCCAGACACTGCTGTTAGTAAATAGATTTACACATTCTCCAATCTCCACACATCTTTCTGCCGAATAATTAAAAGCAGGATGATTAGTTTATTGAGTGGAAGGAGGAACTTTTTTATTGAGGTCCATCCACGATTTTATCAGGGCCAGCACTTTTACGGTTGTCATGAGGGTGCAGGCATCCAATTTTTCTTATCTGCCTGATTAATACAAACGCTGTTTCAGGACGCATTAATTAACAGATACAAATCTACGTTCTCATGGAAGGATCAATACAGAGAAGAAAAGAGGCATCAATGTGAATTTAGTGCTGATGATGGAGAAGGCACTCTATTGACATTTACGTGCATAGAAACTTTAAAGTTGCAGTGGAGCCCTTTTGTCCCTGTGATTTACAAATTAACAATTTTTCAGGTATAACAATGTTTCACACACTTCTGCGGGGTTTAATTAAGCAAAAAGCAATAAAATCAGTTTTGATTAAAAAAGTTTAACCTACAATTTCTCTCTGTATTAGTGTTTTCTCCTGAAAACTCCCTAACTTTCTTTTTTATTTGCTTATCTATTTTAGTACAGGTTTTTTGGCACTGGTTTTATTTTTTTTAATAAATAATACTATGTTTCAGTAACATTTATTGTGTGCCACAGTCAAAGAAAATTACATTTGCCCTGTGAGGGGGAAAAATGGAATGTTGCCTATAATTTATTGTACTGCACTCTTGAAAAATCTGCATTCTAGAGCAGTAAATATACCAGTTGTTTTTATACGACACATAAAAAATCAAAAGAAATTTTTTACATTATAGAAAAACTAGCAAATACAAACCATGCTTTTCCATTCTTCAATAATAAATCAAATCAACATCACTATTTTCTTCCTGATCGAAGTAACTTTCCCTTGAAAGCCTGTTCAGTGAAAGCATGTTTTAACTTTTAAAGGCATCCCTCGTGGGAATGTAAAGCTGCATCAAGTTGTAATTAATCTGGTTTTGTTTTGATTTTTCAGAAAATGTGAAAGCATCCACCATGCCCCTTGTATCACGGAAATGCCCTTTTAATATGTGTTCAACAAGTCACAGTTAAAAGAACAGATTTTACAGGCGTATATTTTTGTATTATATACGAAGATTTATTTTTAATTGTTTACAGGAGGCTATACTTATTCCATGCCAAACTCTTGAGTCTGTGAGATTTTGCCATGTGAATCCCCCAGATCAACCACATTCTCTGACAAGTGGAAATTTTCTATATTGAATTGCAACTATTTTTTTAAAAATCTCCAAATTGGACGAGATGCATTTCTACCTTTCTGAACCAGTGTCAGCCTCTCCAGTCACACCTCTAAGCTCTTTCCAAAGCACCACGAGATGCTGCACAATGGTACGGTTTTGGATGTTGTGCTTCGTGTGGGTCCTTAATCCTTAAGTCTTGCAGGTCACTGCTTTAAATATAGAACTGTGTAATGGCTTTTTAAAATACAACGCTGTGTACCTTTTTCCCCCTTACCAGGTACCATATTGGTGACAACTTTGATCTCTCTCCATCTTCCTCCCCAAGTCAATGCCATTTAATGTATCTGAGGCATTTGCTCGCAGAGGGACTCTGTACCTTGACCTGCAGTTAAATAGCATGTTTATCTGCGATGCAGCGCACTCCAAATAAACCAGATGACACTTTGCAGTAACGTCATTTGGAAGGATTGAAAGGCTTCTCAAGAGTCAGGTACCCCTGAGGTAAGAAGCTTGAAGGAAGCATGTTTTGTGCCAACCCTCCTGCCATCTTCTGCTAGACACTTGTGTGCTTGACAATGATGCCATGGGCACTTGTCAAGATTTTCTTTTCTTTTTGCCTAGCAAACTGATGCACTTTGCAGTCAACTTACAAAAAAGGCTAAGCATTTGAAAGTGTGAAGGGCAAAAAATATCTGACGGCTAGTCTTCAAAAATACACTTTCATTTCAGAAAGCATAAATGTTTATTTCCTGAGCGGAGTGTTGACAGAAATAGGCTGCAGCGCAGGCATATGAATTTAACCCCTGGTAGGCATTCTTTTCAGAGTGGTTTTTATGTGGCTGACTGCAAGCAGTGTAAACCTATGGGGTGTCTTGTACTATCACTTAACAATAGCGTTGATTTGCTGGTTACAGATTTCTTTTCTTTCTTTTTCTTTCTTTCTTTTTCTTTCTTTCTCTTTCTTTCTTTCTTTCTTTCTTTCTTTCTTTCTTTCTTTCTTTCTTTCTTTCTTTCTTTCTTTCTTTCTTTCTTTCTTTCTTTCTTTCTTTCTTTCTTTCTTTCTTTCTTTCTTTCTTTCTTTCTTTCTTTCTTTCTTTCTTTCTTTCTTTCTTTCTTTCTTTCTTTCTTTCTTTCTTTCTTTCTTCTCCCCCTTTCAGGGACTGTGTGTTTCTTTCGCTAAAAATAGACACTTTTCTACAAACAGTGTATCACACTCCAATTGTAATTATGCCGTAATGACTCACTGAGATAACTGACTGTGCATTGAGAAAAGGTTGATTGAGCAACAGAACATATGCTTGGGGTTTTTTTGCTTTTGGATACCAGTAAACCTAAAGCTCAAAGGAAGCAGCAATAAATACGTAAAAAGGCCTCAGCATTTTTATTACAGGAACAAGAGGTGTCGAGCTGACTGCACTCTGCAGTGCTCAGCACTCCAAGCCAGCTCCAAGCACAGTTCACAGCCTCTTCAACAGGGCTGTTTAAACCACTGATCTTTTCAAATATCAGCACATGCACCACTTGTTCTCTATTTCACATTGCACACAGCTCCATGCTAAGTAGGGTAAATCTTTTATATTCCTGAAGACCCTTTCCTCTACTTCATTAAGATGGACTTCATGGACACTAACTCACTAGGGGGCACAGTGAAGCAGCTGCAGATGGTCAAGTGCCAAAGAAAGATCTGTGCCTTGCACACAGCACTTCGAGAACTACTGGCCAAAAAAAAGACAGTGGCTGGACTTATCCCTACCACTATTTTCATCCTTAAGCATTTGATCTGATGCCTCAATCAGGTTACTCAAACTCAAATCCTAGAGTTTATTTCACTTTGCAGGGAATGAACTTCCTCTCCGATACGTGTTTAGAAATCCAAATATTTGACCAAACTAGGCATGAAATTTCTGGCAAATCTGGGAGTTTTGCTTGCCTTTTCTGATAATTGTCTCCCATTTATTTTACCAGTTGTTTGTGTGATTGTTACCTTTGTAAGTAAAATATTACTCTTGCTTGTGCCGGTTTGTACTTCAAATATCTTCATTTACATTTTTTATCATCAAAGCTGTGCTTGAAAATGATATGTTCACTAGTGTGTTGCAGATTCAATATATTTACACAGTTGAAATATCAGAGCTGGATTTTTAAATTATTTACACTTAATTTTGATAGATTAACTTCTTTCTAAATGTTTTATGGGTACTGATGTTTTCAGCACAGGTTTTTTTATTTCAAAAGTGATGCATAGCAGCCACTGTTGTCAAAAGAACAAACTGATACTGTAAACACATTTAAAAAACAACTTTTCTTTTAGCCCAATCACTCATATTTAGAGGGTGCATGGCCCCGTGGTCAAATGACAAACAGTGGGCCAAAGGCTGTACTGAAAGTGAATGTAAAGAAACCCCATTTCAAGATCAGACTTGGGTCCAATGCGCTCTTGGATGTACAGCTGTCACTCTGCCCTCCTCTCCTTGCCTCGCACACACTCAGCGTTTGCTTGGATCCATCGAGCAACTTCAGCTGCCTTCCAGGGATGTAAACAAAGGCCAGGGAATTTTCTGCTGGGGCTATGTAATGTTTTCTAGACATGATCACACTGTTTGCTGAAGGAAACCTTCATAGCCTGACTGCCCTTTAACTATCATTCTCTCAAAAATCCAAGGAAGAGGATAGCACGATTCATTTTTTTAGGCTATATCCAGTGCTGAATCTCCCACAGAGATCTGAAATAAGGGATCCTATTTATTATATTAATTCAAGAAAAAATTGATTTAATTGCATTTCAAAGTACTGTATGATCTAAAAATATCTATCAAGACCCAGAAACATTCCAGTGGTTTTGAAAACCGTTCAACAGAAGGAGAGTGCTTTCTCTAATCACCGAACATATTTCCCAGATTATGGATGAAATTTCATGAAAGCTGGAATAGAAACAGATACAACTCATTATGCCAGGGGAAATCCATTATTTCAGCTTTTTCCTTTAATTTTTTAAATACCTCTCTGCTTATGGAGCCCCTGGTATAAGGCTAACAATTGCACATGATGCCATAACAAGCTGAGATTTAAGTATGAGTGAGAATTTTCATGTGAGAGGTGTCAGCTCACAAAACAAAACGCAGATATTTGCCCAAACTTGAAAGTCACAAATCAAGTTCCGATGCACAAACAACCAAAAATACAACCAAAGGCTGTTTGCTGGATTCAGCTTCCAAGCTCTTTGGAACTGAAGTGCTGCAATCAAAGTTACATTTGCAAATGAATTCCACCCAGTAAGTTTAGCCCAGTAAAACCACCTCCTTTGCGGAGCGATGCTTTGCTGTGTCGCTTCTCCTGCTGCCACTACAGCAGAGCAGAGCACCGCAGAAGCAGCACCGGGGCTCTGTTGTGAGCGGCGCTACGAGGTGCGACTGCCATCTGTTAGCTGTGCAGCCCTGGGAGAGGGGAGCTCAGACTGCACACACAGAGGTGTCCAGGAATCACTCTATCTTGGATCAAAAAAAAAAGCAAAACAAAGAAGAAAAAGAAAGCAAAAAAAAAAAGGCAACATGCATTTGGAGAGCACCAGGATGTTTTCAGCCAAGCCTGTGCACTTTCTCAGGTTTAAGTGTGTTTATACTCCTAACTCTTGCTGTCCAAGCTCTTATAAAATACACATTTTTTTAATATTTTATTACACAGGAAAATGCCTATGATAAGCACTTTTTCACTAACACCTACCAGCAAGACGGGAAATGCCACACAGAGCATTAAGAAACCCGGGGCTGTTATCACAACGCTACTTTCATCTCACTGAAACAACAGCAGAGAGATGGCACGGCAATAAAAATGTATTCACACTGCATGTCCCTCTCAATCCATTACGAACAATGGGTTCTCGCTAAGCAAATATTCGCTTGTCAGAAGTATTTGCAACACTGGATTCATTCAGCAGGACTAAGTAAGTGAAGTTCACAGCAATTTAAAAGCAGCAAATTAGGCATTTACAAACAGTGAAGATGCTGCTTGTCTAGCATGACCTTTCACTCAAGCTATACAAAAAGGTGTTAATGTAATTTAAATACGAGTTAGAAATACTTCTGGTTTGCCTTTTACCCTGTAAAACCTTACATGATAACACTAAACAGGAGCAATTTAAGCTTTTCATTTCTTCCCAGGGTTAGAGGCACACAGTGAGATGTAACCCACAATAGTTCAAACTGATTTCAGTACTTAAATCAGACACATCCCTCTCTAACAACCCAAATATTTCTAGGCAGCTACTTTTAAGTTTCTTATTTCTGGTTACATTGTAAATTCTTGTGAGCTGCTTCTTTAGCATTAGTAAGGAAAGGAACTGGAAAATATGACCGATTAAGAACATCTCTCTGACTTCACATAAGGAGGTGCTAATACTTTTCAGTGAAACACTAAAGATTTAAAAAACTAGTGAGTCACACTTGCTTCAGGACAGATTTGGTAAGATTCCAATGTATGTAGTACTTTATAATGGCATTTTTGGAAATATATGGTTTGAAATATTGTACTTTTTATTTCCATTAATTTTCATTTCACACCTTATTATTTCAGTATTCATCAAGAAAAAGGAAAATAAAAGACCAATTAATTTAAACAGATTAATACTTGATTTTCCTTTTGGGCTGACTTTACCATTGAAACTCTCACAATTTTAAACAGCTCTACTGCAAACTCATACCAACCTTTCGCTAAAAAGATGCCAGGCCAAACACTTGTATTTTGCACTATCACCAGATGCTCTGAGAACAGAGAAGACCTGAGAAGTAGGAAACTGCCCTCCTCGCTCTTTTGTTTTCTCTATGTAAGGCTGTTAGCACTCCTGGTGCACTGCCTTCTCTGAGGTGAGGTTTTGAGTTCTAAGATACGGACAATGAAAAAAAGTTTTAAAATTCAGACTAGCAGTACAATATGGCCCAATGAAGCTGTAAGTCTGCTTAAGGTCAGCAGTATGAACTTGCACATTCCTGAGGGTGATCTTTTTAATGCACTACATATGTGATCTGATCTGCTTCTTTAAAGTTAACTCTTGCAGTTCTTTAAAATTTAACCTTCAAACATAGTTTGGCTAGACTATGGGATTTTTTTTTGTTCTCTTATTGAAGATAGCAGAGGCAGATGTCGTGACATGGTGTGCTCCAAAAATCACAGGAGGAAATGGAGCAGGATTGTGTTTATGACCCTGACTGTTTTCTTTCACTGAGCCTATATATAAAAACCACCAATCATACTTTCAACATAAATACTGACTTCACCCAAATTTCCCTTCAGTCTCTTGTGGATGTATGTATTTGAGTGTGACTACAATAAAGCCAGATATGAGGGTGAAAAACCAAAAACTGCATTCTGTCATTAGTAAAGTGAATGTAGACAAAAATCAAAGAGTATCCATGAGTATGGCTGGATCACTCTCGAAGTCCAGCTGAGAAAATGGTTATGCAGTTCACCTTAAAACAGTCAGCATAACACCTGTATATCCTGTGTGTGGTGTGCCTTACCTAGATCCCTCAAAGAGTTCAGCTACCAGAAATGAAACTACAATCACACATAATTTAACAGCCTTCTTCCCTAATTTTTACTCAACCAAAGAAAATTTAAAAAAAACAGCATGAACTTGACAGAGGAACCTTGCTAAACTAGTAACAACAAGCAACATTCACTCAGGTTCACTTCAACCACTGAACACATCAGCCTCCCAAAAGCTGCATGCACTGACTGGGGATATCAAGAAATGTTCAACCTTCCTTCAGCATATTAGTCTTCAAAACCAAGCTTACTGGATTATAAAATACCACAACTTTGTGTGGGTGTTTTCACAGAAGGGAGAGATTTCTTGTGCGTTTAATACGTATTGTCTTTTATTTACAACCTCTACAGGCCTGCTTTGAGAGCACTTTTCCTCAGAGTGCTGGGTCACTGCTGTTTGCCTTTTGCTCCCTCGGGGAAGCCACCAGTCATTTCCTCGCTGAAAGCTGTGGCAATCCCTGCTCCCTCCATCTTTCCATCAAGCAAAGTCAGGTTTCCAGGAATTCCCCAATCATGTTAATAATATGAATCTAGTATAGGAATGTATTAGCATACAGAGACAACCATGCTTGCGATCCAATCAACGTATCTGTGTTAACCCTGTTTGTGCTGAGCTGGCTAAAATCACTCTCCGTTGCCAAAGCAGAAACTTTGGATTGCAAAATTCTGGGTTAACATTCCTTTTCACCCGCTGGAAGGAAAATGAAACCTCAAACCACTGTCCTACACATCTTCCATCTTCTTCCCAATTTTTAAAACTTTTCTATTCATTAGTTTATTTTCTTAATGTGCTGCAGATGCCAAAAAATTGAAATGATGTTTACAATCTTCCTGGTTTGCAAGAAAGAGAGCCACACATGTTCTCCTACATGAACATCAAATTTCTAGTTTATCTAGTTGAGTGTGTATGTACCATTAAGATCATCTCTGGAGGCTGTGTCTTAAGTCTACAACAGTCCACACACAGGGAAAAAAAAAAGAGAGAAAAAAGAAGAGAAAAAAAAAGGAAGCTGCCTGATTCTAATACACCTAATTAGCCATCGGCAGACTCTTAATTGCATACATTAGGATGATTCCATAGTGGAGATTAATTCTAAATATACCCAAGCAGCTGGTTAAGATGCCATGGATTACAGTGTGGACTGTACTTTTCCACTTAATTAGATATCAAAATTAAGCAGCAACAAGCATTTTGACATAACGGGGATCAAGCCGCCGCTTGGCATCCCAGAGCTGCACTAAAGTGACCGCTAAACAGAGCCGCACAGATGGAGAGATATTAAATGCCGCACTGGAAAGTAATTTCAAATAATAAAATATCAATATTTACATTTTAATTACCCCTACTGAGAGCCGCTCTGTCATTTTCACTATTGCCGACGCAGCAAGGGGTAGTGGAATGACATTGCGGCTCTGACTGCAATGACTATTTTGTTTCCATTAAAGAATGACAAGTGTTTTAGAGGCAGTGACACCCAGTGTGTGAACAAGAATGACAGCAGATCAGAAAATTCCTATTAAGGGAATAAATGACTCAACAAGAGAATTTACTTTAAGCAGCCAGCTCCTCCTTGAAACACATAATCCCTTCTAAGTTTTCTGCAGGAAGTTTATTATTAAAGGTGCCTTGGAGAAACCTTAGCTTCTCATCAAATATTTAGAACGATGGGACCTTACATGATAACTGGTCATTTTAAAAACAGTAATATTCAGTGCTTATCCTATCTAAGAGTTATATTAAGAATTTTTATGAATCAAAATAGGTTTGAGGGATAGGGAAAGGCACATGGTGAAAAGGAGATTCCTTTCCTATAAGACCTGAAGTTTTAATGGCCATGGAGAACACCAAAGGTATATTTGCTGTCTTTTCTTCACCAGTTTTACTACCATTGGCACAGTGAGCATTACACATCCCACCTGGCTTACAATTTGCTGGGCCACAGAATTGCACCCAGTTGATCACAAGTAATGTGCATATGCACAGGTTTAGGCACATATATAAACACTTTTTCTTTCTGTATGTACATCAGAGATCTGTGAGACACCTTTGCAGCACCTTAGGAATCTAATTACTTCTGATCAGGTCTGAGGTCAATCTCATGGAAAATATTATATTACATCTGACATGCTGCATTTACAAAGATGAAAAGGAAGGAAGAAAAGTATCAAAACAGTAAAGGAAAAAAAGTCGTCCTTGGGGACGTCTGTCAAACTGTAGAGATCTTCAAAGAATTTCAATGGCCTCAGACATGAGAAAGTGGGTAAGAGTAAATCCTTGGTCAGTACACCCAATACGCAGCTAAGTGACCCTCCTCCCAAGTCACGGCATGCATTTATTTAATAATGTGCAGAGCTCAACTTCTATAAATGTGACAAATGGCTAGAACAGAAAGCAGGGGGAAAAAAGACATGAAGAATTTTACAGAACAGAAAAGGAACAGCTTTATGGCAGTGACTGTTGCAGGAATTTTAGATCCAGTTTAGACATTAAGGATTAGCAATCAAGTACAAACACGTTACCTGCTTAACTAGTTGATCTTTTTATTTTCTTCTCTTTTTCTTCACTTCTTTTCCTCTCTTTTCTTTTTCTTTTTTTTTTAAGTACCCAGGAAGTACTTCTTAAGCATCCCTAATGCTTTCAGGACAAGACACTTCCCCATTTCTCAACCACTAGCACCTTTTAATTTCTGAAAGAGCCACGGTTGAAAATCTTAATTAATTGTTCCATACTGCTTCAGGATCATTATGCAATGTAATAAAGGCCGTGTAATTATGAAATTTTACAGCCATTACCAAGGCTGATGGCTCGTATTTCATCCTCAGCTGGACCCAATGGCTTTTAGCCACTCAGCTCCCCTTTGATGAACTACAGACAGATCTATCAGGCCCAAACAATATCCAGGCAAGGCAGCTATAATAGCTACCTACAGATGAAGCCATAGATAAAGATAAACTATAAATCTACACACAAATGCAGGCACATTGCCTCAGGATGTCAGAGGGAAGAGGATGAGACACTTGGGAAAGCTGGCGGCTTGCAGAAAGGCAACCTTCTCTGCCTGTCTCTTTTATTCAGTTTGAAATTTGTTTGGTTTCTTAAAGATGTAAAACCATCTCATACTTCCTCCTCCCAAATTATGTATTTTTTAAGGGCTATGAATTTTTATAAGGAAAGCAAGGAGTCACTTTATTCATCTATTACATTTGACAAAGGCGATTTACATGGACAAATCAACTCATCCTACAAATGAAGAATCCTAGTCAACAAGTTTGTAAATCATATTCTTAAAAGTGAATCCAGGTCACTTGCTTCTGAGACTGAAAAAAGCAAACCCTCCCTCATTTGTAAATGCATTATACTGAGCAGCTGCACAGGGGTGAAGTTGGATGATAGGCTTTCACTGGAGGCACCACAGGAGATGTAATTTCATGCAATGTTGTCCAACATTATTTTATTTTCAGTCTGAGAATGAAAACTCTTCTAAAAATTAAGTGCAAGTTAAAGAAATAACGGTATTCTATGTGCTCTTGGTACCTGTAACACCAGAATGTAGTTTATGGAGGTGACCTCCATGAGTGCCCTCTTTAATTTAAGACAGGAGGCCTTCTGAGTATGTAGTTAGTCCCTCCAGAGTGAGACAAGGCTGACTAAATGATCTTTAGGTGAGAAAAAGAAATGGAGAGCTGCAGTACCCTGGCCAATTCTGAGAGTCCAGGGAAGAGTGTGAAAACATTAGCTTGAAAATGGCATCTATTAGTAGTCCATCCAGTAGCCCACAGTTTGTTGTGAAGCTCATGCCATGGTCATGGCTGAGGCTAAAAGCACTTCAGAAGGCAAGAAAAGTTAAAAAGAAAGCATCAACAGTACTCTCTGATTTCTAATAAAACAACAGAAGGCCTTATCGCTTTCCAAAGAAATACAACAGATTTAGAGGAGGTTCAGTGAAAACAGAGAATAATGTACCTAAGAAAACTCTTATGAAAAGTCTCAGAAAGCAGAAATTGTCTTCCTCAAGATAGTGACTTATGAGAGAATACAGAAGAAGTATATATAGATTAATGATGTAAAAAGTAGGTCTAAAGATTTTGTTCTTTCTCATAACACAGTTTAAACACCATTACAGTGAAATGCAGGAAATTCAAAATTGAAGGAAGAAGGAAAACTCTTCATCTACAGTGTAGCTGTACTGGAGAACTTGTTGCCAAAGGATGTCACTGAAGCCAAGTACTCAAAAGAGAGGGAGCTGATGCTTAAATGGACAGCCAGAATAGCTCCAAGTATAATATTCCAAATCCAAATTAAAGGATGTTCTTCTTCCTTATTTCATCTATTCTTTAAGCATAAGGAATTAGAAAAAGTTTTCCTGAGGCTTCTGCCTACTACGAGTTCAAGTTTACACCCCTGAGGCTGATCACTGCTGAAGACAGCAGAGTATATGTTGATGACCTACAGCGTTCAGTTCCCAGTTTCCTAAAAACTGAAGCCTCAGAATTTAGGCTGCCTTTCTTTGAGATGTTTGGAACCTACTCTTACACCTGGAATTCAGAACAGAAGAGCTTAGAGAGATGTGCCCCAGGCAAAGAATTTCAAAATCACAGCAATTGAGCTCTCACTCTGCTGCTACTGTAGAAAGACAAAAATAATGGATATGGAAGATCCGTGGTGTTATCACAGACATAAAAGCAGACAGGTATATGTATTAATGTGTGTTTACATAAGACTGTGGATGCATGCATTTGTACTAAGCAAACCCAGGGTATTCTAAAAGCTACCAAAATGAATAAAGATCACCTGCTCATTAACTTGCATTCCTTGCTTATTAAATATGCCCTTTTTAATATAAAAAACTATCTTCTTGAAGGGCAAAATAATAATGTAATCACTCAGGTCAGATCAGAGAAGTGTTTTCTGAAACAGAGAACGGAGTCACAAAGGGTCACTGGTCAACAAAGCTGCAACTTAAGACAGGCATGGGAATGTGTGACTCAGGTTCCTCCAGTCTAATGCTGAGGATGCTTGATAAATCTGGTCTTCTAAGGGCCAGTATCTGCTCTTAACATGCTTTGTTGAAACTTCACATAGGGCAGGTATTCATTGCACATCGTGTGAATTGATCTGCACCTTGCAGTGCATGTGGAAGCATCATAAACATTCTTAATGGGGAAAATAACCCAACCAAACCCAAAACAAAAGCTTTAAGCACATACAGTACATTAGAACATCTACATACTAGATAGATCATACAGACATGGCTAGACCAGGATTCCTGGACAGGACTTTAAATTGCCTTCTTATGCTGTAGAAAGTTACCAGAAATGACTGAAGACTTCAGTTAAAGCATGGACTATGAAAACTGAGAAGACTGGATGTAGACAAAAAAGATGGCAAATTTTTTCACCTTCTCTACTTCCCACCCAGTTGACTCATTCAGCCAAATTAGCACCAGCCTCATGGATAAGATCTGTACCTTTACCTCTTTTTATGCTCCCAATCACTCATATCAGTAGAGTAAAACACAGCTACAAATACACTCAGCAGGAGTGTTTTTCAGAGCAAAAACTTCAAGTAAGAAATAAATACAAAGATGTTATTTTTGTTTCTGTCAGAGGCCATAATACCAGTTTGCTACATCAATTTAATAAAAACAATGATGATAATGTGAGAAAACACATAAATACCATCCTGCAATTTTATTCTGCAAAAGAAATGCATTAAGTTTTACTCTCTTTGGTAAATGTCTAATTTGCCAGAGAGAGCATATCAGCATTCCATAATTCAAGATTACTGCAATGATTCTAATAAATTACAGCAAAGAACTATGTGCTGGTCAGAAAGTTAATTTGTAGTTTACTGCAAACTACCTTGAAACGGAACTGGGTGAGACAAGGTTTAATTTTGTCAAATAGGGATTACTACAAACGAAAAGGGAATTAGCACTACATATTTTGTGAAATACTTTCATTTCCATATTGGGCTTAAATAATTTTCCTTCTTCAAGTGATTTTTAATAAGCAGCCACATGTATCTTACATAAAAATACAGTGTTTTTAAGAAACCTGTTTCAGAGAACACAGAGAGGCTTTGCTAAGTCTCAAAAAATACCCAACCACAGTAAGACCATACTTGGACACAGAAAAAGATATTAGCTTACATACAGATGAAAAATGGAATGGAAATAGTAGTATAATTGTATGTTTTCTCTTTCAATATTCACCAAAGGGGCATGAATCTTAGCTGCTATAATGCATGCCATGCTTTACCCTGATTTTTTACACTTGGTATTCCCTAGCTGAATTGTTTCTGAAGTCTATGGTGATTTTTTTCCACAGCAAATCAGCAGTTTTTCAAGAGGTCTCTGTGCAGCCCAGGAGTATGACATTTACTAATGTGTTGAGATTCAGGGATTCTCCTTTGTAGAAGCCAACACTAATAAGAAAGATATGGTTCAGTGTCCTGGGTATTCTTCCCAGTTTTATTAATTAGATGGAAAGCTTCTCCCTCTGGAATACTGCGAGGTATTTATTAACACTTCAGCCCACAAACTAGAGTAAATTTACAGTAGTGGAGGTAATTGTTACATACACCGGCTCTTGTTATCAACTTGGCAGGGATAAGCAAAAAAAACCCTAGAGGTTTAGATTATGATCTTTTTCATGATATTTTAATTGTGCTTCTTAATCTGCTAAATTAAAAACTATAGTACAATCTTATTCAGATCACTGAAAAAAAAGATCGTATCAATTTGCAACAAAATGTATGAATGCTCTTATCTCTTCTAATTATACAAAGAATTTAACAGTCATATTCAATATGGCCACAGAATGACTAAGATATAAGCTCTTTCTTTCACAGTTGTGCCATCTTATCCCTCAGCCCCTTCACATTTTATTTCAAGTCTCACATCTTTTAATGCACAGATACCCTTCCCTAGATGATCCTTAATATCACCACCTTCCTTGTCTTCCTTCATGTTCAATATGAACTACTCCCGTGACTATGTCTCAGCAAACCAATGACTGATAATGACCAGGCAGGCACTCAATAATAGCTCAGTTACTAAAGTGCTTTACAAAGAAGAGTTAGGTATGCCCAGAGATACTTTGTGTAACCACATTTCTCTTACCATTGCTTTCAGCCTTCCTTCTCTCTGCATTCTTCTGCCAGCACAGCATCTTATTCCTTGTAAGCACCAGTAGGTCAACTTAGAATGACACCAGCAATGCCCTGTCCTGCACACTAATTTACCTAAACTTTTTTTTCCACCATGCAGGTCTCGGTGCTCTGGAAGGTTGAGTTGGGCTTTATTTTGCATTCCTTAGCCTAAGTTCTACATTTTTGCAACCACAAAGTGCTGGGCTCTACCGTCTGGTTTTCGAGAACTATTTGCCAGTAGTTTCAGAAATTACACAGAAAACATGGCTGTGCTTTGAGTGGATGTGCCATTAGAGAGGTCTAACCTAAAATTTTCATGTCGTAATACCACTCAATCATCTTTTGTTTCTTTGATGTTCTTCTTGTCCCAGACATTTGCTTTCAAATGTCTGTTTCTTGCTGATCCTCCTTTATGAATAACCAGACACTCACTATGGCATTCCTTATGGGTGTTATGTGCTCTGTCTCAGGGATCTGAGAAGGAAAGAGGTGAGAATTTCTTCATCTGTTCTGTCAAAACATCATGTTTGCTGGGCTCTCAGGCAATGTTGGGTATCAAGGCCAAATCAGCAGCAAATCAGGTTGTGCAAGAACCAACAACATACCCCTGCTTAGCTATCCTGATTGCACAGGGCACACGTCTTTCAGAGCTGGCACTTGCCAAACAGCTAACTAACTTACTAACATCAGCAGTTTACAGGAGTGTATCACAGATGACACCAGAACCATGGATCAAGCATGAGCTACATTTATACAGGAAGAATTTGGTCTCCCAAAACTACCAATTACTTTCTCAGTGATTCTGCCAGTCAGAAAATCCCTCTCTGTCTCAGTCTTTCTATTCAAGCTACTGATAAAAGGCCTATATAGATATTAATTCACAGGGCTGCTATGCTATTTTATTCATTTAATGCTTGAAAATAACAACAAATATTTTAAGCAAAAAAGGTCTACAAAGTATAGTCAACATTTTTGAAAAGTATATGAAACGGATGAAGGGCTAAAATGTTTAGAAAAGGATGAATAAGGTCTAGGTTCATAGCATATAAAAGAAACAAATCAGTGATGCACTGTGCTCACGTATTTCAATACTAACATGCTATAGATCATATTTAATGTTTTAAATCTACAGCTCTCAAAGGACTCCAAAATTGGGGGTATGAATACAGGTTTCACCATAAGGAAGTTACATGATTTGCCCAAGGTTATACAGTAACTCAGAGTCAAGAAAGGGACTTAGCCTTCAGCTTCTACTGTTGGGGTGTCTCTATGGATTACAGCAGATCTCCATGTCTGGCTTGAACTAAATCCCTCTGAGGGCCAGTTCAAAGTGTCCTGATCACATTAACAGACTCTGAATGTAGCCCATGTAATGAAAGAGTTTCATGTTTTCTCATACTTTGCCCACTAGCTAATCATGAGAAACAGACCAAAAGAACATGAAGTGTTGAAGTTGAGCAGTACAAAGGAGCTGGAGATGGCTTCTAAGGTGACCATTTCTACTCCAGGTATTTTTATGGATGCAGGACTGTGCCCACCAAATGAATGTGTTTGGCATTGCATTAAGATGAACACAAAGTAAAACAAGCACCTTAACCACACAGTGCTGACTTTATAACACTGAGTAAGAGGGTCAAGTGCACCAGTGTTATAAAACTGTAAATAGACATTGATATTATACTGTATGTATGAAAATGCATAAAATACATTTAATTAACTCTACTCTGTGATACAAACTGACAATTTTAAACAGAAATTTCAAAGCTAAGCCTGACACCTTTCGAGTCATTTTGCTCTCTCAGGAAAATACATATTTAGGCCAGATTTCTATACATTTGTATGGTTTTTTTTAATATTTGAAAAATGCATATTATTTACCCAACTGCCTGGAATATCTATTGGAGAAATATGTATTTATTTTTAAAAGCAATCCATATATTATTTACTCAGTGGATGAAAATGACTTCAAAAGACCGTTCTGGTTCATCAAATAAATACATATTTATAAATGGTTTTTAAAATGGATATTATTTACTCAATGGACTGTAATGGCTCTGCTAGTGCCATTTCATGTAAATATGTAATTAGCCACATAATAAAAAATCCTCACAAAATATCTCCAAGAAGCAATAAATTTCTATGTGTCAATGTAAAATACCTAGTCTATTGTTATTATTTTGTCTTTAAACAGCGAAGGTGATTACCCTATGCTAATGGCAAAGGCTTTGCTGTATTTTTAAAATCCTGCTAGCTCTGCAATTATACAAAATACGAAGTTGAAATCCTTTCCTTTAAAATTAGTGGTTTATAATTCTCATCTTGCAGCCCGTGCACCTGGCCTGACTTTTTCTGCCAGCCCCACGGACGTGGAGCAGACTCCGCATAAAGCCTGGCTCCATCCTCAGCAGCCGCGATAACTGAGCACTCCTGTCAGCAGGGAACGGAGAGCACGTGCTACCATTCTGTGCTGTTCCCACACAAGCTTCTCCCCACTGCTAGCCAACGCACCTGCACCATTGCTGGACCATCTTGGGGAAGGCCTGCCAATTTTGTACAGTGCCAAACTTTACTTATTTGTTTATCTTCACATGGCTTATTTTCTGCAGAGCACTGAAGATTCTCCAAAATCCCTTTTCTTGTGAGAGTGAGGGTGGGATATGAGGCATGAAACTCCAGAGACAAAATCTATTTTATTACACAGTCCTGCATGAGTTTCTATTTGAAAGGATGTGACTGAATAGAAGCAGCCACCTCAAGTGGTTTGGAATTAACATTAAGAACAAGAATTGCTAGGCCTTGGCAAAGAAAATAGATGCCCACTTTCAAAGAGGAGTGAATAGTGTCATTTTAAGTAGTGCATGTGTGTTATGTGCTGGAATAAGTGTCATATTAAGATGTAAATTTTATTATCTGAGCAGAATACCAGGTGATTAATTCTGATAGCATAGTGATCAACTGGTACAGGTGCTGCACCTGAGTAATGTTTGTTTCTGCACACATTGGTTACAGAGGTGCAGCACTAACACAGGTGTCACTTGCATAGCCGTGCAACATCTCTCATTTCCTGAAAACACTGACACTGGCAGTTAGGCTGCATGTAGTTCTGCCAAATTTTTCAATTAGACCCATTATTGATTTGATGAAAAAGCAAATTAAACATACCATGGTAGTATGTAAAATGGTTAGACAGAACATAAGGTTCTGGTGCTGAGCTTCTTAGGCACATGGCTCGTGTGCAGCTTTTACTCACCAAAGTCCCTGGAGATTACAAAAACAGGGGAGACTTTTGCAAGAGACCTAGGCAGCATCAGTCTAGCAATTGAAGTATGAAACAACTGGGAATATCTTAATGTAAAGTGAAAGCTCCAACTTTGTTAGGACAAGGGCTAAAATTACTTAGCTGCTTCATTTAAATCTGGAAAAAAATCTCTTGTTTTCACAAAACTGCTAGAGATTGACACCAGTCTGAGAATGAAGACAGGTAAAAAAATTTTATTTCAAAATAGCAAGAACATGCATTTGTTAATTGATGATACATTTTAAGTTGTTTAAATCTCTGACATGTGGACTCAACACTGTGCAAAAGTATTTCTTCTCAATTTTCCCTCATGAAAGAACAAGAGTTTTGACACCAAGAATGAGTAACACACAGTCCCTGTCCAGCAGCTTCCATGCTTTGCACAACCACATTCCCCAGCCTTGCCTCCTTAGCAGGAGCTCAACAGGATGGGGAGCCCAAAGCAAGCAGGTGTGCTTACAAGCCTGCCTCTTGCCTGATTTCCACTTAACTCATTTACCAAATCAAATCAAACTGCTACTGTGAAAACTATTTTCTCACAGAGGGGGCTAAAGGATCTCTCCATGAGTCACCCCAGAGCACCTGAGGTTCAGTTTCCCAAAGCAAGTTAGCTGAAACAAACATAACTGACAGGATGCTGCAGTAGCAGGTCCACCCAGGGCACACAGCTCATGGCAAGAAGTTTCTTAAGGTCAAACACATAAGCCCACTGTCTGGCTTTGGTGTGCTGGAAACCTACATTAAGTCAGCACAAGCCTACAAAATCCTCTTTTCTTATTTCCGCATAGCCGCTTCTGTCGCAGCAGAGAGACAGTATTTTGCACTCTCTCTCTCTCTCTCGTGTCACTCCGCACTGTAAGAAGGCCCAGTAATATAATTTCCAACAGGCTCAAATTTCTGTTGAAATTAGCAGTCTCCCCGCAGGTCTGCAATTTTAGGGGCTGTAGTCTATACTATTAAATCAGTCTAAAATATCTGGATAAAAGTTATGCTATTTCAGATGAGATTTTGGGTTATTTTGCCACTAGTGCTGCCAGGATACAAGCTTAGGTCTCTTTCTCTTTTGAAAAGCTTGTAAACTGCTGTACACAAATAAAGTCATTAATGGAAGGCAAGACGTTGCGAATCAGACAATGAACATATCAATTAATCCCTGGGATGCACATGAGGCAATCAATTTTCCCAAATCAATTCTAAAAAAAAAAGGATAAAGAAAGAAAAACAATTTGAATTTTCACTGCTTTGAAAAGATGAGGATGAGCAGAGAGACGGAGGGAAGCTGGTGTGCCAATCCTTCTCACTGGCTGTCTTCACTGTGTTCTGTAATTACTAAAACTGAGGTAACTTGCAAAAATTGTGAAAAGTTACTCTGTGTCAGAGTCAAAACTGAAATTTCAGGTTAAAATGTCTAAAAAGAAAGGAAGAGAGGAGGAATGTAGCGAGCATTAGGAAACTTTTGAACTTCAGTCTCATACAAGCGCAAGGTGCCCGCATCAGGAAAAGGGGTAATGTTTCTCTCCCTGTGCCTTTTTGTGCACTGATGGAAGTGATGTCCTGCAGCTTTTCAAGTCATTTATTGAAGTTTGGAGGTGGTAGTGGGAATGTTGTTAAGGGAAGTAAAAAAAGCAATGTCCATTTGAAGCTTGTCTGTGAACTTTGCATGAACCGCCAGGAATAATGTAGTGTGATGACAAGCCAGTTATACCTTCCACTAAATTTGCTGTCTGGAATGAACTGAAATAGTGTTTGGTTTGTGTAATTACGTCCATCTATCTTTATATTCCAGCGGCATATCGCAAATTGAAAATACTAAAAATTGACTGTTGGTTCTGATATTTAATGATTGCCAAAGACAAGACGATGATTTATTGGTTACTTACCGATGTGACACATTTGCATCTTATTAGACGGAGATTACTATTCCTTAAAATGCGGACGAGGCCTGATCATGTCTGATGGATTGATTTGATTTGCAAATGTAATCAAACTAATAAGAGGGAAAAAATGAGCAATAATGCCTTGTTTTTCAACTGGCAATCACTCCCCTGCCAACAACACTGATATCCCTGACTAAGCAGCCTTCACACAGTCTTCCTGTCTCCTCAAATAAACAAAGGGATGCAAAGAGCTTGATAAGAGGATAACGAGCCAAGTATGGATGTAACATGGAGCCTGTACCTCAGCACAGTACAAATGTATCAATGGGAGCACCAGGACAGGACTTACTGTGTGTTCAGCCCTTAAAATCAGTGAGCTAAAAGCCAAAGAGCAAAACTCTGCGATAAAAAAAACCCTTTACTGAGTGAGGGATAAAAAACAACTGCCTAAGAAAAGAAAAGTCATTTTAATTTAGAGAACCCCAGGAGAACACTTCCCACCAGTACAAAAATTACAGAATAAGTACCTGGAATTCCTCAACCTGATGGGAAGTTAATTGAGGAGCGTATTTTGGATAATATGATTCAAGCAACTGGAATCACTGACTTGTAGCCATAGCATCAGAGAACCTATTTCCAGAAATGTGCTGGATGGTGATTTAAAATTATTCAAAATACTAAATGCAGGGATTCTGTAATTTTTATCTGCACCATATTGGTAATATAAACACATAATATATTTCACAGCAAACATTCTATCATTCTGGCCAGATGCTGATGTTCCTGAAAGCACTGAAATATGGTTCTAGATAAGAGCAGACTCTTATTTTACTTACAGTAAATGACCCTAATTTTCCAAACTAGGATTCCTGTTCTTGTTAATAATACTAATACTACTAATAACAAGCTTTGTGGAAGGAATTGCACCAAGTCTCCCTCCCCCATTTAAACAAAAGTGTTAATGCAAGCAGAAGGCAAATAGTAAAGCACTGAGGTCTATACAGGTTTCAGAGTGCCTATTTAGGGACTGATCCAAAGCACAGTGAAATCCAGGCAAGTCTTCCTATTGGCCTAAATGGATTTTCATATAAAGCTTTCCCTAAAGAGGAAGGTTCGAGTGTTAATGTTGACAGCTGAGGAAGTGATCCTACAAATATTTGGGAACACAGAGAACTCTGCACAATGGAAGTGCCTGTGTAAATAATGTGATTGTACTACTTAAATATTTTCCAGACTGATTGCTAATTTGCTTCACTAAGGGATATTCGATAATGTTAAAAAAAGCTTGCTTTAGGGAACAGCCATTATGAAGTGTCAGGATAAAAACAAAGCTGAATATATAGCTCCAATTACCACGCTCAAAGACCTCAAAATATTTTCATAATTTAAAGTTTTATAGCTCATGTAATTTATACTTATTTTAACAGTGGAAAAGCATCCCGGTCAAACTCCAATTAAATAATTACATTTTGCCTACCTAAAATTCTCACTGCATTTTTAATTGGATAGGACACACTTCACTGCTTCTCCTAAATTGTTTAGTATTGCCATTCAGTATATAAATAGCTACCACTTTTTACCATGAAGACAGTACACTTTTCCGTGTAGCTATGGATGGCAAATTCTAGTTCATCTGTGTTGGCTGCAGCACTGGAACTCAGGAGACCCACAGCAGCCCCTGTTCCTATCTCCCTCTCACAAGCTCTTTTTAGGTGAATTCTTTTTCCTCCATGTTCTCTGAAAGATTGTGTGTCTAACATTGACACTGGCTGATTACAGTTATGAACATGCAAATATTCCATGCCAATATCCTCTTGTCTTGACTTCATCTCCTGAAATGCCCATCTAAGCCTCTTGTCAGACACTGCCCTCTGTAGGTTTATGCTGCAGAGGAAGCAGGAATAACCCTGCACAGAACGTGCACTACTTGTCCCCAGCACTGCCTGCACTCCCTGCCTGGTGCCTGTCTGAAGCAATCCTATTTCCCAGTGGCCTTTTCATTACAGAGTCCATGGTGTGCTTCATGTATGAGGATTCCAGTACACAGTCAGTTACTCATCACCACTGAAGTGCCAGGCACAACCCTGCAAATGCTGCAAACTCCAAATTTGGGTTGAATATATCAAGCAAAAAGCATTCAGCATAAGTCATTAATGGTGTCTGGAAGATGTTCAATTAAGTCATAACATGAAAAAACTCTTAGACTTCTATCAATGTCACTGAATGAAGATCATCTGGAATTTGCAATGCATTTTGCATGTTATACTCATAGCTGAAGAGTCACTGACACGGAACAACCTGTTACTGAACCCACACAACAGTTAACCTTATTCCCAGGAAGCTTCAAACTCATAAAAAGTGAAGAACAGATCACGGAGCAGAATGGCTTTCTAAAAGGGACTGATACGGGAAAGAACTCAATTCTTCTCACCGAAGGGTCACAGTATCTTTCATATGTTACCAGATATAGCTTGAATCATAGCAGCTTTGGAGTCTGATGCCTGATTAAGGCATGCATGATGCTAAAGCATATTTAGAAGAAAATTTCTGGCTAGAAATACACCCTGCAGTCTGCTAGTGTCGTGATACAGTTACACAAGAAGCGCAACCTTCTCTTTGAACAAACATATGAGCAGCAGTCATTATCTGCTGAACTGTTCCCCCTTAATCTCCCCAACAGCTGGATGCACGAAAACTGCAGCTTTGCCCCCGCCTCTTCTCCACCCTCATCACAACTCTTTGCTCTAGTGTTCTCATGCATAACATGTCAGCACTTGGTAAGCTCACTGACTCTACTCTGCAAGTGCCATTTCCATTGAACTCAGAGCCTTTTGCATCTGTAGTTGGGTCTCATTTCAATATTTGATTTCACCTCAGCTGTTAATGCAGCTGATTGAAACTGATGGTGCACAACATGGCAGAAGAAAACATCTTGGGAGAAGGGTCAGAGCTATACTGTGAAATTTCCACTCATCTATAATATATGCCTCAGGAGTCTGGGGTGGAAAATACCTTGGGCAGACCAACATAATGTCACAGAACTTTCTCTTTATAGAACATGTTTTCAAAATAAACAAAGGTTGTGTGTTTCTTTTCTTGCATGGAAAATTACCCAAATATTTCTGCCTGCTATAAAAAACTTGGAGATGAATTAAAATAACATGGAACACTGATTTAAAAGTTACAGTTGAATAAGCGCTCCATCTAAGAAATTAAATAAAGGATCATCCACTACCTGCATTCTTTGGAATCTGTGTATCTTGGGATTCTTTCTCAACACACATACATGCCCATAATGTATGTGCATAAATTGAGCATTGTCCAGTAAAAAAGCTTACTACCAATGAAGACATGAGTTCATAAAGCTCTTGTATGATCCAGGTGATACAGAAGGCGATTACTGCAGACTCATTTTGAAAATCTGCTGATTCTTTTATCCGGCTGGACTGAGCCTTGCCATTACAACCCAGGTGCTCCCCTGCTATCCATACACTATATATAACCAGGCCCAGGTCACCATGTGCCCTGCCAGAAACGTGCTGACTGGCTAAGGGGGCATTGCAATTCAGGTAATTAATCCTATTCTAATGTAGGTTAAGCAGGTGTGAAGCCAAACTTATCCAGAGAGAAAGTAGAGGCATTCTTAGAATTACAGTATTTAACTGGTCTCAGCTGACTTTAGGAAACTAGACCGTCCTGTATGTCTGACCCAGTCATACAGGTGGAGACCTGTCTGCTCTAAATCCCATCTGAGCAACTGGCTCTTATCCCTCTCCCTCCTCCCATCCTGGATTTCCGTATCAACACGGATGACTGAAAAGGTGCTCTTTCCTTCCCCACCCAGAACAAAGTAAATATATTTTTGTTGGAGCCTAAGTTAGATGAGTAAGTCAAATGTTTGGTTTAAAACAGCCAAAATAGTTACCATAAGAGGGCTATGTTGCTCTAATTTTACCTCTGCATTTCCAGTGTCTGCTATGATCCCTTCACAGGCCAACTTAAATGAAATGTAACATTGATTATCTTATCTTCAACAAGGCCTTCAGGAATTTTAAAGCTGCCAAATCACTCTTTGGATGTTCTTTAAACTGTGAATCTGGCTGAAAGAAAGCTTTACTTTTCTAGAGAAGAGGAGTCCAGTAAATATGTGATACTTAGTGAACATAAATGACAGGTTCAGTTCTCCTGCATTTGTCTCTTCTGCAAATTCCTCACGTCAGGAATAATGTCAAGATTTGTTCCAACCTCCTTACTGTGTTTTTGAGCAAGACATCTTCCTGCCTTGCAGCCATGCACTCCTTGTAAGAAGGTGGCCATCCTTGAGGTAAGAACAGTACACTTAGGGGAAGTCTGGGAAAGGACACCCCCTCAAAGACTACTTCAGAAGTTTAGATTCTTTCATACAGGATCCTTTTAGCTGACAGTCGAGCTAAATTATGGGGGGTGGTGATAGAAGGACTTTAAAGAGGACACGTGCCTGAAAATCTAATGTGCCCAGCTATCTCCTGTATGGCACTCCAGATGCTGTCCCACTTGCAAAAAGTCATTATTACTGAAGCCTCACATCCAGCTTGCTTACAAAAAAAAAAAAAAGAGAATGGAGATTACAGTAAAATTAAAAAGGTTACGATACATTTAGACTTCTTACCCTCTGGTAATAAGATTAATTCCTTGTTGGCTCAGAAGAAGGAAAATGCTACTGAGTCATCTGCAATTTACACAGACCTAATCTAGTAAACCTGTTTGTCACACAAGAAGTGGGGACAAAGGTGAGTATTGTTGTCCTCTGCGTGGAGATTCTTGCTTAAAGCTTGATTCTGCACACTGCTGCAGAGTCCCGAGGTGGTGAGTACACACAGGGGACAAAGGGAACTCTCAGCTCCCACTGGTACACTGACTAGTGATGGAGATTTATCCCTTCAGGCCCAGATCCTTAAAGAACAGAGGCTGGCACAGCACATTTGACTTGTACACCCATGACAACTGATCCTACCAAAGGCTCCTGACCTGTCTCTATAGATTAACTGAGCCAACTACCATATGTATTTTTTTTAAATTTTTGTTGTAATGTCTGATCACTGAACAAGATGAAACCATTTACTGTACTTTTATTTTGCATTTTTGTACACTCCCCTGAAAAATATCCAGAAGTGCTAATGGAATCGATTAATAATTTTTTTTCATTCTTTCCCCCTCTCCTTTATTTTATTTAGCAGTGCATTCAAACACTTGCAAATATGCAAAGGGGCATTTTAAGCCTCCTGGTACTTCAGTAATACAACATTTACAAGCAAAGAAGCATGGTCTGTAAGTCAGTCTAAAAGTCATTCAGGGTAATACAACACTCTTGATTTTGCCAAAAGAATAATAACAAACATCTTTTTATACTTTTGCATTTAGGACTTAAATAATAGCAATTTTTATTTATAGAAAGAAAATGAAAAGCACTGGCATTCATTACTGTTGATTTGCTCTCTTTTTATTAATCATTCTTATTTTTAAAGGGCCACAGGAGTGAACAACATAATGCAATGGTAGGAAGATATTTACCAGTTTAGCACCTCATTATAAAACTACTCAGAAACCTCTCTGTCTCTCGTTTAACATAATAATTATTAGTGGAAACAAAAGTGGATCCCACACTTGCACCATGATTAGCAAGTGATGAATTTGGGTTGAATATATTGCATTTTGCTAAGTAAACCTTATTATAGCCCAAATCCTCAGTCTAAAAAAACATCTCATATTAAGAAAATAATTTGTACTCCTGTTTAAATGCATGTTTCCAAATTAACCAGTGATATTCTATAGAAAACTGCCTCCTTTATGCTTCAAGTCTCCAGCTGCCACACAATTTATATCTCTTTCCTCCCCTCTTTGTTTTTCAGCCATTTTCCCTGAATGTCAAAGTCAATTTAGTGCATTTCACTTTGCTGAATAAATCAGAGGCGAAATCCTTGCTAAAAGTGAAAATTTGATTTGCTAAAAGGAGCTTAGGGCAACTATTAATCAATATATCCAGAGTGTCAAAGCTAAGGCCATGATAGACATGCATTCATTTGGAGATTGGTTGAGGCAGATAAAGGGGGACACTGGGAAAAAAAAAGTGCCACAGCCAGACAGTGTAGTGTGAATGTTGGGGGAATGAGTGGAGTGAGAGGGCTGTTTAAAAAAAAACAAAAAAAAAAAAAACAAAAACCCCACCAAAAAACCAACCTGAAAAACCCCCCACCCAAACAAAAAAAGGAGACAGTCAAAAGGGAAAAGCAAGTACTTGTATATGAATAAAAGGTGAACTTAAAAGAGACATAAAATCACTGTTTAATTCTAATCTTGAGAAAAGAGGATTTTAAACAAAGGATTTTTTTTCTAGAAGAACCTCTAATGTTAAAACACAAGAATTCAGGCAAGTTCTATTCTTACCTGTTAATTCCATTTCTTGGCTTTATTAGGCTTTTGGTTATGACTACTCCTAAACAAGCTTTTTCAATGAATAGATATGGACTTTAAAGTCATAACTAACAAAAGTTTCATGTGCTTTTTAGGGTTTTACTACAAATTTATTTTATATTTATGTATAATTGCCGATGATGAGATGGTTATGTGTTTGGGATTATTTTTAACCCCTCTCAGTTAATTTAATGCAAGTAAAAAATGCCAGAAGTGGAAACTAACCTGGAAACTAAAGTGCTATTTTTACCCCAGGACATCTATGTCTAGCAGTAATAGAAACCTCCTCACCTCTTAATTGCTGTCTCTCTCAGTTCTGAACTGGAACCCGTGTTTTCTGACTAGGAGACACACTAAGAAATGTGTGCATCTCTAGGTGCACACAAAGCCTACCAATCTTTTGTACTGAAATCAGCGGAAATTTCTCCACTGACTTCAGTTACAGATCCATCAAGAATAGGCCACCACCATATTTCAGGTGGACATGTTAAATAATTTTAAAATAAACAAACATACTTTTTGGTTACTATGTTTTACCACACTACAGACCTTTGCTTTGTTTTGAAAATGGCAGGAGACTTGTGGATGTGTTTATTGATGCATTATCCTTGAAATCTTCCTCCCTGCTTTGCAGAATCACTTAAACCTTCTCTATGATATATGAAGATTGCCACCATTCACCACTTCTAGTGACAGGACAGGTGAACTGCTGGCATTTTACGAACACTGCTGTTCTGCTCTACTTAGAGAAGCTTGACTCAACACGGTGGTCTAAACACCAGTAGTGTTGGGTGGTCTATCCAAGCTAATGCTCAGAAGTAAAACTGGCAGCCAATTGCCGATTTCCTATATTGTACAATTCAGTGACAGAGGTCAAGGAAGTCATTAGGTCTTGAGAAACCTTTTGGCTGAAATCTCTAACCTTAAGGCCCAGGGAATGGTCTGCCTTAGATCACATGTCACACAAGTTGTGAGTTCAAGAACATTTTCATCATAGGAAGAGCACGTCTGGTTTTTGTACTTAGTGCATGTTTGTAGAAGGAGTTAAAAGAAGAGCAGACACCAGGCTTTTGATAAAGTGTCCCAGTCAGCACATTGACAAAGGGCAGGATGTCCTGATTCCCCAGGAGGCTCAAGTTATTATTACTACCAACCTCTTAGCACCTAACAACTCATGCTCCATTCCACTTTACATGAGCAGTAAACACCACATTTACATCACCCTCTGTTTGTGGAGGGACAGGCACCCTGTGATGGGGTGCTTTCAGACAGCTGCAGGAGCCCTCCCGTGCCTGAAATGGTCTGAAATTCAGGCAGCAGCACAACACACTAGGGAAGGTCTCACCCTCAGCAGAAAGAATAAATCCTACAGCAGCAAGTAGCACAGTACAGACATACAGGAAGATACCTATTTCCCTTGCAGCACTGAGATTCTGTATTAGTTGCCCCAATAATGATCCAGAGAAGGATCAGGGCATGAAGAGGATGCTGGCTATGGCTACAATGCATGTAATTATATACACACCGGGTAGTTGCAATGTATGAGTTCACATATGACCATAAAGTAACATTCAGATTCTTTTTCTGACCTTTAAACACAGACTGTATATCCACTTAGAGGCAGACAATAAACAACTACGTGCATGAGAACAAGTGTGTATATATATATGTGTGTGTGTATATTTATATATACACATACATATGTAAAAATATATATAAATACATATATACTTAATTTGTATCTGCATGGACATTCCCTATCTGTAAGTGCTCTTGCCTTCTTGAACATTAGCTTTCCAAAAGTGATTCCTCTAAACTTTTTCTCTGTACTGTACTTACAACAAGGTGGTATTTTTGAAACAGATGATGAGAAAAGGGCATTTTAGAAACAAAAGTTCTGCAGCATATCATGTTCTTGTTTAGTATTAGAATGTTAAACTACACCCCTGAGAGCTCCTTTGGAAAGGAAAGCTTAAATATGGTCCTCCACAAAGAGTACACCAGAGCAACAACGTTTCATAAAAAATTAACATTAGCACTAAAATATTCAAAATATTCTTGTATTTGCCATCAAAATCATGCCCCTCTCCCTTTTTTTTTTTAAATACTAGCACCAGTGGCAGTATCAGTTTCTAACTATTCCCTCCCTTGAACGCAGTGACTGCTAACAAAACAGCGACATAGCAGAAGACAAACAGGCTTATTTTACTAAATAATGTAACCAGTTATTTTTGATGTATTAGTCTGATTTACTGTTTCCAAACAAATTTTTCATTTTAAGTGCAAAAAAAGTTGATTTCTATGGTCTGGTTGATGTTTTTTCATGCATGCAAATTTTTTAGAGAACATTTTGTCTTTAGCTTCCTGTTATGCACATTGTTAAGAGCTTAATGTTTGCTGCCTCCACTTAATATATAAGAACATTGCACATTTTTGCTGAATGTCAATGAGTTACATTATAGAAATCGCACTTAAACGACTCTGATACTGTGACCAGGTATCAGCAGAATGCCACCCCATATTGCAAAAGTTTAATTAATATAATACAACCAAATATAAAATGGAAACTCCCCAAATACAGTGCAAAGGGTAGCAAACTCAACCATCAGAAAATACTGAATTAAGAAAGACTCCCTTATTTAAAAGATTAAAATAAAATAAAATAAAATAAAATAAAATAAAATAAAATAAAATAAAATAAAATAAAATAAAATAAAAGTCTTGCAGAGGTTTTGTAATATAGCTACAATTTGTTTAGGTCAGTTAATAGGAGTTTTGTCTCATCAGGCAGGAGATGAGGCAGCATCAGCCTCTCCCTAAGCACCTTCAGTATTTTACTAACGAAGTTACAGTACATCAGAATATTTTAATCTGACACAAAGAACAACAATAGATCTGACTGCTGGGCTGATAATCTTCTTATCACACCCCATGAAACCTAGCTCTAATATTTGACTGAGCCTCCATTACTCGGCAACACATTCTAAAAAGGCCAACAATGGAGAGAGAATGAAGTGGAGTGTGGAAGTACCTCCATATCTACATAAAAGAGATTAGAGGCGACAGCGTTCCATTTTACAGCTCAATCATATTGTGTTAGCATGCGCTTATCCGAGCGCGGATGAAATTGAAAGAGAAATAAAAAAGAGTCAGGCAGATAGGAACCATAAAAGCGAGGCATGAGCAATTTCCAAGGATATAAAAGGATGCTAATGGCGGGGCCCTGTCATTCTTAAAAAGGGCTATTAGGGCACCATCATCTGTTCTTGTGCCCTTACGCCTCTCTAACTAAAGTCAAGCATTTCCTAATGCCATTGTGATCTTTTTCTTCTTCAGATAAGACATAGTCATGTTTCATAACAACACTCTTTCCATTTATTTGATTTATAAATGCAAGGAGACTAATTCTATTTACTGATAAAGGCTTTCCATATATATTTTCCTTTCAATATTTCCTTTTGTAGATGGTATAGACTTTTTGTTCAATAAAAACAACTATTGAAATGTTTCCAATACCACAAAAATACTAATGATTTTATGAAAGCACTTGAACTTTGTATAATTTGAAAACATTTGTGAGTCCATGACTGCAATGGGAAATGGTTGGCCAGAGCAGAATGCATTTTGCATTGTTACCTTTTCATAGATAATCCCATTAAAAGAATTTCTTTTAGAATAGCAAAACCACTGTTTCGGTTTCTTCCACAAAGACAAATTTTACATTGCAATGCTTTACAGTCAAGATCTTTATTAGTTATTAAGCACCTGATATATAAGGGCCTTTAATTACACTGAACCTTAAGAAATCACTATAGTAAAGAAAGATTTGCTGATTGCTGCTTTGCTGTGCTAAGCACAAATTCACTACTGGTATAATTAATCGACTCTAAGAGATTTACACCAAGGACTTACTTAGTCTACTAAGCTACAGTAAACTTTTATGGAATTTGCACCCTTTTCCCCATTCTGTTACGTTTCAGCCTATAGTAACATATTTTAGCTTAGACAACAGCTAGCAACAATCCAGGCTCTTCTACAAGTTGTTTTGTGCCAGACACTAGCTGAGCACAGGCAGTCCAACTCCAGCAGTACTCCATCATTCAACACCAAGCTACAAAAGCCCATCACATTTGCCCTTTAGCATGTCCAGTTCTTTTCCATTTTAATTTTTGTGATCAAATGCCAGACAAGAAGCATGGATTTTATCCTCTGTTAGTTGAAGGCTTATAAAAACATTAATTCCTGACTTTTTTTTCTTCTCATCTGTAAGCAGAATCAGGTAAGTAAACTCACCTAGCATGGCTTTACCACTGCAGGTATGGTTTTGAGCTTGCTTCGTACTAAAATGCTGTCTCATGGCAGAAATGTCCCTCAACTGGTTCAGATTGCAGACTTTAAATTTTCAAGGCCATTTTACAGCATTCAATACCCTTTCCAAGCTAACCAAAGCCATCATTTTAAAGGCTGCTTAGTCTCACCCTGTGCTCTTCTTATCCCTCCAGCCAAATCAAAGCAACACAGCATAATCACAAATCTGACTGACAAAAGTTTCTCTGCAGCTGCTATGGAGCATGACTGACTTCTTTGAGAGCTACTCTATTTTGGTTAAGGTGATCTAAGTATCTTCTAAAGATGAAACTCAAACTCACCTACTTAACTCACTTTGACTTAATTTGGGGTGCTTTATTAACAACTAGTGTAAGACAAAGTAGCTACTATAATATAGAGTGATGTTTAAATTAGTTTACAATTTGCTTGGGCTCATCTAGAACTGCTCTGAACAAAGCCATTCAGAAATGTCAGCTGTGTTCCTAACCACTGTAACAAATTGTTGCCTGAACGCTGCACACCTAATGACTTCAAATTAGCTCCACTGCGATATTGCCTGACAGTTCGTTACGACTGTTAGCAACATAGCCGGCGTATCATGACCAATAAATTGGTTTCAGTGTGGGCTGGGAAAGGGACTTCCATCAATTTGATTAAAGAAATTACTGTAGCATTCAAAGCATAAAGACAAACTAGTTTAAGGAGACAGAAATAAGTTAACTGTACCAGAAAAACATCGCTTGTGATGCAAGAGCTTGTTTATACACCATTTGTGGCACAGAGAATGACTAAATTTCAACTGTGTTGCATTCTGACTATTTTAGTCTGTAGGTTGTTGTCTTTCATCCAAAGTAAAATAATACTCCATAAATGTAGAAACTACTACTATTGCATTTATATTTATCGAAGATGACCAAGAAAAACTGGTTAGCAGAAGGGAACAAAACCTCCAGCATAAATATTTCTTTGAGACTTCTTTTGAAACTAAAAATAAAATACATTTTAACTTTGATAAACAAAGAACTGACTGCATTATTTATTCTACTACTAACGTATTGTAAAATTACATCTGAGAATGACATATTATTATAAGGAATTAAAGGTTACCCAGTTCTATGCTTAATAAGGCTCCACTATGAAAATTAGAAAACTACTGAGCTGATGAAAACATACCAACATGCTCACTCATCTGCTGGACTAAAGAAATACCTTAAGAAACAATAAAAAACGCTGACCTTTTTTTGTCTGACTTTACCATTTGTGAAAGGTGATAGACTGAGAACCCTGAAGACTTCTGTAAGTTTGTCTGCTAGCTCACAGAGCAAGAACAAACACCTCAGCACTGGGGGGAAAAATACACCTGAAATGCTATCTGAAGAAAGTGCTAATCTTCTGAGAAACCACTTTTGATGATCCTCATTTTTCTTGCTAATAAGAGAGCCAGTCAGCTTTTAAATTTATCAGTGTATACATGAAGTAGGCTGCAGTCCATTTCATGCAGACCAAGGAAATACAAAGTTGTAAGAGGAGACTTTTTGGTACAATTGCTGATACAATTCTGTTCTCACTCTAGTTCAGGCAGTGAAGAGAACAATTTGTCTGTGCCATGCCAAAATGGAACTGAGTTTTTTCACATCCTCTGGTCACTATAAGGTAGTGTTGCATTTATGTTACAGAACAGTCAGACTCACATTCAACTACTGCTGAATCAGAGGACTACAGGGGAGAGGATTGCACTACCCTTCATACAGCTGATGCTCTGGATAGCAAGGCTAAGTTTATTTTAGTAAAAGCAATACATGAAAAAAAATCATTCCCTAAGCAGCAGGTAAAACTTACTAACAAAGTAACACTCAGAGGAACAAAAATACTACTTCCAAGGTAATATATATTATCATGTAACATATGGTCTGTGGGAATAAACTGGAGCATTAGGAAAACCTTATACACCGTATGGAGGGAAAAAGTAGTATTTTCTACCAGAACAGAATAACCCACAAAATGATTTCTGTATGATATCTATTTGCAATAAATACTGTATGTACCTGGAATATGCTTAGCCCAGCCAATGATCACCACCAGTTCTCTGTCTGCCAGGTCACAAAGAGTGGTAAGTGCTTTGATGTCACTGTCTGGAACAGTGGGGTCAGGCATAGCATAGATCTTCTCTGGTTCAGCCACCAGCAAATGGGAGACAATCTTGTTATCTGTAAAAATGGTCCAGAAGAGAAGAAGATCATCAGTAGCATCACTCTACATTTCAAACAGATGGCTCACATTTCAAAGGGCACAAGAATTTGTCTTAAGACACTCAACCTAATTACACCTTATTGTAACTTCACAGACTTCTACAAGTGGTTACAGCACAAACTAATCTGATCTATTAGCAATGTTTATCAAGACAGACAAGTATGTTCTTAATAGAGTAAATTTAATGGAACACAGAAATACAAGATTACCTTCTATTACTGGAGTACAAACTGTACAGAAAAAGATTCAAGTATTACAATATATTTTGGACTGTGCAAATAGAAAAGGTTTGCCTTTTTCTCTTATTACCCGAGACCCTCTCCAGCCCCAAAGGCAAGTGTACTTTTTGGGTAAGTAACTTCCAGAAGCAATTAGTCAGTCATTGAAACCTGCAACTTCCGTCAGTGACAGCAACCAACATTCTTCCTGGTACATGTTGCTGTTAAACTGTTGCCACAAAAATGTTTTTGCACATGAACTTGCTGTTCAGTGAAACACAGAAACTTAGAATTGTATAAAATTAGCTTCTTTAAGTGCAAAAGTACCCTAATGATCTCCTCCAATTTTCAAACAGGAATAACCATTAAAATCAGTGAGAATAAAGAGTGCAAAATGATGGAAAATATAAAAGTATGCAAACTCCACCCAGATTTGTGCAAAGAATGATACTTTACCATAGACACATACTGTTTATTTTTATCTAAGTAGCATTTTCATTCATGTATTTAATATTTACTTTTTCATTCTGAGGAGTTGTGAAATCTATTTGGAATAATCAATTAAGTTATATGGAAAAGTGCAGAGAGGAAAAAAGAGTAGAAGAGCCTGGAAGATTTACATTACAGTGTTGCTATTCCCTAAGTAGGATAAACATAAAATGAGCAACATATCCACGTGAAGGCACAATGAAAATATTTTATCTCTATACAGGAGACTGATTTATTACTCTGAGAAGGCAGAACCGAAAAATGGAAAAAGGACTAGTTCATTAAGCCTCCTAATACAGGATACACTGTTATATTTTCCAATATATTTACTTTTCCCTTTCCATGGTAGGTACATCTTATGACCTTGCATGCACCATCAGAATTTGAAGCCCAAACACCACTCTTTAGTGATTTTACACAAATCTGTTCCCTTCAGAGGGAGAAAGAGTTATGGAGCTTGTTATAAATGGGATTCCACTGTGAGAAGATGCCAGGTATTTTCTGACTGCAGAGAAAGCTGTCAGAGTAAGTGTAGTTTTCCCCATCAGCATGGAAGTCACAGGATGGACCACTCACTCCATCCTCCTGCAATGGAAGCTGACTGGGATGTGACTTGCCCAGCAGTGTAGAAAGGATCCCTACTAGTTTATGACATATTTCCATGAAATACTCACTTGATTCAGATTTCTGATACTTTATTGCTTTTTTGTGACAGACTCCATCATTCTGATCTGCTGTCTCTACAATTTTTGCCTTATTCCAAATTCGTGTGAGAGAAGTTGTGATACATGTTAGTCCTTCATATGGAAAGTGCAAGAGCCAACTGGAAACCATCACATCAAGCATGTTTTATTACAAGGGGATATATTCATGCTTTATATGAACTATAGGAACTATGCCAACTGAGCAATTCTTCATCTCAATATTCTATTGATTATTAAACTGATTGATGAGGAATTCTGTTCTTATTTAAAGATGACAGATGGTAGTTTTAACTTATATTAGCAAACAACCTTTACACTTTATTTTTTTAAACAGTTTCTTCATGTCCTCTTCAATTTCACACAGAAAACAAGTGAGTGAGAAAAGTTAACACTACTTCTTCCCAACTCCTGTATTTCTACATGGTTTGAAAAGTTTCTTAACATCCAAACATATGTAGCTGAGGACTTGAACTTTATGGCTTTCTAACCAGTGATGAATGAAGAAGCACTCTCACCCCCAGGTTCTGGGGTTTCTGTCCCTGCAACAGAAGAAATGGCCAAAGAACCTGTTTCATTTTTGTATGACATTCCTCATCAATGGCACTCCATAAATGATTGAGGAATATTGTATATTTTGACTCAGGATTCACAAAATCTCAAATTCTTTTTATTTTTGCAATTAGTAAGATCTACAGGCAGCCCACCAGATTCCATGGTGAAGCTGGAAAATACAATAGAGATAAGAAGTAAGTGTAGGAAAGATGCTCCAAATATCTGTTCTTTCCCTATGGGGGGGAAAGCTCCATGTACTGGTGCATGCATTAGTATAGAACATAGGAAAATTTTTGAATGTACTCAGAAAACTCCATCACTCAGGAAATTGAATAGCCATGAGCACTGTTTCTAGGTAAATCTTATTTAGTGTTTCCCTAATTAGAATCAATAGAACCCAATTTTCATTCCTGTGCCTTTGTTATGCACAAACTATCAGTCAGGGTCCAGAAAATCTCCCAGGCTACTTCCACACAAAACTGATTCAACTGTTTCAAGTCTGGACATTTATCTGTCAAGATTTGAAAATTAAGTTTTATAAATGTTTGTTACAAAAATGTTCATAATTGGACAAGCTATGGAAAATCAAGGGAGGCACTTAGTTAATGAGTAATGATTTATGAGGAGGTTAGTTTATCTCAGACAAGTGGAGCTTACAGAAATCCGTGTAGTTATCATTTTAAGGGAAATGCAATGCACCACTTTGCAGTAATTGTGGGTTTACACAGAGATTCTTGCATTTTGGTACAACTGCATTAACCTCTGTTCATACCTTAAGGGCTTGGGGCTTTTGGGTTGGATTTTTCTTTTGTCTGTTTGGTCTTGGCTTTTTTGGTTAGGCTATCAATATTTCTACTCGATGACAATATCAAGTAAATGAAACACTGAAAATCCGTGGACCCAGGAAAACTAAACCTCTAATGAAATTAAGCATTAGAGTTTATTAAATTTTATTGTATTATCAGAAAGTTTTTATTATAATGTGCAAAATCTGCTTAGTGCAGCCCTAGATTGTATTTACAGAACAGTGGGACAGCTTATGGAGGCTGAGTAGAAGATGCCAGATTGGACAATTGAAGGAATATAATCAGCATAATGTTTTTTGGAAAGGCAAAAGGAAACTATGCCATATGTTCACTTAAGCCTTAATTTTATGTAAAACTGGCTGTCTTTTCTTTGACACAGCTAAAATGCCCTTTCACTTACAGCTCAAAGACTGTTTATTTGCTCTCCAGATCCCCATATGCTCAAACGTATTGTACACAGCACTGTCCCCTACTGGGGAACAGCATCGGAAACGAATTCCATTTTCCATACAGCCAGGTATTTTCAACAGGCTAAAACTGACATGTGTGTTGTCAGAGGCTTAGGGGGCAGAGGCAAATGGGAGACAAGGAACAATTTGCCCTCCTTATTTCTCTGGCTTATTTATCCATTTTAGGAGCAAATTAACCTTCCCAGCAGGGGCAACTGGACATGTGTATTCTCGTTTGAATTTGGAGGAGTTTACAATACTTAATACAGCCTGTATGTCTTTTCAGGGTAATACACCAGCCTCTAGCACTACAGCTATAATGCTATTAAATTTACTTCATGGAATTAGTACAGTCACTGCTTGAGTTTATATAAGCTGCAAAGCAAAACCCCTAACTATTTTTAGTTAATCGCAAAGAGGATGGAACTTGTATTTTAGCAATGAGATGATCATCTCTCTGTCTCCCTCTTAATTTCATCCTGGCAAGATACAATCAAGGACGTTATTAAAACATAACAAAACAAAGCAAAAAAATCCAAGAGGGTACTAGAGCCCAAACTACCAATCTCTGCTTTGTTATTAGTGTGGCATATTGCTGTTTTAATCTAATGCTATGTAGTGTATTAATCTATAGGTATAAATTAATGAGGCTCTTAATGTATTTTCATTGGGAGGTTGAGCAGTCAAACTCATTTAGTTAGTGAAAACTACAAAAATCACTTTCTTGTGAAATCTTAAAGTAGCAGCTTCAATGAGCTAATGATCACAGTATGAACCATTTTATGTACCACTGAAAATAAAGATAACCTGTAAATGTAAAATTTGCACTGCATAAACCATGCTTTTATACACTTCCACCTGCAAAAACACTCTGTTCAACTCCACTTGAGAAAGATGAGCATACTTAAAACAAAACCTGTTAACAGCTAAATTGATATAGTCTTCATGGTAATATCCTCTGACCAAACTCTTGTTCCAGTCAGAAGGAGCTCGGCAAACAGGGCTAGGAGTCAATTCCATGAACTCAAAGAGAAATGTCGTGTATCTGGTACTCACATGGCTTTTTTGCTGGCTGAACTAGCTGTGGGTTCAGGTACGGGCTATTCTCTGCATCTATTCTGCGCTTGTACTTCTGGCGACCTCCACGTACTCTGTCTAGGCGGACACCTGGGTTTGGAAAAATAAGCAAACATGTCATTAAGTATATTATGAAGATGCCTTTCAGGTAACAATCTTCTATTTCCTGCCTTCCACCATTTATATTAAAAGCATGTTTATTTCAAAAGATTAATTTTAGAAAGCAAGGGAAATCAGCACTACAAGCATTTGCAAGCTGTTCAGATTTTCACACATGCAAGACTAAGTATAAATATAATTTCCTGTTTGTTTAAAACCATTCATTCATTTTTACATATTATTAAAAACAGCTAATAAGTTTAGTTTCCTTTTGAAAGACTGATCTTCAGTCATCTTTGCCAGAAGCAGAAGTTCAAAGCTGTAATAAACACCATGGATACAGAAGCCTAACATTATGAGTAGAGAAGTACAGGGAATTAGAACTTTAGAAACAATGAGTGTTGTATAAAGTTTAGATAGTCAAACCAATCCTTTTCATTAAGATGGATTAACACGGCCAGAGGGTACAAACTAAGTAACCTTAGTAAAATAAGAATACATATGTGGCTTAAAGACTTGAAATGGTTCTTGAGGGTTTGAAAGAAATTGTACCACAGTACACTTAGATGTCATCAATGATGAATTAACATTTGTGTTCTACCTCCACACTGTGCATTACTTCAATAAAGCATTCTGCTACCTGTTTTGTATAGGAGTTTACCTTCCTGAAACAAGATATAGCTGCTCTCACTGACAAAATGAAAAAGGGAGGAAGGGTGGAAAGATAGTAGGTCCTATAAAACAATTAAATATTTTCATTTATTTCTAAGTCACCCAGGCAGATTTCCAGACAACTGGCATGAATGTCACTATAACCAAGTAGAAACATAACAATGAAATTGAGAAACTTGGCAGACATGCTGGGCAACAGGACAGGTAATACCAAATGCAAAATTCATCCCTTATGACCCAGACTTAACTATACAACAATGCATGGACACATTATGTATCAATGATCCCTGGGAGAGATGTAATAAAGTGCAACTTACTTTCTCACTCTTCATTTCGTTGTCTACTTTAGCTCTCCTCCCTCCTATTTATATTTTCTACTGCCATTATGGTGCCCTACTCTACTACTTCCCATCTCTCTGATCTCTCCCTTGCACAAAATACCTCCAGAACTGGCTTCTGGACAGCAGGGGAAGCCACCACCAAAGAAGTTACAATTTGAACTGTTGGCACCTACCAAGGTTACTAACACAGGAGATACTTTTCTCAAGGACAAACCAACATCTGCGACTATCATGCAGTGAACTCCATACAACAGTGCTCACTAGGTTTTGCTCACCAAGAAAATGGGTAACGATCACCTCTACTTAACAGTGAAATTGCATTTAGTTTACTGCAAAAGATTGTGTTCCTCACTCCCGCGAACTCAAAAAGCACATTTCTCATTGTATGTTACCCATAACATTTTTGTGAATCACGTTATTTAAATAATAAAACAAACCATCCACATATCTGCATATAACTATGAATGAAAACTTCCTTATGATAGCTACCTGTAACACTTGTGACTGATTTGTGCTCTAAGCTATTTGATAAAATTTATGGGGATCCAATAAACAGAACATGGTTAGTTTTCTTTAGTGATATTTAGAAATGCACAAACTACAAGACTACTTTAAAAACTCATAGCTCAGATCTTTTCAGAACTAATGATAACTCTCTGTTCTTCACTCTTGAATCAGAAGTTTGAGGTACACCTGAAGCAAATGACATCCAGGACAATAAACTGCAATAAAAACAAATAGCAAAAGACCAAGGCTTAATAGTTGAATGTTCAGGAATAGGCAGAGAATTAGAACAAGCCACACGCAATATTGGTGGGATTATGAAAAAGACTGCCCAGCATTTGAAGAAAAATAGACAGAAAATGATTTCTGCATAATTCAGATGCCATCCTTCTTTCTGCTTGGGAGCAGATTTCATTGTGATAAAAGATGGATAGCATCAGACAGAAGTATGTTTAATCAAAAAGTAATGGAACTGAAGCTTAAATTAAAATAATATAAATCTAACAAGATGAACAATTTTTTTACCTCCTTTGCATTTGATGAGATACACATTCAAGCCATTCACATACACAACAGAAGGAAATGGATAAATACCTCAATATCAAAATAATATTTAGATCCATGCCCTTATGAAATATGCATGGTTATATACATAAATAAACTGTCTTTAAAAAAATATTTTAAGTAACTGGGGAGCAATGGTATTGCACATTTTAAAATTACCCAAATCTACAATAGTGCTAATTCCAATTCTAAAGTGAAAATATTTTTGATAACATAACACCAACAGACTATAAATCAGAGGCTTACGATCTTTTCCTTAAAACTGATACAGACTTTACCATTATTCTGACTCCTAAGATTTCCTTGCTCCTACTACTGTATGAAAGTAGCTACTTTAGAATCAATTTCTGATTGAATCTAACACACTCTAAGTGGTATTTTACTTCCAAAGGGTCCTTACAGAAGTAAACACAATGCAAGACACTGCTTAAGAAACTATACCTGTTTTACATTACATAAAAACTTTGGAGTTTGGCAGGTAGCAACCTGAGTATATGCAAGCATTCCCCCCCGTCTATCTTCTATACCTTGTGTGAGAGAATTCATTACATAAAGATACATTTATCTGCTCAAGACAGTAACAATGGATGCATCCTTTGTCAGAAAAACAAAGGGAAGAAAGAGAAACAATCTTGTCCACAAAAATATTCATTTGGAGTAGGAAGAGCTTTACATTTTGATCACAGACATAACTGGTGTAATTGCACAGTCTGTAGTCAGACTACTAAGAGGATGTTGTGGCATTTAGCTAATGTAGTAGGCAGAAGTTAAGAAGACCTCTGCTTCAGCTTTGCTGTACATGTGGCCTGCCAGTCTTCAGCAACTCAGTTCGCTCATCCCATCAGTCCTCAACCATGAAGCGAAAAGAAAGATACACACTGCACCCAAGTAAACTCCTGTAACGCCACCGAGTGAACTGCACTGTCTGGATTATGATTGCAGCTCTTCAGGGTCAAAACATCCATTAATGTCACTGAACACGGCTCCACCAGAGACACGGAAGTTGTCTCTTCACATTCACTAATGCTCATTTTAAAATCCTTCAACAGAGAAACAAAACCAAGAGCCCTAATGAGAAAAACAGGGTGACCACAGGACACAAATAGGCAGAACAGGCTTGCCACCAGTGAGATCAATTACTTTCAACATTCACGTGCAACACATTCACTTTACATCTCTGTACAAGCCCAGCTCATGAACTCATCTGTTCAGCAGCGATGGGTAGTTACAGATTTAGACATGAGTTACAAATCTCAGAAGATAAGGGTTAGACTAGAACTGTACTATATGGAGAGATGGAACCTATGTAAATCAGGGCAATAGCTACTTTTTAAAAAGAAAGCAATTACACAATATTCCAATATAAGAATTTCTCCAGCTGGTCTTGAGAGAAAAAAATACAAGGTTTTACAAAAAGGGATTATTACCTCTTGGTTCCTTACATAATCTTTTACAACAAAGTTCTACTGGGCACTAAGTGTACTGTGGATGTGTCCACACAGTCTTAAACAAAAATAAATGAAGACTAGAGCTCATGACCAGATGAATCATCTACCTGGTACTTCAATCTAAACAAACTTAACACAGGTAAAACTGAAGTCTTTTTCACTGTATTTCCTCACCTGTTTCTTCCTCACCAATAAATGCAAATTATTACTTCTATTCTGTAATCTTTTTCTCACATTGCCTTAAAGACCTCATGTGGGACAAGGGACAGTGACAATGCTACAGAACCAAAAAGATTGCCCTTACTCCAATATAGTATTGATTTTGCAAGTCAGATCCTCAGTATGATAATCCTAATGAACCATGTAATCTCATTTTCCATACAGATCCAAGCCATGTCAAAAGTATACTCTTTGCTTCCTTATCACCTATCTCTATTCTTTCTCCCATCCCACTCTTCTTACCTTGGATCCAAGTTTCCACCGTTCATTTGTTCACTGGACCCACAAACATTCTTTTCCTTCCCTTCTCAGGCTAAACTGGAAGGCATTAAACCAGTCCTTCAAATCAAAACCTACCAACACCAGGACTTCCTGTAAGAAATTGTTCACTACCTTTAAAAATGGGGAACTTTATAAAAGTAAATCTAATTCACTTAAATATGAGCTACTACTTCAATGAAACAAAAATCCCTCTCCACCTTTCAGTACCTCAGTAAAGAACAGGTTTGAGACCTGCAATTTTAACTTTCTTGAGAAAATTGAAATTCTGCTCTCTTGCTGTTCATCCTACATAAGAGATTTATGACAAGCTGGTGTGTTCTCCATCAATGCCATTCTGGCAAGCTCCACCTCTAACACAGATTTTGATATGTATGAAATACATTCCTATCTCATTTTTTGATATATTTAACTGGCTAACAACCCATTTTCTATAGATGTCTGCAAGATTCCCAGCATTGCCTTTAATTCTACAGTGAGACTGGTAAGAATGAATACCCACATAGCTGCATCTTGTCAAGCTTCAGAGGAACATCATTAGCAAAAAACCCAGATTAACAGCAAAAAGCACAAAACCAATTTTTGCTAGCAGGTTCAGGTGTGGTTCTCCTTTGGGAGAGCATCTTGATAGAGTGTTCCAGTTCACTTGAACAGACTGTGATTATTCCTAAGATTGCTGAGTAAGCCTGAGTGAATATTATAAACTTTGAGTTTTGCTTTTATTCACACAGAATAGAAAAACCAGTGATTTTTCCACTAGGAACACAGACAGAATGTATTTAGATTTCAGAAGGCACAGTCACCAAGATACTCTGTAGACACTTTGATAACCTCTATAGTTTGGGATTAGAGGCCAGTGCATTAACCCTACAGGCTGAAAGATTTGTAGTGGAAAAATACTTCCACTTTAAACCATGAAAGAACTCTTTCAATAGAAACATGCAGAAAAGTAACGCAGCATGAAGAAATAGGATAATGTCACTTACCTTTTTTTCCCAGATCTGCATATTTTTTTTGTGCTGAATTACAAGGATGCCAGAGAGCTTTTGGAAACTGTTTACCAATTATTTGGATACCATATGCAGGTAAAAATTCAGCCAGAGACATAAAATATGTGTCTACTAGGCAGGCAAGAGTCTGAAGAGTCCAAAATTATAAAAGAAGATAAAAGCTGTGATTCACATTAAAGCTTTCCTGATCTACAGCTGAATTAACAATTAGCAGGGGAAGGCTTTAGTGTTTTGTCTTCTGATAGCTATCTGCACAATTAAACACATTACTTAATGTAACACAGGAAGTCTAAAAATCATCCTCCTACTTTACATTCAGTCAGGACCAAAAAGTATTTGTTAATATAGGATAAAATTGGCTGTCCCCTAGAGGTGCCTATAAAACAATTTAGTTCATGAATCAACCTACATAACTGACTGAAAGACAAAACAGTGTTTATTACTTTAATATCTAACTTGCTCTGCAACTAAAAATTGTTTATCTGTTCCTCTGACAACGATTTGCAAAAATCGGTTTATTATTAAACCTCCCCCAAATAATCCAGCTAGTTAAAGTACTTAGTGAATTGTTCCATGTTGAAAATTCAAAAGAGAAAAATATTGCTTTTGTAAAACAAGTGCTTCAAACCCATCTATATGCTTAATAGTTTACAAAGTTTCTAGGCAACCAAATGTAAGCAACTTTGGAAATTTCATTTTTGTCCTGGGAGGCAGAGATGAGAAGGCTGGACTCCTGCAAAGGAACTGATAAATCATCTCTGAGGTTACAGCCCAAAGTTTTGGGGTTTTCAGTTTTACAAAAGAACTGATAAATGTATTACTGACACAGCTCAGTACTCAACCACTCTTGAAAGGAACATTAACTTCGCATGAACTAAACATCTACATGTTGAAATTTTGTGCACTGTCATTTATGCTTTAAAATCCCCTTAGTTTTCCTATGTAAAAGAGATTTTGTGTAAATAAATTCTATTATTTCTTAGCCCAACTGATTTCCATTGAAGAACAGTGCATAAACAAAAATGTTCATGTGAAAAAAATGTGGAATAAAATGTTTAAGAATCCTACTGTTGCTTTATGTTTTTTAATGGCTCCATATCCTACTCTGTGACACTCACAAATACAAATTAGGTCACAGGCAACAGGTGACAAGTTTTAATTGAATGTCTTCTGTCTGCAATTCTGACAAAAGGTGAATGGAAATAAATGAGTCTGGCAAGACAGCCCTGAGCCTTACAATACCCAATACCTCATTATTTTTAAACAGCTATCTATAAACTGATGCTGACAAGCCTTGAACCTTTTATTTCTGTTCAAGAAAAGGTGAATGTGCAAAAAGAAAGAAGAAAATAAAAAAAGAAAAGAAAAACATGACAGCCACTCTGTTGCATTAAACATGCAACATCCATTATCCCATTATTAGCTCTCAAATATTACAAAAGAATAACTTTTATACTTCAGATAAGAACGTAGGAAAAAAACAGTTTCTTTTTCGAAAGCGATACACTCTGCACTCAGTAACTAGTGCCTAAATTTGATCTTTTCGGAGTGTTACACTACAAGATTTTCATTGGAGTTAGGCTAGACTCACAGTGATTTTAAAGAGACTGAAATTAGGCCAGTGAATGCAGGTTATAAAGCTTCTACTTTTCCTTCACTTTTCCAAAGTGAGGAAGAGCCTGTGTTGCAGAAAAACGTGCATATTTGTAAACTGTGAAGGAAAAGCAATGCAGAACTACGACTGTGTATGTATAAAGCCCTGATGTTTCTGAAACTAAGCGGTTACCATTGCATAATACTTCTCTCCCCACCACCAGGATTACTAATATACTAATTACCAGGAAGCTCTGTAAAATACTGCAACAGCTTTTATGAATAACAGAGAAAACGCTGTTGCTAATTGCACCATTAAATTTCATGTCAATGTGCTTATATATCATAACCATACTATATGATAGTATATGCCTTATTTTCTTAATTATGCATACAACATCCTGGGACAAGGTATAAGAATAAATAAAGGCAATCTATCACTAACTAAATACCCCAGTTCTTACCTTAATTTATTTAAATATAATTACAGAAGATGCTATCCTGTTTCAGAGTTCAAATTACAACCAATTTAATGAAGTGGAGCTTGCTGGGCTGTAAAGTCATTACTGCATCAATACCCTTGTAACCATTACTTTAAGGTGACAAGCACAGACCAGGAAAGTCATCTTGGCTGATGATCCAAGGAGAGGACACGGAATGACAATAGACAGAAAGGTCAAAAAGTAAGTTTGAGCAAGGCCATACCAATGCCTGAAGGTCAAAAGCAGGCCTTTATTCTAGATCACTTCACTAGAGCTTATAAAGAATTCAGGAGCTATGCTGGTGACAACTCTAATAGAAAAGAAGTCTAACTGAAGTTCTGGACCATTTGCTGGCAACTCTCAAGAGAGAAGGGAAGATTGAAATGAAATGCATTATAATAATCGGACTGTGAAGTACCAGCAGCATGAACAAGATCTCAATACCCTTTTCAGATACAATAATGTGCAGTTCCACAATATTTCAGTTAGTGGCTTGGATGATGTGGGATTCTGGAATTAATCTTTGATCCAGAAGTCACAGAAAAGTTCTTAATAGTGTGAGTTGAAACAGTTATACAAAATCATATCAGTTCTACTGGGACCAAGAAATAAGCTTTTTGAAATTAGGATTTCTATATAGAGGAAGTGATTTCATTTTGCTCGAACAGAATTAGAGTAAACTAAAGATGGCTCTCATTATACTAGAGCTTTAAAACAGATGCAAAGTTCACAGTAATATTAAGGCTTTTACCCTAACAAACATGATCCCTAAGGTTGAAGTTTTTTTCTTTTCTGTCTTCCCCTTCTCTATTTTTTTCTCCTTTGGCACAAAATCTTTTGCATCTTCCTCAAGGAGAAGCCCTTCTGTGATGAAATGCACAAGAGTAAGAAGAGCAAAATTTAGTTTCCAAACTGCACTCATCTGTCAAATTAAACGAGACTTAACTTTATGTTTAGTGTGGGTTTATATTGGCAGTTGAGTCTAAATTGGCCTTAGTGCAAATATATGAGCTCTTGTAGAATTTTGGACTTCTCCAAGGCTTATTCATGAAAACATCCTTTTGACATTGTCTTTTCTCTTAGCAGTCTCTTAACTCTAATCTCTGCAATCTTTCTCCTATTTATGGATTGAGGAATTACGATTTATATTTTTGTTGGTAAACACTATGCAATTCTTACCTGTTTTTTCTTATTTGCTTGGTTGGTTGGGTTTTTAAATTAGTATTCTTCTAAAGAGTAACATAAAGATTTGTGGAATCGCATCAATTGCACACTTTATCCTTCAAACTTCCGCAAAAGGTATTGCAGAATTCTGAACTTCTTCCCTCTGTCCTCTGCCTGCTGTTTTGTGGCACTGCAGAATCCAGGCCAGCTGCAACAATGGCAAAACTGCCCAAGAAGTTTACACCACGTCTCACCCTCTGTGGCTACAGCTAACACATTTTTATGAACATTGTATCTTACCATGATTTAGAGTGTGAGGATACTTTATCAATTTTACTTACACAGAGGACTGCAATGGAAACTAGCATAGGTACTTCTAAATCTATTCACTGACTTTATACGAAAGTATGGGCTTGACTTGCAAAATGTGATAGATGTTCTTACTCCTTGGCTTTATTTCTGCAGGCAAAATATGTGCATTTTGTCCTGTCTTTTGTTGTTCTGTTTGTAAATATTTTTTCAGGATTAGATACAAGTTACACAGCAGGGTTTCATTTGGAGTTTCAGAGTAATCTTGCAGTTCAATGACACGGTAATTCTAAATCCAAGATAAAAAAGATCTTACATTACTACTTTCAGGTATCTTTGGCAAATGACATGGCTTTTCTGTACTTTGCTCTTCCTGTCCATGTACTGCAACTTTCTGTTTCTTAAAATTCTACCTGCTACAAGAGTAAAGTTCAACAGTGGCTTATGTGAGTACATAGTACAGATGGGCACATTTTATTACTATCAGGAATTTGAAATTCCTGGTTTCTACTCCCTTTCTGACTTCGCTTTGGAATTGCTTATTTTGAAAACCAGAGTCTTTGTCTGCTATTTAAGTAGGAAAAAAACCCCAATAATCTGGATTAACATATTAAGACTGGAAGGTATGACATAGCACATGACAGCATCTTCCTGTGCAGTCTTGCTTCTGTCTGAAAATCTCAGAGTTAATATGGAAGAAAAACTCAAGTTTTTTTGTTCCACTATTTGCAGTGTGTTAAAGCAATGATTGTTCAATAAAAGTAAAACTTAAAAAATTAAGGGGCTAGAGGGGCATCAAATTGAGACACAGCGGAGTAAAATAAAAAAAAAAAAAGTGAAATGTCAGTGTGGTGGAATTGTTTCCTATTAGTATTGTCGCATTGCTTTGAAAGTTGGAAAGGAAAAAAGGGGGAGATACATTCTCTGCATACATTATGGTTTCCGGAGGTGGCAGGAAAAAACATTTCAAATGGCCTTGCCAGGAAGAGATTTTACAAATGGCCTTTATGGAGATTCATGATTCCAACCACAGAATTCCCCTCAGGAAAAAACGCTTGCATTTTATAGAAAGTATCAGAGCAGACAAACATTTGCCCCAACATTTTCCAGAGTACTGAGAATATTGCAGGAGTCAGTTGAAATTCTGGTGGAAGTAATGCTGTAAAAATTCCAAGCCTTTACATTTTTAAATGGGTATCTCTGTATTTACATAACATTATTTTAACAAATCTTTTTAAAATGTCTTTTCCTTTGTTTGTAGATAACCTTTCCCTGTTATTCCAAGGATACCACTATCCAAGAATTGTGCACACATGAGAATCAGAAAGTAAAACTGAGCAGAAACCCACCAAAATTAATTAGACCTGATGGTAAGGTTAAGTGAGGAGCAAAATAGGGAATAAATTTTTTAAATTATTTAATTTTTCAACAGAAGCCTCTAGTCCTTCGATTGAATTATATGGATAGATGTTTACAGTATGTAAAAATATCGGATTTGGTGAAACATCCCAAGATTAAAAGATGCACACTACTTTCTGAACCCTCTAATGTTCACTTCTTTCCCCTTAACACAGAAAGGACAGATATTCCTGTATATAGTCTTTATAAAGATCTTAAGATAATATATGGTTTTCCCAGCTAAAGCATGAAAACAACACCAGATTAGTTTTTTACAAGTGCACATATTTGTGTTTCTTCATGAAGTAATAGAAAAGAAAATGAAACACAAGGAGTTAGCAGGTATGGATGAAGTTCTGGGGCTACAAATGCAAAAAATCTACCACTTCAATTTAAAGTATTCTCCTAAACATGCTTAACACTTCATGTAACTGATTTGTCCATGAGCTCATCCATCGTGCCACCTTCCCAACCTGCATTCTGCCCAGAGCACTGCAGGGACAGGTTCTCCTGCTTGTGGGCTCTGCACCTGGAGGCAGTACTTGAGAGCAATTAATGCCAAGTTTACTTCTGGTACCACTTCATTGATACTAATGATAGAAGCTTTCCATACAGAAGCATATTGGTTAGCCAGCATATTGACTGTTCTTTCATGCTTAGCAACAGGGGTGGATCAGAGCCAATGCAGGAACTCCCAGGTGAAAAACATAACTGCCATGTGCTCAGTGTTTTCCAGACTTTTTGACTGTCCATAATGTTAAAAACAATTAATATTATGAGGTAAATTGATTTCACTTTAATAAAACACAATACTTTTTAAAACAAGTAGACTATATAGTCTGATTATAAAATACCCCTGCTCTAAAACAGAAACAGTGACAATTTTCTTCTAATCCCATAGATAACGCTGTGCCTTTGGGAAATGGGTTAATAAATTCTGGTTTTCTAAACCAGGCAGAATGATTTACTGCAAATTTTCCCCATTACAGTTACAGTAGATGTCTATCAAATTGCTTATGAGAACAAATGTATGGAAAATATCCAAGAGTAATGCTTTGTTCTTATTAAATTACATGAATATTTATGTAATTTTAGCCAGACTAAATGAACAAAACAAAACAAAGAGAAAAAAGGTCAACAATTGTTGTCAAAAGAATTGTTGTTTTTCACAAGAAACAACTCCCTCCTGTTAAAAGTGCTTTTATATGAGAGATCTCAGTCTGAGGAGAATATTTTTTTCAAATTGTAATGGCAACTGCTGTGAAGAAAACCGCACAGTGTACAAGGGTATGTTAATACAAGTAATTGGGCGACATAATTACATAAACATTACTTAAAAGAGGAAATAAAGCATAAAATTTCCTCATAAATGATTTTTATACAGATTTTTAAGAGATGCAGAATTTATGAGGAGGAAAAAAAAGTTTTAAGTCAGTGATTCCTGGCAAGCACAGTCTATTTGAATAGGCATATGTCTACCCTCCTTCTGAATGCAGATCTTGATGGGAATATTAACCATGTGCTATACTAAACACATGCATATTTTATTTTTCTAGGGGCCATGAAAAGAGTATTTACCAAACAGGTCTTCTCACTCAATGCACTGCAAATTTAGTGTATCTCTGAAGTCTGTACATTTTGTCAGAGCTACTTTTAAGGGCAGGAAGAGCAAACAGTTTACTTCCATTGACTTTGTATTTTTCCTGAAATACTGTGTTCCTCTCCAAGTTTTCAGCTTTATCTCCCAAAGTTCTCTTCTCCCCATTAAAACACATACATTGGACTCATTCTTTCTTCCTTTTTTCTTTTGGACACACTGCTGTATATTCTTATGGACTGTGACATCCAGTTTAAAAGACAGTAAGACTAAAACGAGAGTAGAATTTATCAAGTAAAAGGATGAGAGGTTATGTTTAAAATAACTTAATGAAACAAACCCACAAACAGAAACCTAGAAGAATATTTCAAGATATTTATAACTAGTAGCCTCAAACCAAACAAATGTGTATAATCCTCTTCCAAGGACAGTTTTTGAGCAACTTGGCCAGGAAGTGTACCTACAATTCAATCGAAAATGGTGTTCATGATTTCCAAGCATCCAAGCCTCTTCTCACCATCATAAAGGTTCTTCACCCAGAGGGGGGTTGGGCATGGAACAGGCTCTCAAGGGAAGTAGAAACAGCACAAAGCCTGAGAGTTCAAGGAGTGTTTGGACAATACTCTCAGGCACATGGGGGGATTCTTGGGATGTCCTTAGCAGGGACAGGAGCTGGACTCCAGTGATCTTTGTGGATCCCTTTCAACTCAGAAAATTCTGTGATTCCATGACTCTATGGTATTAGTTCACCATAAAATTCAGTAATAATTGAATTATATTGTACCTTTATCAGAAATACAAAATTTCTTGCAGAAAAAGCCTTGGGCATACTCTGAAGCACCTTTTCCAATGTATCTTTCCACTGAGTATGTGACCTTTCACCTGACATATTTGAAGAGGGAAATTTTTTAGTGCTTTTTTTTTCCCTTTCTGATTTAAACATTAAAAACTTTTAATTACTAAGGATACTGTTCTTTTGCCTTCAGAAGCGACCATTTCAATTAATGTTTTCCTAACATTCTGCTATTTTATATTCATTTCCTGGTTGATTTTTTTAATATGCTTTTCCTGTCTATATATTCAAAGTATACAGGGCAGTTCACAGAAGACTTTGCTTTAAACATTTATATGTATTTGTTATGATATAAAGACAATAAAATTATTAGGTCAAGGGAGGACAATCACAACCTAAAATATTCATGTGAAGTGGAAAGAAATCACATGAAAATTATTGATACTATTGCCAAGAGTATCAGAAATGCTCCTAGCAAAATCATCATTTAGTTTTAAGGCTTCTTTCATTTCTTTGAGAGCCACATTATGAAACTATAACCTATATCTGCAGGAAAGACACACAGGGTATATTTTTATTACTAATCCACTCTTCTTGATCTGACAAAGAAAGCACCAAGAAACAGATGTACAAGTTCTAATTTAACTGGATACAAAGGGTTGTCAAATTGTTCCTAAGTACAGATTAGTTGTCTGGGTTCTCTGAGTTCTCCATGAAAAAATGTAAACGCTGTCACCTCTGTGATCAGGAAAACAGGCACAGGCTTAAAGGAAGAGGAGATGACAAGATCCATAATGTGCTGCAGTGAGTACACTTTCCTTTCTCTGTCAGGAACTCTTGAGAGAACCATCACTGAAGGCTGCATGTGCTTTGCACAACACAGTGTAACTCAAACCAATGATGCTGCATTGCTTAATGGTTAACAAAAGCTGAGAGTCAAAAGTCCCTTCTCATTCTTTTATCCTGCCTTCACAGGCAATGCTTCAATGCAAATACTGAAAACAAAACAAGAAGTAAAGGTCTGGAGAGACACTGGCAAATAAAGTCTCTGTGTGGTTCAGTTTTCCACACTCAGACTTTGCCCATTACTACATCTCCACATTACTGTTGTAAGATCCAAAATTATGCCCAGGACTGTTAGTTAAGCAAAAAAAAAAAAAATCTGTTTCTTCCTCCTTTTCCTTTCCCTCTCTGATCATACAACCTTCTCTTTGCACCAGAACCTCCCTCTGCAATGTGTTTGCTCCTGAAGGTATTTTGATCCTGAGGTAAAATTTCAATCAATTTCTAGACATTCAACGTTTTTTCCACTAAATATATTCAAAAGAATAACATGCAAACATACAAAGAGTAATAATATTTTGCCTGCATTTTCAAAGGAAACTGATTCAAACATTCTTCCTTGAAACCTTAACTTAGTTAACCTGCTGAAAAGAAAGGAACTGAACATTGAAGAACACGCCTCTAATCATGCTTATATTCAGCAAAATTGTGCAGCAGTTACACGAAACACGTTTGTTTCCTGGGAACAGTCAGCCATGTATCATTTACTGGAGAAAACCAAAACAGATGGCACTGAGGATGGATCCTATGAGGAAGGTCTTTGGGATTGAAGATGGGACTTTTCTAAAACAGTGATCTCAATGGTCTTAACAAATCTAGTATTTTCTGAATCTGTTTCTTAAGGTGTTACATGCTTCCCATTTGCTGACATGTGAGATTTATGTGAAGACTGTACACCCTGGCAATGCTCAGGAGCATTTGTTTCTTGAATTGAGGCAGGTTTTAGAAACTGCAAAACAATTCATTTTTTACTGCCTTTTCTCTGTTTTACAGCGTTATTTTCCACTTGTCATGCCACAGTGTCAGAGATGGTGTGGTATGGTGGATTGATACCTCTTTATTACTCTCTTCAGCTTGTGCCTCTCCTTTTAGATTGCTCTGTGATCATCTTTTCAAACTATCCACGAAGAGTGGAAATGTAGTAAATGTCTCTGCTTTGTCCCCAATTGTCTGTTGGTCTCTCAATGATGGTACTTACATTTTCTTGAAATTAGGGTAACTTGCAGTTAAGAACTAGATCAATAAGAAATTTGGCCAGATGTCCTAAACATCAACCCAGCAGAGTTTTAGTAGTAACTGTACCTTTAAATTAAGATTATGAGCAAAAAAGGGAAAAAAGAGAATGTACTGCAAAATTTAAATTGACAATCTTATCTTTGTCCAGCCCTTTTCACATTCAGAGTGAATTTTAGTATAACTTCCACAGAGCAAAGATTATTCCAATTCCATATAAAAGAATTCCTAAACCTCAAATAAAGGCAGAGCCGGAGTTCTATGATTTTGATTGGTACCTTCCCTACATCTAAAACAGTGTAGTCCATTTTTTTATTCAAAATCATTTCCACAAAAGAGTATCAAAATAAAGTTTTAAATCCTCTACATGGAGTTCTTAATTTTTAAAACTATCTAATTAAAAGATGAGGAAATTCTTCTCCTAGTTACATAAATATGTAAGATAGGGTAGAAAAACCTTTTCATATGAATGTTCTTTAATTGTCTCATTCTATCGATTCTACTCTGAGGAATGGATTTTCATCTTTCATAATAAACACCAAAAAATGCTCTCTATACTTTAGATTTCTTAAACCATGTTAGTGCATGGTACCAGTAAGGTATACAATCAAAACTCCATGGAGTTGGCAACTGTCACGGTGAACTAAACAGACTGGGATTTCAAGTACTGGACACTATACTTAACATCCGAAGAAGCTCTTTAATCTTGTTTAAGAAAGAGAGGGCGTAATTTATCTAGAGACAATCCTCCTTTGGCAGCATGTGCAGAAGAAAGGAAGGCTCAGTGTGCTGAGCTTTAAAAAGGAATTGAAAATAGAAGTTTCTATCATGAACATACTTCACAACATCAAAACCCAAACAAATATATCAACGCTCACATGTCATGAGTAATGAAATAAATGGCGATACAGAAAAGTACAATGCCAAACTGGTTAATGCATATAATTTGATTTTAAGAAGTGTAAAACTATATGAGTTTAAAAATTAGGACAGAAAACGTATCTTATTACATGCAATTGCAACACAGTCAATCCCGCCAATGGCAAAGATCAATGGCGAGGCTACTAATTCCTCCACTGAGAATAGCTAGGGCGAGACAAAGAATTCCTTCATGTCCGTTTCATTCATCAGTAGATACCACAAAAAAAGTGGATTATTTAGTGCTAGTTTCAACTTACATTATTAATGTGAGGAACCAGACTAAACACTGTGTTGCAACAAAGTAAGCACAGTGAAGGAACAAAACTATTGTAAAGGTGCAAGAACCTCATATAAAAAGGTCAGCTGGTTGTGGTTCTCCCTCCCTTTCAGTTTTGATGTACAACTGTTGACAAAAGATCAAAAATTTAATTTGGATGTAGGACCAATAAATAGTTGGGCTTTTTTTATCCACTCAAATATGGGATCCTGACATGGCCCAGGAAAAAACTGCTAGCTCTATCTTTCAAAAGGAAGTTTTCCATCACACTTTATTCTTCATTATAGAGCAGTTTACCTGAGGAATCACTTAAAGATCAGTGCCATGCTCCACTGCATCAAGATGTTATTAAAATCAGGTGATTTTATACAGTTTTCTTGTTGAACAACCACCTGCAATCCTTACTCAAGAAAAAATTGTGACTGAAACTCCCAAGCCATTGAAAGCCCAACTGCAGACTTATTCCAGCATAATATTCAACATACCCTCCTAACTAATGTGAGCAGTATTAGTGCCATCTATCTTTCTTTTACATTGTTTTTTACTCAGTTACTTCTCCAGCAAAAGGCACTCTGTTTTATTGTTAATTGTGATAAAAAAAAGAAATGAGCCAAATCAATTACAGTCCTCTGTCAATCTGTATGGTTGAGGCATAACTTTTACTGTTTTAATTAAATGAAGAAATGGGTCTATTGTTTAAAGGCTTTAAAGAAGGCAATTCAGAACTTCAAGAAAAGCCTTTTTGTTTTTACTGGGGGGCAGAGATATCTATAAAAGCAATACAGGTCTCTATCTGATTTTCATAGCAGCCATGAAATTTATAAGAACCACAGAAACAAGTAGCTATCCATTTCTTTTAGCTGAAGTACCACTAATTCTATTCTAATGGGTTCAGACTGGGAAGACATTGTTACCTACAAAATGTTGCCATGACTTTAATCCTAGATTAGCAAGAATACACAACCTCTAATGAAAAAGGAAATGTAACAAATAATCAGGAAGAATTCTGAAGTAAGAACAACAACAAACTATATAGGTTGTCAATGACAGGGGAAAATTACTGAAATGAAACTGTTTATTATCAATATAAAGCCAATCTTTCATATCACAACAGTAAATTCCAGTCCTACTTCCATGAAGTTGGCAGAAGTTTTGCCACTGCATTCAGCTGGAAGAAAAGGAGTCCATCAAGCCAAATTCAGATCAGTTTGGTTCACACAGGCAAAATAAATACAGAAAAAGCAAAACAAAGACTTATGCCCATGTTAAAACTCTTTAGGTCCTCAAAACAGTATTAACACAGCATCTTGAAGTCACATGAGTAACATAAAAGGGTAAGACAAGCCTCAGGTACAGACTGTATTTATAAGCCGCAATGAGCAGTTGTTGCGTGAAGCGGCTTTTGGGGAAACCTTCCAATATTGCTGGATGTGAGCACACACAGCTACAAAGGTCCACTCAAGCGACAAGTCCTAGTGTTGGTCCTAGTGAACAGGAGCTCAAGGTGGGATACTCAACACTTGGAGAACACAGGCCCATGCAGCACTACTGCCTGCTGTGCTAAATGGGATGTTCCATACATTCTTGGCAACACCTTGGGATGAGATTTGGGAAATTCACACTCTTGCTCACTATAAGGTAAGAAGGCATCAGTGGGCATAATTGCTGCTTGCATAGTACATGTCACACATTACAGTCCCAATCTATAGAAAGAGAAGTGAATGACAAAAATTATGCTAACTTTGATGGGCTTTAGTGATCAGTTATTGTTTGTACAAAGTCTTTTTAACCATGACAAACAAAACTTGTGAAAACAATGTAGAGATCCTTTGTGGAAATTGATAGAAAAGCTCACCTTGAATGCAAAGGAAGTACCTCAACGGAGGAAGCTGAAAAAATCAAGTGTTGTACTGTCATGGCTAATTATATTTTTTATAAATTATATATATAAAATACTAAAATATTATCTTAACACACCTATACATTTAGCATCTGTATTATATGAAAAATTATCTTGAAATATATGAATTTCAACAACAGAAATAATTGTTGTAAAGGGGATTTGACATATATGTGAAACTGGATAAAGGGATTTTCAATCAAAATCTGTCTCCTCATACACTCTATAGTAGAGTGTTGCCACAACAGGGAATGCTGAGTAATTATGAAACTACTTAATGACTCATCTTTACTTTTCCTTTTTCTGATTCACTCTTTTTTGTGACCAGCAGAGGCTGTAGATTGTACAGACAGTACTCTGCTTACACAGTCCTCTTTTTCACTCCAAATATCCCTCGGCCAGAGAGATCACCAAAGAAGCCAGCCTAAGAACAACATAAAACATTATTACTCTTCTGGTTTTCCCTAAATGCTCTAGGTAGCCATCACTTTATCCCACGTACACTACGTTCCATTACTGCCCAACCTAATAAAGGCTTCTGTCACAGCGATAGCTTTTCATCTTCAGAGCTCTTTTCTCCTCTCCTGATAAGGCTGCCAACTCTACTCTCTGTAAATGAGCTCATGCGAACACTTTATTTTCAGCTTGTGGAAACAAAAAGGGCCACTGCTCAGCTTCAGAGCTTGAGGGGGCGGTTTGCTATCTTCAAAGCATGACCACGGCGTTTGAAAGGGATTAAAATTAAATTGGTAAGCTTAGCTTGAAATAAGGAACTTGAAGCAGCACTATTGCACTCACAAACCCTGCTTTTCTTTAAAAGCTTCGGAAGTCCCTTAAAAATGGTCACTTTAACTCATTTTTATTTGTGTACTCTTAAACATTTGGTAACTGCTTAGATAAGACTGCTAGCCAGTACCCCGTGTTACTATCAATAGCCACACACAGCCGAGCATCTCACTTACAGGACAGATGGTTATCCCATCCCAGTGCACTCAGTTCAGAAACATGTGAATCACAGCTTCAGCCTCCTTATCCAAACAGCAAATAAATTAATTTTTTTTTCAATCAGTGGCATATGTTTGCATCTGTGCACAGAATGACTAAGGCCAAACCTCAACTGACAGGTTTCATTCAGTGACATCCTAACTGTTTTGTGAATGTCCAGTTGCTGGCACTGTTTGCTGCACAATGAGGTGACATGAAAGAAAAAGTAACTTTCACAAGTACTTCCCCTGCTGTCAGATTTTAGAGATGAAATTCATTTCACCAGATAGCTACCTACTATCCAGTGGCTACAAAAGTTTGCTATATTTTTAAAAGTTTACACAAATTCTGTCCTTAGGAACAAAGCAAATTAACTGTCCCACCGCTTGAAATACTTTGCTTCTGTATCACCTGTAGTAGGCCAGGTGGAGAACCAAGTGAGCAGTGGCTCAAGGCACAGGTATTCCCACCATCTAACACTGGGTTCAAAATCCACTTAAATAACAAATACTTGCTGGTGGGAGTAAGGAGTGATCACTCTGCCAAAATTCTTGAAGAGTTTTAGATGTAGAGGTTTCCCTTGGTGCTCTCTGCATGGTGTCATTCTTCAAGGTGAATTCCAGTGTTTACTCTAACAACCTTATTAGCACTGCTATTACTATCTCTAGATTCGTGTTCAGAGGACCAATACTGATGTCCAGTGCTGTCCCTCCTAAGTCTGGGGCAGTTTTAGACAGCAAGTTTCTCATTGTTAAGGAGTTCTAATGACACAGTTTGAAAACAAGAGTCGGTAACACCAGAGGGAAGCAAAATAACCTTGTATGTAACAGCCTTGCCTTTTCTAACACTGTCGTAAGACAAAGACTGACAGTTATCCAGAAACTGCAAATGACAATTGGAAGGCAGAATCTCTGTGCCAAAATAAAAACATTTTTTCTCTTATATTTCTAATAAGATATGCAAAGCAACCTTACCTTTAAGAAACTTCTTGAAGAAAGAAAGGATTAGAAATGGCTGTGTTCAAAGATACAACAAAACATTGTAAGAAAATATGAAGGTAGCCTGGACTGAACACCAAAGAAAACACAGAAAGAAAGCTGTACTACACCACAAGTATTTTATCTTCATGAGCATCAAATGCAGAAAAGTCCTGGAAACACTTTGATTAGGAAACAACTTTATGCACAAACCTTACTCATTTATGAGTTTAAGAGTCTTACATGGCTATGACTGTGGGAGGGACCACAACCCTGTGAACATTTTGCAGAATTGTGAGCTGAGTAGCCACTATTATAATCAAATCAAGCAGCAAAACTACAAGTCATGTAGAAACAACAAATGTTTTCTCAACATGAACATCTTGAAACATGATATAAAATTTCAATGATTTAAGAAGTTCTGTAAATGTATCCTATAAGAAATACCATCTGCATTCTAAAATACACTACATATTGAAAACACTACCATTAAACCCAAAAGTGTGCATGCAGGTGAGATTTAAAAAGAAGTTCATCGCACAGCATTGGCATCATCCTGCCTCTGCTACATACAGCAGTTTACTGACTTCAAAGGTGCAGAAGTAAGTTACTGAGATTTAGCAGGCCCCCTTCATGCTCTCATAGCATCTACATAATACTACCATAAACACACTATTCTTAGTAATAAATATTAAGAATAGGGCCTCTCGCCTCAACACTAATCTGTTCCTATTAACAGGTAGGGTCTACAATGCAGGTTGGATACAGAAGCCATTAGTAGTAACTAATTGCAATTGACTAATTGTTGATAAGTGACTGATCTTAATCATGTGTAGGGACTTCAGGACCCTCTCTTATTCCAGAAGACAGATACTTTGTTCACATAGCTCAAAACCAGCTAGCATTGTCCAAGAATATTTATAGCACCTAGCTGCTGTTTTGGATTAACATGCTATGCTCTATTCACTTGTGGCTGTTCCATCATTGTGATTCATTACATCATGATGATGTAACTGAAAATGAAATTGTAAATCAAAATTGTAAATCAATATTGTTCTGGTTAGTCTTAAAATAACCATCTTTCAAATACCAAAAAAAAAAGCCTCTTGCTATCATCTCTACTTAACATTGTTAGCAGAGAGAATATTCAAACTCAACTTCCATGTCTGCCAGGATTCAGAGTAGTTTGCTGCTGTTTGCCCCTTTTTAAAGGGGAAGGAAAAGCAAACTGATGCTCACTGATGTTTAGATTTTTAAAAGAAGAGCATTTCAAGTTTAACCCAAGTTAGATTATTACTGTTTCTCTTCTTTCATCATGGGAAGGTACTGACAAAATTAAGATAACTTCAATTCAGAACAATTTTAATTTACATGTTACTTTCTGTTCCACTGTAGAAACTTTTCCACCCTTCTCCATTTGAGATGTCTCTTTTTGTGGTGCTCCTGTTTCCCTTTACAGCATTAATATCTTGCTGGACAGGGCAGTTAAAAAACACCTACAAGGAAATATGTTCTAAGCTAAAGCACCTAAAATTTCTATCATTGATTCACAGTAACAGATTTCAAAATGGTCCTTAACAAGCACACAGTCATTAAAGAAAACCTAAACAGACTTGTAATGCCCCATCAAAATTTTGACCTAAGGCCACTAAGTGCTTAGTGTTATGATAACTCAAGCAAAGACTGGAGAACACTTGAAGGGAAGAAATTCTTTCCTTTCAGAACAGAGGCAGCCCTATCTTCCTGGGGGGAAAAAAACCAAAACCAACACTGTTTTAAACAGAAGATTAGCAGAAAGTAGATGACATTAGGAAACAATGCAAAACAAATGCTGCAGTTAACTAAAATAAACTTGAATGGTAAATCTAGGATGTTGTCTGTCTAGTTCAATCCCTTGCTCTTTGGTTTGTGTTTATAAGAGATTTTGCTGGCTATCTTAATCACTTTGTATCACACAGTAAACTCCAGAGAATAAGCAAACAGAACCCTCTCAAGGCCAGTAGCTGCATTTGGGTCAGACTGAAAAAAAATGGTTTACTGGCCTGTACTCCCTGTTTATTGAAGCTTTCTCTCTACCTGGATGGCTGTACCTCTGCAGAGCTACTGAGAATAATGTTTCTCTGCCTCAAAAATCAAGCGGACGTTGCTTAGAATAGCAAATAGTGAGCTTTGGGGAGTACATTCCTTGTAAAAATAGAAGAATATTATTTAAAATCATCATCCGGTTTTGTAGGATTTTAAATCATGTAAGTTATTTACTCTGTAACACTTCCTTTAATAATGATAGTTCTGAAATATTCCTCCTATGCCTAGCTTTCTTTAAAAAATTACTGCACTTAGCTGGAAAAAAAAACCTTTCTGTTTTTCATCCCTCAACTGCTACAGTTCTCAAAGTCTTCCATATTTTCAGCTATTATCCCTTTCGTGCAAAGAGCCCACTTAATAACGTTCACTCTAACAACCTCATTTATTTTCCAGAAAATTAACTCAGTTTCAACCCTGATTAATGATTTCATCTAAATGAATCAAATTAAAAATTGAAAATTATATTTCAAAAGCCAAAGGAAAAAAAATTGACCATTTCCAGTTAACAAATGATCCTTTCAAATATTAAAAGATGACCATGAAGAGTGCGTGATAGTAATGAAATCTAACTGAGGCCTACTGCTTATCTGGAGTTCAGAAAGGAGGAGAAAGGGAAAAAAAATCTTTCTGCATTGTTAACACTGAAGTCTCTTGGGATGCCAAACTGACTTCCACTTAGTCTTCATCTGTAATCAGCACACCAAAATAATATGAGAATTTCAACGTTAATTAAACCGGTAGGGTTGGAGATGCACCAGTGCTGAAGAGGATTAGGAAAGCACACAGTACCAATAACCACATGTGTTAACAAATCCTAATCTATGAAAGAGCAATTTAACCTTCCTCAAACTGCTAACACCTAGTTAGAAGATGTCTACTAGGGAAGAAAAAGATATTGGACTATAAAAAAAAATTGGCTTTATTACCTGAAGAAAAACTGGCCATTCAGATCTCATATACTGTCTTTTAAGAAAAGAGCAATCCAATCCATTTGACCCTTGATTTGCTCACAAAAGGAAAAACAAAATTTTATTTCTCCTTCCCTCTTGCACCCCCTACAATTAACTTTGTACTCACAAAAACCTATTTTAAAGACTGTGATTATTCTATGTACTTTCCTGGTAATTACCAACTAGTAAAGGAAGTATTCACCATTTACACTGATAAATGAGTAACATTACATTTTAATTACAAATTTCTGATGTCATATGAAATGTTGAATGAGCAGCTCCAACATGTAACATTCATCCTGGAAATGGGCAAAAGCACAGACTGATACTATTCCACTTTGTCATGAGAAGGAAGCCTCTAGAGAAGTTTCTGCTTACCAGTGTGATTTTAACGGAGGTTCAATGCTTACTTTAAGGTTGTTTCATAGTCACCTTTGTAATCATATGGACTAACTGTACAGAAGTGGGTGGTAGAGCAGTTTGGGGGGTTTTTGTGTCTCAAGCCTCAGTCTGTATCTGGGTGACACAGATGTCTCTTATTTTTCTGACTCTCAGGAAACAAACTGTTCCATTCCACTGCTTTGAGCCAGGGACAACTTCAGCAGCAAGGCCAAAACCATGGGTGTTTGTGAAAATTTAGGATTTACCTGCTGGGAGGCACTGGAGGCCAGTCCAGATAGACAGTTTATGTTTCCAAAGAATTCTGACATGTTTGTAACCAACTTGTAACTTGCTAGATAATAAAATCCTGGCCCAGAAATCTGGATTCTGGTTTGGCAATGCTGACAGATGCCAAACAGACTGGGCAACAACTGCAATATTCAATCTCCATTCGGTAAACCACTGCTGAACCTACATTTCCACTTAAACCACCACCTAAAGAACCTGGAGGACAACCAGTCTCTTCCAATACAAAGACCTACACTAAAGGAAAAACAACACTTGAGCTGAAAATACACTGGAACAAGCACACCTGTTAAAAAATTTGGTGTTTGCATTGATGGAACTTTACTGAAGGATTCCTCCTACATACTTCAGAATTCTTCTGGTAGCTCTCCTTTCTAAATTCCAAGGAAACTGTGAGGGAACATACATTTCAATATTCCTAATCCCTACTGAGAAGTTGGAAATGACTGTGCTTTTGTATAAAACAACTTTCTAATCAACTTTGGCTTTGTTAGGTCACAATATTTCACATCTAGTCATTCTCAATTCATGATACCTTTCACCCTTCCAAATTAGAGACATTCAGAAATGTGGCTTTGGTTAATTCTCATTAAATGAATATCCACCATGGCTTTCCCTGGTAATTTCAAGCTTTGATTAGAGCAAATGCAATCTCTCCTTGGTGCCTGCAGATCTCACTAGAGAGATCCCTGCCGATCACTACTGGTGTACACTATGGGCTGTACCCTTGTACAGAAGTTATTTGCATTTTTTTTCTACACAGTGATGAGATTTTTCTACATGAATGGCAACACGTCAAATTTTTGTCAACTGGGAGCAATTTTAGAGTCTAGCATGCATGTTCATACTGTTTTTTGCCAGCCTAACCACCACCCTTGACTTTGTTTTTATCAACTGGTAGCTCTTTCCTCTTTGCAATTTTCCTACCTGCCATCTCCTGTAGCTGCTTTCTTCTTTTTATGTCTATGTTTGGCTGCATAAAGCTTCACTCTTGCATTAGGTGTCCCTTTAACGCTATGAGCAATGTGCTAGCCTGCCATGTTAGCCATACCTTTGATGCTCACTATATCAGAAACAATAAGGCCCAGCTCTGTGATCTTACACATGCGAATGAACACCAGCTTCGCAAATAATCCACGGTACAAACCAAAAAATCTTGTAAAAATTGCAAGCATTTTATTTAAAAGCAAGGAGAGGAGAAAATGCAGTATTTCATACCCTTAATTTTAAAATGCCCAGGAAAAGGCTTTTCAACGTTTTATGTTTCTTACTACAAATCCACCCTTCATATCCCTTCTGTCCTCCAGTATATGTACTACTGTGACTGCCTCTCTAGTGGCTGACCATGTGGTATTCCTTTAGGAGCCCATCAGTTGACATTCTTGAACATACAGACCAACTCAAGATTGCCCTTTAATTGTGTACGGTTGAACACAAGGAGGATTTGAGCTTATGCAGAAAGTTAAATACAGCCTTAAATTTGCTGAATTTTTGCTGCATCTTAGTTGAATAGAGACCCACAATGTATTTGCTACCAGGAACTCTGCTACGAGCAAAGAGACAAGACGCTGAATGATTAATCAGACCTGGTTTTCACCTAGCAAAGCAGAGCATTAACTTGCTTCAGAAGCTGCATCTACATAATGTTCTGCAATGTCTTGCTTCAAAGGACAGAAGCAAATCTTAGCATTTTACTTGTTTGTTTTGGTTTTGTGCTTACTGGGGATCTCACTGAGGAGTTCGAGGTTATTTTGGTCTTTAGGGTATTTCCTTTAGGAATTTTGTTTGCATAGCACCATGCAGTAAACTGAACTTTACCCAATTACTTCTTGGATGGCAGCAGAAGTAAGACTTATTATAATAGAACAAACTCATTCAAACTACTTCAAGAAGTATAGCTGTAATTCAACATACCTGTACAACAAAAGAAACCTTTGGAAGTGAATAATTAATATTTGAGAAGCTACAAACTTTCTATTGTAAAATTGCTGAAAATTATGTATGGCCTCACAAAATGTATCAAACCTGAAATAAAATCTATAAAGTCATCAATTAATTAAGAATATTAATATATTAGCCATAGTAAAAACCTGGCACATTTCTAGAAGGCAGAAACAATAGGAGACTATATGCCATGGCATTTCAGGACCAGAATTCCTGATTTTTAATTATAATACAGCTTATGAGTAAATAAATAGTATATAAATTTTACATCATTTATTATATATGTCAATACTCTCTACTACATACAGATCTGCTGTATGATAGTAATTGATATACTGACAGTAATAACGTATCACTATTAACACATACATATGTTATCAAAAATAAGGTATATGAGTGTATATCTTAGCAGAGAAAATTTTATCCTAAACACCTACAGTCTGCCAAAAATTTATGACTAAAAAGATACTGTTAAATTAAGAAACATGAAGGACTCTGAAAGACAGTCACTATCAATCCCATATGTATCCACAGCTTCTTTCTGTATATAACAGTCTTCACATGCCACCAGATTATTTCTATCTGCATTGACATCTGCTGATGGAACTTGCCTTCTTTCCAACTCAAGGGCTCTATGGAAAGATCTATTAAAACACTGAAAAAGCCTAAACCCCCAATTATTATGGCCAGATTCACACTCCCTCTAGAGTAGCTTAATTTCTGAAATTCTTTTAATTCAAAGGGAACAAAATGGTGCAAGAATAAACAAAAGCCTCTGTTTTATCCTTTTGTGGAGAAAGCAGCAAGACATTCTTAAAGCACTAGAAGTTGCTCAGGTTGTTGCTACATATGTAATACCATGGAAAGTTGACTTTGTTGGACTTGTTTTTACTTACTGTTTCCAGACAGAGGTCTTAAGTTAGGAATAAGAAAAGATATAAAACACTTGAAACCAAATTCACATCAGTAGTATAAAACAAATCAGGGAGTAGTAATAAATGTCAGAGCTGCAGCAGCAAAGGCAAGTCACTGCTTTTTCTCATACTTAAAGTGAAATACCTAGCTGTTATCTTTGTGGATGCAGAGCCTCCCTATTGTCGATTCAATAATACAAGAGGCTTCTTATCAGCAGCCCGGGTGACTGATTGGAGCTGTGATATGTTTAGACAATGCACTGTATTTAACTGAATTTACAGATGCCCCAACTCAGACTGAAGTAGTAAACGCCAGAGACTAATAGAAAATTAAACATGTACAATGGACTAACTCCATTTGGTCTCACACACTGTAATGTGTTTAGTTAACTTACTTAGAGTCACACTTTATCTTTTTCTCAACGGATTCTCTAGGATATGTTTCAAATTGGTGAAAGATTAAATCTTCCTTTCATTTTTTTCACCATTTTATTGGTGCTTTCCCTTATTATTTGCTACTCTTTCTCTTGTGCAGTAAGCTAAACAAGATGACTCCAGGTATACTCTGTCAACCCAATTATCAGCTAGTCAGGAAGTAAAGTAAGGGCACAGAAGATTTGATAATACTAATATTAATATAACATGAGAAGAACAAAATCAGCTATTTATCTGAAAGAAACTCTTTATTTAGCTCATCTAAAATTTAAATATGTATTTATGGTGAATACATGCAGGAACTTAGCCTGCGGAGATCACTAAAGACATGGTTTAAACTAAGAGTTATTCAACATTTTCATTAATGAAAACAGTATAAATAAGTATACTCTGAATAAACCATTCAGAGAAGAAGAGGCTTTACATAACTTCTGAATGTTCTTTCCTGCAACAGAGAGGAGTAACTTCTTTAAAAATAAATTCTAGGACTGATCTGTGTATCTATCTGGGATCTCCTGAAAAATTTTTCAAAACTAAATTCTCCATTAATATCTCAGTCAGATTGTGGCTGTACTGAACTAAAACTAAAGAATTTTTACTCACATGCAAAAAAGAGAAAAAAACTGAAAACAAAACACATTCCCATAGATAAAAACAGCTTCAGTCCTTATATTTCTTATTTTAGTTCTGAAATAAAAAATTCAGTTAAAGTTTATATAAAGAAATCTTAGGTCTGACACAGAAAAAGAGGGCCTACAAATGGTTTCCAAACATGTGACAGAAAAGCATTTGCAGATTTTTTTTTAAGGCTACTATCTGACCTCAACACTTTTTGGGCCAAATCTCACAGTCAAGTAACCTTGTAGATTTAGATCACTTGCAGAAGGGACCAGAATTAAGACTAGGCAGGTAAAACAGTGGAATATGCCTTACCAACCTGCCAGAGAAGGAAGGACTATTTGGAAAAAATATTGACCCACTCTCCAAATATTATCTGCGTGTGTTAATTATTTGAATGCTTTGCCTTGAAAGAATCCGTTATTCAATCTCCAATGGAAACAACAGATCAGAATGACATATTTTCAACCTGCTCTCAGGTTGAAATCTCAGGTTTCTAATTTAGGAAGTGCCACTACAAAAATACATTCCTGGTTATTTTTTAATCAGAAGTTATAAAAACAGGTGTTAAGATATTACCACTAGGCTTTACTTAATTTTTGGCTGTGCTATTGAGATCTTTGTCTATTTCCATCTCTTAGTGTATATCCATTACCCACATGGAAATTAATTAGTAAAATGATGGTTTCGTAACTGCTTTTCCCTGACACAATATTCACCATTGTAAAGACCTGAGTTTTAAAAAAATCACTTCTTACTCATTTTTTCTCTATGAGAAACCAGTTTCTTGAACTCCTCAGTAACATCTCACTAAACAAAGGCTAATAAAACAATCATTACCTGGTAAAGTGGGCTTCATGGAAATTTTTTTTCAACTAGTGGACAATACTACAAATGTTACTTTCCCTAAATAGGTCTTTGAAGGTACTTGAAATACAAGACATGGATAAATCTTTGACCAATCTTTAATTAGTATCACTGATGAAATATTTATTCTTTTACTGTGAATCTAGAAACCCAGTAAAGCTGTGTTTGCATCTTTTATCAATTTAAATAATAGCTTGCTTTATTGCTTTTGTCTTAAGAACAGACAGGCTGAAAAATTATTTGTACCCGTAATAAATTTCTGGCTGCCATGGTCTATATAGTTATGGTAAATATTTAATAATGCCATTTAGATCATGGAGACCTCCTGAATGTGTAATTCACATTATTCCATGACAGATGTGTGCAAATGTGTGTGTCCACTTTAAAAACCATTAAGAAAAGTATCAGTAAAGAAATTAAGAGTTTCTTTAATTTTCCAGCTATAAAACAACCTGCCTTTTAGTTCAGTAGCACTGAACTACTTGAATCATTGAATCCTGTCCCGTTTAATGCTAAGAAACCACAGAATTAATTACTTGTCTCAAGTGAGACCACAGGATGCCACCTTTCTGCTCCCACTCTACCATGGAACCAAACAGGTTTCCCAGTAATACACAACACACCCCTGAAAGACCTAAAGCTCCTGCCACAAGGAGACAGCAGGTGGTTCGACCTGTGTGTGTGTGCATGTACATGTACATACAGAACTCAGCACACAATGGTGCCACCACAACCCATCATGCACACTGATTACACACTTGCAAGAAGACTGTGTATATGGATATAAGGAATACACACATCTCAAGCTGTAAACAACACACCAAAATACCCAACGAAAAACAGGAGTGCTAACTATCATCCCTACATTAGTGCCATATTACCACCAGAGTATCATGGCCATATTGCTCCTGTAACTGTTTTTGCTTTTTGCAACACGAGGGAATTCCAGGTGACTGCTGTCAAAAGCAACATCGATGGAGAAGAATTGAGAGCATGAACGAATGCAAGAATACATGCAGGCATAAACAATACAAACATCACAAATGCAACTCAAATGAATGGGCTCTCTGAGAGTCTATAAATAACTAGCAATATTCTTGAATGGCTTTCTCCCACCTCATTAGTTGTTACTGCACTTTCCACAATATGGTGTATACCATTTTTGTCTTTGCTTTCACTTCCATTACACTACTTAGACTAAGTAGATACAAGGGCATTATCAGGAGGGAGTTATCTGTGTTTGTTGTACGTGCTGCAGTTTTAAGAAAGAACTGTATTGACAGCAGCATGGTGTGTTTTGTATTTGTACTTATGTCGCTACAGCATAACGGAGTTCAGAATTCCAATAGAAAAGCTAATATAAAACATCCAAAATAGTAGGAGGGAAAAGGAATGGATGTGTGAAGGGGATCTTTCACAAAGCCGGAATAAAAAGACAGACTTCTTGGAAATATCTTTCAGGATGTTATGGTTTAGTACTATGAAGTTCATCCTGTACCCAGTACCTCAGTGACAGTGCTGACAGTTACTACAATGGTATTAAAAACAAGGCCTTTTGTTTATCAGTACTCAAAAATGAAGAGCTAATTTATCATACCAATTACAAATTCAGTAGAGCAATGCCCCATGCACGAGAAGCACCATTGTGAAGACTAAGTTTTGGTAAAAATCTTTTTTGTTTAGGGAAAAGCCATTCAAACTTGCAAAGTAATTTTAAGTCATTTAAGAAGTATGAAAATTAATTTGTCATCTTTTGCTAGTTTAGATTGCTTTGACTGAAATACATCTAAATAAGCTTTCCTAGGAAAGATCAGGTGATAGTTCAGTATAAGGTTATATGACATTTATTGTCATTTGTGTTATCATTACCTACACATGACTTAAGATAAGTGTCACCATAATTTCTCCGGGCAGGGTGCATGCATCTACGCGCCACATTATTCCATCTAAAACCCCTTACAGTTACAAACACTGCATAAATGTCCCCAGGATTGGTCTCCAAAGGCAGTAAGTCAGAAGTTAGAAAACATCAGAACCAATGACAGTCCACACAACCTTAATTTCTGCTTTCTTTTGCATCAGACTTTATACAGGAAATTAGGAAAATAATGCTCACCTTTTCAAATTAATATCCTTTTGCTCCATGTTGTTAGTAGTCTGAACACATAGGACATTCTAGATGCATTTTTGAAACTGAGGAAGATACAACAAATTGTAGTATTTGCAAGCACAAAAGTCTTTCTACTCCATGTGCTTTGGTAGCAACCTCTTAACACTTAAATTTCAGAACAGCACCACTGAGTGTTACTGGAGGACTCCTACCTATCTTAACATGTAACAGAAAACTCAGGGATGAGAAAAGGTCAGTTAGCAGGGCTAGGAATAGTCTGGCCTATTTGTCTTCCCTTGGTCTCATGGTGAGTGAGCTTATGATCCAGGGATCTGGGTCAGTCCCAGAGGTCAATCTTGGGAGTAAGTTTTTTCTCTGTTTTTTTTCTTTCCCCAAGAAAATTTGCTTATGCGTTTTTGACCAAATCAGTGCTCTCAAAGTAGTCAGGGCCTGGTTGTTCCATAAGCTGAATCTGTACTGGGAGACAGCAATATGGTCCCTCTCCCTCCCCATTCCAGGGCCACTGCAACTCCGTAATTATTTATTATATTGTCAGCCTGACAAAATTTTCATGAGGAATGAAAGCAAAAGAAGAACAAAGGCAATTTTTCACTATTTGTATTCCAGCATAGGTTGAATGGAATCTTACAAGAGAAAGCATAAATATTTCTTTATCCCAAGACAGAGTCCTTTGCCAAATAATAAAATCTTGCTACAAATAATGGAGATAGAAAACCTTCCCAAATAAAACACTGCAAGATTGTTTGGAAAATAAAATATATTTAGTCACTCAAAACCAGGAGATATTACAAGCTGTGGTTTGTGTTCTCTGCTCTATGAGAGATCAAGAAAACACACTGCATTTTTTACTAGGAAAGGAACTTCCCAGTTTTGACATCTGACCACAAAAAAACCTTCTCCCTATAGGGAAGTCACAGTCTAGTCACAGCACTAATGGAAAGGTATTAATACATCTCAGTAGGCAGTTCATACTTTTGATCCCAGGCAGAAAAGTGACATTGCAGAGAATATAGAGAACTCTTCAGGTGTGTACAAATTTTGGTGAGGGTTTGTGAGATTTCAATTTGCACTTTGGCAAACAGGAATCTGAACGGGTAACACAGTCTCTAAGGCTTTCATAAGAAAGGGAGAGAAGACAGTGCATTTGAAAGTTTCTGGGATAGTAAGAATTCTCAGAGTTGAACAGTGAGCCTTCTACTGCTGTCCTGCTTCAGCTTTAAAGCTCTAAAGACCAAAGCACTGGAAGGCCCAGCTTGGACTGACAAGGAGGTGATTCTCATCACAAATGCACCACATCAAATCATGAATGAAGTACCTCATGTGCGAGACCAAGCTTGAAACAAAACAGGCCAAGTCTGAAAGAGCAAGCCATAAAGAACTGGGGAAAAGGGCCAAAAGGAAGAAGTGGGATATAGAAGTCAATTTCTTTTATTCTCACCAGCTACTCTGTAAAAAACCATAATAATGAGAAAGATTTTGTCCAAAGGTTACCATTTGACTTTCATTTTGTTTCATGATGGTTCTTTCCATGAAAGAGTATACATGCCAGAGCAAGGTTGGCTTACCAACCCTATGTGCTGTGTTGCCTTCAACAACACTTCCAAAAACACCAGGAAAAACCAAGGTTGAAGGCAGATTTTTGGGTTCTTTTGTTTGTTTTTTCTCTTTTTTTGTAAAGACCTTCTCTTTTCCATTTACAGGCAATAATATAGCTAAATAATATGCCCAGTATACAGCTGACAGTTCACACAACTGCTCAGTGTTATAGCCACATAATTTTTCTTATTCCCTGTTTTCTAAGCAAGGTGATTTAAGGTTCTTCAGAGTTTTAAAGATGTTTAGATTAGTTAAGAGTGGAGGCTGGCTTTCCAAACTTGAATAATTAACACATTTTTAAATCAATAACCTCCTCTATGATCTTTTAAAAAAAAACCAAAACAAACCAAAACCCTTATGCTGTCTTGTATCAATTTACAAAAGGAGCAACTTCTTGCTTTACTACTACAGTGAAATATCACTTACAAGCTTTTCAAGCCCATGCTGTCTATGTTGCACTAAATGTGAAAACTGTCTCCCTGATTCTGCACCATGCTTTACAAAAAAACCACACCGTTTGCAGATCAAAGGGAGACGATTTATGCTTTCATCCCAGCTGACGGACGATTAAATTAAAACAGATCAGCAGTACAGTGCATGGGCAGGTGGCTTTAGCTGCCACTGTCGGCCTCAGAGCGATTAAATTGCGGTGGAGATGGAGGGCCTTCCGCTCTCATTCCCGCACTTACAGATCAAACGGTGACAAATGAGATGTTACTGCTCTTGTAAAGCAAGGCTACAATCTGTCAAAATCCAACATAATTTGTGACCCTACGTGACATCCTCTTTCTCTTTTTTTTGACATTTGAATACAGTGATTGTACTAGAGTCAAGTCCATTTAAGTGAATATAGTCAATTCTATCTAAAGGAATATAGTCTGTTAGCTCCAACATGGTAGCTGAATATATATCCGGTTAGTACTCCAGCGACCCTTTGTGTTAAGTGCATACCATTAACAATGAATTCTGATTTTTCCAAGTTATATAATTTGATATCTTGACAGCTCAGACACTTGAAGCACCACTATTTGTTTTAAATGGCTTTATTTTATTGTTTAAATGTCAGTATCAAAATAAAGTAATGCATACAGTCTTGTCAGTTCCAGTGCAGTGGGAAGTGTTCCTGTGAGGGGAAAAAAGGCCTTGAGAGTTTGTTCTAAAAATGGTCTAAAAAGTCAATTATGTCTTTTGCTGCATCCTTGAATGACTTGCAAAATTTGATTTACACTGGGTCTTGTGTTTACTGGGAAGCTTATCCAGGTTCTGAGAAAGGAAGCACAAAGGGACTGCGGCATCTTTAAAGAAACTGTCAATCTAATAAATAAAACCTTCAGGTAAACATAAATTAAAAACAAAACCTAAATGCATGTATATTAATTTTTAAACATTTGTACAAATTGCTATAAATTGGCATAGTATCAGCTGGAAGATCAAAAGTATGAACTCTACCCCAAGCTGCAAATTAACATAGTGGGTGAAAATCTGATTTGGAGAATACTTGCAAGAATTGATTAATTCCTCTATTCTTGTTTTTCTTTTAAGGAATAAATACAGTTTACAACACAACAATATTGTTGGAGTTTGACCATATCCATTTCCAGTAACTTTGGGGTTAACAAGTTCTTTTTCACAGCAGCCAAGAATTTACAGCATTTATCGTTCTCCTAAGGTTTTAAGGTGGGCAGTTTAGCTATCTACAAAGCAGTCAAAGATCTGATCTAGAGGCTCTTTATATTTTCTGTTGACCATTGATCTTTGGGCAGGATAACTCTACCCTCCAGGGAATTAAGTTAGAAACAGCTTTATTTACAAAGAATGAAGATGCATACAAAATCTTTCAAGTGAAAATCTTAGGGGGAAAAAAGATACGGTACAATGGCAAGTATTTATACTTAAGGCTCATAGAGCACATGCTGTATACACATTTTGTCCTCAGTCACAACGTAAACCACAACTTCTTCCATCACATTTGCATACATTCTCTGCTTAGCATATAGTTCTTAAACTGGTAGCAGCAATAAATTTGCTAATAAATATAGCCAGCAGTGAAGGTGCATGCCACAAAGCTACTGCAGATAATCTGCCATGTGCAGAAAAACCCAGCTAGTGGCTGGCACCATATTTGGCAAATTATATACACTAATCCTTCCTTATCGTGATGACCCTTGTAGCCTGTGTAGGCTTCAAGGCCTGTCAACACCCTATTGTTACCGATTTATAAAAAGGAAGACTCAGCCCATGTGCCACACTCTATCCTCCTAACCTTGCCTATTAAAGGCAGGGTCTCTGCAGCCATCTGACACAGAGAGGGGGAGCAGTCATGTATATAGTTTACATAGGCAGCAAAACAGCACTTCACCCTAAGCAGAGCCCTGCAAGGCCCCAGGTCACCAGGTCTATTATGTCAGGAGTGTGTCAGAGGCGTCTGCAATAGCTTTTGCCTACAGCTGTGCTGGGCAGTTGTACACGCTCTCGGTAAGAAGTGCAGCTATGGCATGTCAGCAGCAATAGCATATGCAGCAAAAACCCTCTACAGCAGTGGGCTCAGAAATAAAGCCACAACACAACAAAGCAAGAGCAGTGTTTCCACTTACTACATTATTCTTCTTGCTATTAACTATCTAGGGGAACTGCTTACTTTGAATTCAGTATTCAGGCTAAATACTACATTACCCATTACTATGAGGTACCAGCTGAGCTGCTTCACTCACTGCTTGAGAGGAAGAGATACTTCCCAGGCTGCAGTGAGGGGGGAGCACAACAAAACACCCATCAATACCAGTTACTCCAGCAACTTCTTTACACTAGAATCTGCAGTCTGTGGGCCAGGGATTGTCACAGAGTGCTAAATTCCATCCATGGGACTTGAAAGAAACGGCAACAAATGCTTCTCTACTGTTTGTACACGGGACTGTATTAGAAAATGATCTGTTGATTTGCAGCAAGATATCCTATTGTAATGAGAACCACAGCCCAAGATTGCCAACTGGCCCATGTTTAGAGGCAATTTCTGGCTTTTTATGTGTTCTATTCAGCTCCAGTTTTCGTAAAGGCTGTTCTAGTTTTATAGGCTGTCGCAAACCACAGAGCTGATCTCATTCCACTCTTCTTCCTTCCCTCATCTCTTTGCTTCTGATGTAGATTCTGTACCAGTCACAGGGGATGTAGGGTAGGTTTTCACCTTTGACTGTAAGCATGATAGGAGGGGAGAGAGGGGTGGCAGAAACATTATTAACTTTAAAATATTTCCTGTTCCTCAAGATGAGAATAAATTGCCCCTATATGACTATGTGGTATAGAGATAAACTGTTCTCCACCCTCTACTACCTCAGGGTTTTCCTTCCACCTCCCTAAATAAAACTCTATGCTGCTTCCCATGAATAACATTTTTTAATAATTTAAAATATGTTCAGTTTGTTGGGGTTTCTTTTTTCCCCCCTTGCTGCTTATTATGTTTTTCACTGGCTCCTTCAGATTCTGCACCCAACCCGTATCTATTGTTTCATTAATGAGGCCAGCTAAGAGTCATATATTTCTATTTAGCTTCCCGGGCAACAAAATGGAAGCACGTGTGTGGGTAATGCTAACACAACCAAAGGCCTCCCAGGAATAGCGCGAGAACACAGTGCCTTTGATTTATAAATAGATATCACTATTTATAATGCATAAACAAAATGTTTCATGATTTGTAACACTAAGCCCAGGCAGTTATATTGTTAAAAAAAAACAAACAACAAAACCAACCCAAATGCCTACTGTCTACAGAAATAGAAACACTTATTTACCCAAGCATCATGAGGGCATGGGGGCTGATACTATATGAACTCCTGCCAATTAAACGAGGTACTTGCTAATTGCTGTCCCATATCTTCAAGGACCAAAGGGGCAGAACAGTGCCATGTGAGGCAACATGGTATCATGTAACACAGCTGAACCCAATCCAGGTTAGATTTAATGCTCAGAAATGATCACATACTGTATTACTCATGTCCAGCAGCAACATTTTGATAACAAGAATGCTAAGCTCCTGGTCATAACCACAGCCAGCACTTGTTGCTACTGAAAGATTAATGCTATCTCTGTATTTTTGTAACCCTCATATATGGCCAAAATTAGACTGTAAAAAGTCCAGGGGTCTGGGTGTGAAATTGTTTTTAGCAGCAGTCTGCAGACGCGCTGCTTGGGCAAACCATCTGAATGGGGCCTGTTCAGCACAGTGTAACCACCCGTCGTAAGCAGCGGCATTGTTAGCACCTTGTGCATCACTGCAGAAACATTTCAGGAGAGGATAAGTCAGTTTCTTAACTTCTACTGGGCATGGTGAAGCCTTACTAGTAAAAATTATGCAGATGAGTGAAAGGAGAAAACTGAATACAAGGAGATAATGTTCAATTAGAATATAAGGGTTTGGTTCTTATATATTTTAAATGCAATCAATGCTATTTGAGTCCTGAGTTCTCTAACTAGTGTTTTCTACTCCTACTGAAACATTTGTATTTGCCACTTATTTTGGTAAGTGTACTGCTAGCTTACTGCTCATTCCTTCTGGCTGTGGAATGAATAGAGACACATTGATTTCATTTCCAGTTCTCACATTGGTGGGGTAACCTATGCTTTCATATGCTAAATTCAGTAAAAACAAACAAAACAAAAATTCAAAGATAGCTCTGTGTGAAAGTGCCACTGCTCATACTTGAACAAAACTGCAGAGCAATTAAAATTAATCAAAAGAAAAATGTGGGGAAATTTCTCTCTTATCTATCAAGTCCAGTCACAGAAGTCTCACGATTTCAGCAGCTGTTCAATGAGTTATGGATCAAGCCTAATTTATAACTAAATTTGCATAGTAAATCAATACCACTGGTTAATAGCATTGATAACTTACTATTGTGATTTTAATATTAAAATTCATATTGTTCAAACATGGTGCAAAAGTCAATCTACATATTGTTTTGCATCACAAAATAACTGAAGCACGGTCACTGTTGTACATGAGACAACAGCCATTAACATCTGACAGACAAGTCATGGTATTAAAAGAATAATTTAAGAAAAAGATGACCTACTACTTTTCTCTTTTTATTTAGCCCATTATATAATGTACAGTACAGTAAAATTGACTTTGCATTTAAAGTGAGGCTAAAATTAAGCATCAATGAAATTAAGCCTCAGGGTTTTCTTTATCAGTATACATTGACAATAGAATAGGTGAAGTGCTCACAGAAACATCTTCAGACACACTCATGGAGACTTATTTCTGCAAAAGAGTCTTCTAAGCGCAGGACTCACAAATATGTTGCACAGGGTATCTTATTTGCCACATGTATTTGATTTTTAATTCCTCTTTCATCACTTGCACATAACTATTAATATGCAAACAAAGACTTACCTTGAAATGCTTATTTTGAACACCTCTCTTTTACCACAGATTATCCCTTTGAGAGCAAATTGGCTTCTCTTTAAGACTTACTTCTTCAATGTGGTCTATTAGTTTCACAATTTAAAATTAACTTCTTTCTTCTAACAAGATAATCCTGAGAAGGACTTTCAAGCACTGAAAAGCTAATAAACCATATGCAACCACACACATAAACCCACAAAACAGTATTCCAGAACTCAGTGAGTGATGGCACAGTTTTACAAAACATTTTTCCAAATAAGGCAGCTTCATTTTGTTAGTACAATCCCATCAGAACATTCAGTCTCACCATCTTTTCAAGGTTTTTATTTTCCTCTTTTTAACAGTGTTCCTATCTGGTTTTATTGGGGTTTTTATCTACTGGTTAAAACTGTACTTCCACAAAATTTTGTATTCCTTAAAAAATACATCCTCTCTGAGAACTGAACAGAAATGTCTCAGGAACATTGGTCTAATTAGTTGCATGGAGACATCCTAAACAAGTTCAGAACCTGTACTCCTATAAATCAAAATTGCCTTAACACATGGCTTTTTTTTTCATTGCCTGTCACTGCTTTGTTCATTTTTGATGCTCTCTGCAAGGTGAATGAGCCCCCTCCCTCTCCCTACCTTGTTAACTTCAACAGAAGTTATTTTGTGAGCCCTTGTAAACAAATGATGCCACACTGTCTTTTCTGTACTCCAGTGAATACCTTGCTGCTACTACTGGTGTAGAATTGTGCTTAAGATTCCATGTTGTCCTTTACATGCTGTAGCAAACATACACTTGCAAAGAGCTTAATCTGTCCTACATTACCTGTTGTGACTCAATTCGCAACTTTGTTCTGCAGACTGAGGAGAAGACACAAAATAATTTCACTCAGATTCATCTGTCCTTTCCCAAGCCTGGGTGTAACAAAGCCATCTGCTACCTACTTTATCACACAGTAGACAACGGGTAAAACACCAAGGTTCAGCAATAAACACTTCACACTAATAGCATGAAAGTGACTAACTGGTTATTGTCCTGTTGTTCCTTAGACAAAGAACTCTCTCCAATCTTCCCTCAATACAGGCAAAATGTTCCTTTTCCCCAACAGAGACGAAAAAGAGAGATGAGGAAGAGGCCTTTATGTCCTTTCCACACTCACAAAACCAATGCTTTACTTAGAGCTGAAGCCTACTACAGCCAATGATCTTCATCGCTATCTTCAACCTGTCCCCCCCCTTAAACCCAGCAGAACTTTCCACTCATGGATCTGTGTGCACCAAAACTGCCGGACAGAGAAAGGATCAAACTGAGATTAAAATTACTTTCCTTCTGACATGCCGAGCATGAACACCTTCTGTACTTCAGTAACATGAGACAAGACCACGGGCATTCAGTTTCTGAATAACACAAATGTCCTTGGAAAAAGAGAGAAGGCAAGAAGGAATATTTCAAAGAAAAGAGTTAAGGCTCCTGTACTAATTTTTGTCAAATGAGGAAAAAGAGGAAACAGTAGTTAAAGAGAGATTACTCATAGACTGTGCCAACCAGTGTGCACCAAGATGACACTTTTTTTTAAAAGCACTTGGACAATCCTCCTTCACAACTCCTGGCTCATTTGGAGATCCAGTCCCAACATGACCTCAAAAGGTTCTCAGTATCTGGTCAACGTAGGGAACAAGAAGAAGAGAGGCATTAACTAAAGACTGCATTACACAAAGACCTTTATGGACTGTAATACACGGGCTCACGATGATGCATTGGTTCAAGCAAACAGAAGCAGAACAGCTTTACAGTTTTAAGGAAAAAAAATTATTATTATCAGCCATTCTGACCAAAACTGATATTTCAGAGAAAACTGATATTCATTCTATACATATTGTACTGATTTAAAATAAATGTGTATGTCAAAACTCATCAGAAATAAAGAAAAAAAATTATCTGCTGATGGACAAAATTGATACTTTAGAAGAAAGAGAGAAGAAGAGGGTAGAGAAGAGACACCTTGTAATGCAAAAAGTTCAGGCTATTATTTTCACACAGTGCATGCATGATTACAAATGTTAACACTTGTTATTTTTGGTAGAAACAGCAAATCTCAAAGTATTTCACAAATCAATCATACATTAAAAAAGACAACAAGAACAAAGAGAAATCCAGCAGATAACTTACAGTGATGTTGTGCAGTAGCACAGAATGGGAATTAACACGAATACTTTACATCCTCTAAATTAGAATTTGACTTAAGAATCCTTTCTAGACAAAGAAAAAACTTCAGACTGCACTGTCATAATACACCAAAACACTGGGGGGCAGATAGAGATGAGAATGGGAAGCTTCTAATTGTTACAAGTTCCTATTTAGAAGAAAAAGAAACTATTATCTCCACATTTTTTCCTGTGGGAAGCCAATCTGTTGTAATTTGAAGAATGCAGTTTCAGATACACAGAAATATTCAGAAGATACTATGGGAATGGATGACTTTTAAATTACTTTATCAAAGTTCCTACAATTCTTTTTTCAAAGAAGGCAAAGCAATCAATATTAAGCAAATAAAGCTCACCTGCATCTATATAAAGCATTCTATTAAACACAAAGCTGAGGGTGAGATATCGCAATGGTAAATGCCCGAGGCTTTCATCTCTGGAGACCTGTGTTCAAAGCCTTGCTTAGACAACAAAGAAGCCCATTTACAGGTGTCAGCAAGCCAAATTTGATTAGCTCTTTCCATGAAATACTGACTGTAACTTTCCTTGTGTTTGCAAGGTATGTAACTTTAGCACTAAACATCTTTCCCGTATGTGTTCCCATCAAACAGCCACTTCATCCTGGCATTTGGCCCCTCCTTTTCACAGGAGGCCTAAAACAGAATAAGCAGACTTTAAGTCATGCCTGATATCCACTTGCAGTGAAAACAGAATGAACTGTGTTCCTGGAGCCTTGTCAGCCATCTTCATCAATCTACTCGCTAATATGATTGTCATCATGTTCCTGCAGAAGGGGGTATTAATGTAAGGATCATTTACATACCAAAGGTGGTGATTTCACACACACAATATACATGTTCATAATAACTCAGTTTATCCAGGAAACAACGAGTAACAAGTTCTGGAAAATAACCACTACACATAGATGTCTGCTGCTGCCAAAACCAGTTTCAAATAGCTTAATATTTTAGGGAGACTCAGCTGATCAAACACCTCAGTGAAAATCCTAATTGTATGCAAATACCCGTGCAGTGTTTGGACTTTTCATATAGTGCGCAGTTTAAATACGTTATTGTTTTAGACTTGTTTCAGAAGACAATAAATTAGACTCATCCTTCTTTTTGTTTCAATTGTTCTCCCTTTTTCTTCTAAACAAAGACATGTCAAAGTCTAAAACTGGAGTTTGCATCTCCTTCTTTACAGGATGCAACCTGAAGGTTTCAGTAAAGTTTGTAATTTGACTTTGCTGTAGATGGAGAGGAATAAAAAAAGGCACTAATTAAAAATGCAGCAAGATACAGTAACACTAACAATTCATTCTGTGTACAGATCATGACTTCAGAATGTTGCAGAAACTTTAAAAAAACCCAGTGGACTGTTATCCACCTTTCACAACATTCACCAATTCCAAATCATAAAAAAAAACCCTGACTGACTTATTACATAATTTTATAGAACATGATCTGCGTTTAAGCCTGAACTTCCCATGATTCTAGAAAAACTTCTGTCTTTCCTAACAAGGCTTATATTGATACCCAGGATGGAAGTGATAGCATAGTTAGAAATGCTCATCTTGCTATTTTCCAATATCTAATGGGCTTTCAAATTCTATTTTAAAGGTACAAGAGATTTGAAACAAATGACACAAACTTCAGGATGATGATGAGCTTGTTTTCCATTTTTTCATTTACCTTTCCTAGAAAGATTTTTGTTGTCTAAAATTTTCAAATCACTTTTTCTAGACAGAGATTAATCCTCATTTTCTGGCTTACAGAAAAACAGAGAACCTCAAAGAAAGATTGCAACATGAATCCATGAATGACCATAAAGGTGGTTGATTTTCTGGAACTACACATTGCAAAACTACTACCATTGCATTTTTCTGCTGTTTTGTCTGAGTTCTGCCACTTCGATACTTAATTCGTTTCTTAAAATATCAGACTTAACTCAAGTTTTTACATTTCTATTCTGCTCCATCTAGTGGATTATCAATTTTTGCAGTGAATGCTACAACAATAGTATTCTAATATACCATGCTGGGTTAGCTATTAGGACAAGGGACCATGTTCAAATGATTATTTTTTTGGCTTTAGATGAAACAAATTAAGTCACATTCCTGGGTACCTGGATAAGACTTTAGGATTCTGGCAGCATGTTCATGCAACATAAATGGGAAAATGGTGTCATTTAATTATATCACTGAAATGAGACTAAGTAAGGGACAAGCTTTGATTATAAGGGACAGGTGGCAAAATTTCTCCTGGTGCTTGCACAATTTACTAGGTCAGTCCTGGGGAAAAAGAATATTCCATACCTGTGTTGCTTTGCTAAAACATCAATATCCTTCAGGCTTCATAGCCTAGATTTCAGAGTTTTCTTCCTCACTTGGTGATAGGTAAAATGAAGTTACACACTTGATAAGCTGCTTTGTTTGCATGATACAAATAATTTTATTCAATCAACGTCTCTTCAGTACACATACTTTTGGGGTGGGTTTTTTCAGTTCAGTGTTGTTTATAAGACTCTCTTTAATGACTGCTGTTCAGGACTTCTGCTAACTTTTCAGAGGGATATTTAAGGTAATGACAGTTTGATTCATGAGAAGAAAAATTAGGTAATTAGTCCATCCTTGTGTGTAGCTCATTTCAAATCAGTGCAGCTTTTAATAGTAAGAATAGTTGTTGTCTTTTCAAAAGCAAATATAAAAATACTTAGCCAACAAAACCCCCCATATCAATGAATTAATAATACCTATTCATACGTGGAATCATTGGAACTAATGATTACAAGACAATGCTATGTAGGTGTCTGGTAGGCTGGGTATGGGATGTGTGTTCTGTGAAGCAATTTACAGCATAAGAAAGAAATACTGATTTACTCTCCCAAACCATATAAAGTTACTATGTTATGCTTGGTTTCAACTAAGAATCTAGCTGAAAAAGTATTAAGAAAGAGCCTATCACCAAAAAAAACCTAAAAGTCAATTGAAACATTAAACCCAAAGTTTTTCAATTGTGGGAGTTTCTTAATACTTATTGTTCATTTCTAGTTTGTTTTTTTCTCTCTATCGTGATAGGCAGATCCAATAGTTAGTTTTAACTGGATAAGACTAACTGCAGATTGATTTGCTTTTCAGGACTTTACTGTAATAGTATGCAGCTATATAGCACTTTCCATCAAAGAATCTTGAAGTGTTCCATAAATAATAATTCAATAAGCCTCACAACATGCAGGTGAGATAGCTCCATATTATTGTATCTATTATATTTTTGCTGGAGGCATACTAAGTAGAAGTGACTTGTTCTGGAAGGGAAATTGGTCTTGATTCCATTGTCAGATTTAACCACTAGAATTACTCACTCCCATCTGCCGCAGATCAACAGCAGCTTTGCTGCTGACTGTAGTGGAGCCGTGATTTCATGGAAAGACAAAACTCTTCCTTAATGATTTGCAACTAAACATTACTTTTTAGGTTCAACATCCTGCATTTGTTGATACATCTTCAGTAAGTTTCCTCCTAGAAACAGATGACTGATGTGAACAGAGAAGCAGCAAATATTGTAAAGATTTTCAGTACGCATACAATCGACCTGATATATTATAATAGCTCAGGCAATATGACAATATACTCCTCTGTTCTGTACTGCTGTAATTCATGAGAGTCAAAGTTCTGACTTTGCAAATGGGACTGCAGACTTGATTTTCAGAAGTGACTTCCATTTTTACATTCACAATTTTGCAATCACCATAGAACAGAGATATGCATTAAGGTAATTGATTGTGCTTTGAAATCAAGTAATCAAATGAGCACCAATTAAGCCTGCAAATGTTTGAAGCCATGGAACTACAAAGTAAAATTATTTTTCCTTGTAAGTGTTCAGAAGAATACACTAGGCCAAACCGTGTCTTCTTTCGGGATCAGTCTCGCATGAAGTATTATACAAATGTATTAAAGATTCATATTGTTTGATAAATGAATTTAATAACTGAGGAGTCTACATGTGGTGGTCTTCTACTTCAACATACCACTTTATACTTAACCAATTCCCACAAAAAGAGACAGATCTCCTATGTACCACAATGCCCAGCTTCCTCCATCTGACCCACCAAATGGGAGCTGGAACATGAACAGAGATACAGGCTCCCTGTACAAAACATGCGGAAGACCAGCATCTCAAGACAGAATATAAATGTGTCAACATACACGTATTGCTGCCACATACAGCTGGTTTATACAGTCAATTATAACTTTCAGACTTATGCTTCCAGGCTTCCTGGAAATGCCTTACTCTACTCCAGATTCCTCCTACTCCTATTTCTGCAGGAAGGTAGATCATTATGCCTTTTCTCCAGCAAACTTGGATTTCTTCTCTTAGAAAAGGTAACATCAGTTCCTTCAGGTTTAGAGCTCTTACACAGATTTAACACTCTCCTCTGTCTGAAGGAACAAAAAGGTATCCCAGCTCCCGGGAAAAAGCTCTTAAACTGTTATGGCAAGGCTGGGCGGGGCAGAGGGCAGGGCGGAGGGCAGGGAATCATCCTGGGTGCAGAAACATCATCTTTCCCCTTCCACATCCTGAGGACAGCCTGCCTTGAGGTGCTGAGGTGTGGCAGTGGCATCACCAGTATGTTACAGAAGAAAAAGCCACTGTGGACACTGTGTTTCACACCAGTCTGTTGAGGTGTGATGGTGTGCCCTGAGAATGCCTGCCAGATCACGCTCCCAGGGCACTCAGGGGAACATCTCTCATTCCACAGTTAAGCAGAAGGTAACTAGGAAGCTGTTCAGACCTGTCAAAACACAGTCATTGCACAGGTGTATGCCCCTGTAGGTGGCTACAGAAATTTTAAGGGCACTAGAGAAGCTACAGTGCCATGAACTCCAGCACCTCAGAAATTCCATAGCTAAAAGATGAGTAGGATATCCCAAGACTGTCCAGATAAATTCCACCCATCTCCTCACTTCACATACCTAGAGTATATTGGTGGAATAATTTCAAATTGGATTATCATTATGCAAAGTCCCTGAACTTCAGGTTATCATTCCAGACTAATATTAAAACAAAACAACCCCCCCAAACCCCAACCTCACTATTTTTAATGTCCAAGAAAAGACAAAATAAATTTTTAAGATTGACTACTCACCCTGACTCTGTTAATACCTACTACTGCAGAAAAGGTTTGGTGCTTTACTAATTCCAATGAAACTACCAGGAAAATCCCATCCCATAATAAGTGTTGGCAGCACTGCATCCTGAAATTGTAAACTCCTGAGGCACAAACCTGTCTATAAAACTCTTGGACATCTAAGGTGCTATAAAAATAATAATGCATTCAGCTTTATGCAATTTTCAGCTAAAATCAGTCAATCCCTCTTCTCGGTCCTCCCTCCTCCACACAGTTACCACAGAAATTTTGTTCTGGTGGGGTAATACATATTTTTAATGCTAAATTTCAACAGGAACCATTTTTTATGGTCTACTAATAAACCCTTGAAAACAGGGATTTATAATGGAAACAGTGACGGACCCTTAACTACAGTGTATGCAACTATAATAAAAAGAATTAATGTAGTCAATTTGTACTACTGTTCTCAGAACAAAAAAAACCTCTATTTCAATTGCAATCCTTTCAACAGCTGATTGGCAAGCCTGTCCATTTCTAGTCTTCAGTGTTGTCAGTTGTCTTCAACATGATAATGAGCCTGTCACCATATTCAAATAGCCCTGTGACAGCATGTTTTGTGAGCATGACGTCCACTGCAAAGGGTCTGTCAAAAAGCACCTTTCAGAAAATGAAAAGAGAATGCTTTTCTGATGATAAATCTAATTTCTTCATGGCTAAAAGACCGAGATTTTTCATCTGATTTTGTCAGTGTTGTGTTGCATTTGTGTCTGCAGATAATCCTGCGTTGTGATGCATAAAATTTTAAAGTTATCTGTAAAGACAAAGTGAGAAATAATAATCTTTGTTGAGTTCACTGGAGGTTTTGCATAAAACTGCAGTACTGCTGGCTTTCCATCAAATTAAAACTGGAAGGGGGAGGGAATGGCACTGGAGGTTAGCTTGCTACCAGAAGCAAATAATGCTCACAGTAAAGATCTCAAAGTCTACACACTTCATTCATTAGGGTCTTCACTCTTTCCCAAATAGCTTATTAAAATCTCCCTTGTTCTGTGTGGTCCTAGTTAAGTATGACCAGGTTGTATGAAATTCTCTGGCTTTCAGATCAAGGGGTGAGAATGTAGATATGGGCAGAGGTCCCAAGTACTGTTACAACTGAAGTGTGTATTACATGCACTATGTATTCCATGTTCAGCTGCCACCAGTGGTACTCATCAGCTGGGAAAATTTTCACCAAGAGAAAAATTTAAATTATTTTGGTAGCACAGATTCCTCTGCATGTGTGTAAGCATCTTCTAATAGTATCAAGGGGAAATATAAGGTGCAACAAAAGGGAGTGATTAATTTCCCCTGCTGACAAAAGCTGGCCTTAATTTGACTTCACCTTTTAGGATTCTTTTCAGCAGTATCTGATAGAGGAGTCCACATGTAAAAGGAAGTGTTAAAAAGATAAATCTAAAACCCCAAACCAACAAGCAATAAACCTTTCTCTCTTTCAGTCATTGGGTGAAAATGGGGTGGACATGTCTGGAATTTGAAGTCCTGGGATGAATAACACATTAACCTCAGAGCAGAAGTTCCACTTCTAGCTGTGCCTCTAACACCATGTGATTTCTACTAAGCAAGTCTCGTTCCCTCTGTCTTAGGTTAAATACTGCAAAATGGGAATATTACTGCCTACATCACAGGAGTTCTCTAAAACTTGAAATAAATGTTTTCAGAAAGGATTGTTGACAAGCTCGTGACACATTCACTGCAGAAAAATCATGTTGCACAAACACAATGTGTTTCAAAATTATTAAACAAGTCTGTTTCCTCAAGTATTTGTGAAAAACAGTGAATCTGTAAAGTTAGGATACCAAACAGGGATTTCCCCTGCTAACTACTGAACAGTGTTACAAATAAGTATTTTGTTATTAGTGCTACCAACCTAGTGTTTTTCAGGCCAGTAAGAACATACGGTTGACAATCCTGTAATAAGGCTACAGTCTAAAGGATGCACCTGCAAGAATCTGGTGGGATTTGTTTGAGGTTAGGGACAGACAGTTACTAAAGGTGTGAAGGTGCAACTTATCTTCATCCACTCGCCACCTTCAACATCTGCCTGTGAAAGGACTTTCTCTGCTTTTAATTCACAAACTTCTTTTTTTCTGTTTACACAGATGAACAAATACTTAGATTTATTATGCCGATAATTCAGGATTAAAAATATTATGAGTGAATATGGAATTTGACCAATACAGGTCTAACAAGCTGAAATAAGACACTTTTTTGGGAAGCAATTTGTTTTTTGTTAGTACGAGACCTTAATATAGTGGTGCTGTATTTTAAATTTGGAATATACAACATGGTATGCTCACACTTGATCATGTAATCCAATATACCTGCAACTGAGTAAAATGCAAAGGTAGATTTTTACACATTTAAGTGAAGGCAACTAGGAATTATGCAGCTTTAGGCAGCACAAATGGACAATCAACATTAAACATGACTGATTTTTAAACTCTTCATTGCTCAGCTGGAGGGAAGTATTACAAGGCCAAAAAGCAGAGCTATGGACAGCTGGCTTTGTGCAGTACCAGTTCTCTGCCTCAATTTTCAAGCCATTCATTTCTTTGGGGGAGAAAAAAAAGGAGAGGAAAAAAAAGCAAATTAAAGAAATCTAAACTAGGCCATACAAAGAAAGCTTGGGTCTCTAGGACTTTCATTGTCTCAGGGAATCGTCACCACCCTGAACCCTCATTAAAGCTGAAGGGATGCAGGAGCAGCATTAAAATGAATGCAAACCATTTGCCGCAATCTTCTGCTCACACCATCTCCAAATGAAGGCAGGCATTGCATAATCCAGGCAGCTAGAGCTCCTGACAGGTGGATGATTTATGCTCATAGTCGGAAGAATCGGAGAGCCTGCAGAGGACACAGCATGAGCAAGGTGGTGGCGAGACAGATGCTCTCAGTGGGCTTGCAGAGGCTGGCAGGCTCCAGCCAGCTCAGGTGCAACTTGAACACTTTAGTACTGAACTCATATTGCCTAGATTCCAGCACAGCAAGATACCATTTACAATATTATGTACAGTAGATATACTATCAAACCTATCTCTGTGCCATTTATCTATTTGTGTACACACACACTCAAAATACATATATTTTTTGTATTTGCAGTTCAAGTGTGTTCATGTACACTTTACATGTACATATTCTCCACCAAAAAAGAAAGGGCAGATTAGGACAAATTCTGCATTGTTACACAGTCACGTAGCATAAGTGAAACCACCAGAGTTGAACAGATGTAAGTGGGGGAAGAATTTGGCTCTGGTTTTCAGAGAACAGGGATAAATCTGGGGTATTGAAAATCCCTTCAGTTTATTAAGAGTGTTTGAATGCTAGGAAAGAAAATGACAGGAGGAAAAATGAAAACATCCATAGGTCCAAATGTACTGGAATATTCTAATCACTTATGCTACGTGTCTGTAAAGCACAGAAAATGCCACAATCGTGTTGTTCTGTAGAAAAAGCACAATATTAGCAAAATATAATGTAAATGACACTCATGTCATCTACTTCAATCTTTCAAGGTAAAGATTTCTCCTGTCAGGGTTATCTATAAATCCTATCCAAAACTGCAACATCATTTCCTACCACGCAATTCAGCTTCCTATTCCAAAAGGAAGTATGCCTAATAGAAATGCGGGTTTGAACTTTCACTCCTGTTCTGCAAGAAAGAAACTGGTCTATTAAAAAAAATAAACAAATGAAATTACACACACATAAACAAGATATTACACCTGTTTGTGTCATGTAACTGTATATTCATTTGTTCTTTAATAGAAAGGGTAAAGCCAGGACTAAATTATCCTACCTTAAGCATATCAACAAAATAATTCACCTGTCTCACACTGGACCCACCACATTTTCCAATCAAACCTGTCACTTAATTATGTGGTTTTCAGGGGCAACCAAAGAGTTAAGGCATTCTAATGTGCTCACTGCAGGTTATCTGGGTTGAATCTGGGACTTTGCTGACTCTCAGCTCCTCTCCACTTTAACAGATGGGGTCAAAGGTGAAACTGCAGACGAGAATTAAAGACACAAACATCCCTTTAAGATAACACATTCAAAGACCTGCAAATTCCCAAGAAGCCACTTTACAGGCACGTGTCATGGGCTATTCCATAAAGGGGGAGGGAACGAGGACTTATTTCAGCACTTAAAAAGGCTGGAAATTAAAGAAAACAAATGGGAACAAAATGGGAAGGACTGCTAGCATTCAGAACACCTTCTGATTGCATGCATCTCCCCAGAGAGGAACACCAATGTTTGAAGCCTTCACACTCTGCATTCAAACGCTTTTTCTAACTTAATCAGCCATGTTAAAGAATACTTTGATAACAAGCATTTTAATCGGAGATGAGCTGAACCATCTTGCCAGGATGGATACTCCCATCAATGCCAGGATGCCCAGAAGGAAGTACAGTCATTCAGCATGACTAGGATTTATGAAACGGTGAGTCAGGTAACAAGAACCTCAAGCAATTAATGAGTCTCTCTCCCACCTGACTCAAAAAAGACTGTCTGGAAGGTATGTGCTTGCAGCAACTATCTTCTCATCAGTATTCTTCTGATACAGTTGTGGCATGGAAGAGGAAAATGAATAGAAAATCATGAAAATGAGAGGAAATAAAAAGAGAAAAGAGAAGGTTCCTATGACATTTTAGTTATTCTGTGGCTTTGTTCTCTGATTACTGCATTCCTTTGCATCTCACACAAGATCAAGCAATGGGGCATGTCACATGCTCCATCAGACAAAAAGTTCAGCAAAGACTATGGCTGTGCACACCACACTCAGAAGTGTTCCAACTTCTCTTTTTGTCTGAAATAGAGTCAGACATTTGTATTTTGCAGTTATGCTCTTGAGGGGCTGTTGAAAGGGAGAAGCCTATTTATTCTCTTTATAATAAGATCATTACTCTTAGAGATTCCCTTCTCAGCCCACTTGTTCACCTGAAAAGAGGAGATAAAAGATGAGGATGATGGTCTTGTATTATTTGTTGATTCGTAGGATCTGCAGGTGCTCAGCATGCAGCAAGTTTCCAACATTCTCCCTTGTCAGTCAAGCAGTTTTGCTGCAAAACATTCACAGTACATCAATAATTCTGCTACTAAGGGCACAGACTGGAGTTAAGCTGATTATAGAATGGTATCACTTAGACTTTCTTATAGAATATATTTTAATTTTTCTAAATTAAGTATTTTAGTAATCAACTGTTCTAATGTGGACTAAAATAAGACCCTATGCAACAAAGTACTACAGAGTGTTGACTTTGGATCTGCTACACTAAAACTGTGAATCAAATTGACTTCTGATCTTTCATCTGATCATCCTGAGACCTAAAACAGATGCTTAAAAAGAGAAAAACAGATAAACGTATTAACTTTGTTGAAACAATAAAGAGCAAAAAGAAAATATTGATATTATTCAGTAAGTGAATATATTTAACATAGCTTGTGTTTGATTTTCTCCAGAATCATTAATCTAATAAAAGCCTATTGAGGCTTAAAATAGAGCTATGTTTTTCATTTATAAAGATTAATAGCTATATTAACTGACTATTATGAGTGCAACAGACTCCCATCATAGTTTCCCATATAAATACCCATAGAAAATAAAGAAAAAGAAGAAAGAAAAAAAAGAAAAGGCTTGTTAGATAAGCCCAATTACTAGAATAGCACGTCAAATTCTGAAAAAAGAACAATTCATTACTGAATCATTTATTTCAGATTTCAGGCTGCTGACTTTCAAACAAAAAAGCCACACTGCAAACTGCAAATGAAGTAATATTCCAGGCTCAGTGAATAGAACTGGCAAAGGCTCACTACTGGCAAAAAACACCCCAGCTTGTAAAAGGGCAATGACTGGTCAGAGAGAAACTGTGGCTTGGTAACACTGAAGTCCCAAAATCCACATTGATTCTAACTCTTTTTTGTAGGACAGAAGAGATTAAGAAGTGTGAAATATTTGAGGGATAGCACTATATGAGGACAGCGGTAACAATTGAAGATGGAAATTTTAGTGCTTCTCAATACGTTCATTGCTTTGACCAGGTGAAGAGGATAAGTGAGTTCCTCAACCTCCAAGCTTTGTGGTGCCAATCTATCGATGGATGAAAATGCTCCTAAATCAGGAACGCGGGTCTTCCGCTTCGAGAGGCACGGTGGCTGTAGGTTTGCAATCTTTTAGGCCGCCTCTCGGAGGCTGGGATGGCTCCCTCCGCACCCAACCCGGCGCAGCCTCCCCAAGGAAGGACCACACTTGAGGCCAGGTGGCAACAGAAGAAGCAAGCTTTATTGGGGTGCCCGGCTTATAAAGGGTTCGGGGAATAGTTCCAGAAAATGGGAGGAGGAAGGGGAAGGGTCAAGCATCCTATTGGTCAAAACATGAGCAAAGGGGAGGAACAGGGAAAGGACCAATAGGGAACAATGAGCCATAAAAGGAGAACTACTGCAATGCACCAAACTGGGGCCAATCAGGGTAGGGTTGGCGGGAAAAATCTAAGGGGGTTCTGAGAAGAACTTGGATAGGGACTCCTATAGGGAAACATTATGGGTAGACCTGATGACCAATGCCATTAACAGGGGAGAAATCAATATATGAAAAGCTCGAGCCCACAGCCTCAGGCTCTCCGATTTCTGCATCTTCGTCGACCCATCATTTGTAGTACTTCTGCCACTTGATAAAGTCCTGGTCTATCCCGACACCAATCCACCCCAAGCAGCAAATGCCTGCTTGTACATCCTGCCACATGGTCTGGTTACCAGCACCTGCTTCGTTTCAGCACTTCACCCCAAATAATTCTATTGTACATCCTGTTGTTTCTATGTTTTTACACAGCAAGTCTTGATGAGGAGATGCAAGTGCTGCCCAAGCAAGGGCTATGTAAAATACAGAAAGGTTGGCTATAGAGTAGTACTGTGAGATGCATATCCATCACCATTAAATGCACCTTCTACCAGAGATGCAACACCTATTCCACTCAAGCAGGGGATGCGCAAACATCTACATAGCAGAAACAGAGAAACATGAAGCACTGTTAATGATACACTTTACAAAATTACCCCTATTTAATATAGGGCAGGGCCCAGGTATAAGAATTCAAGTGCTCTGCAATAAATGGCAGTGCCACATTGATGCATGTGTTTATGGGTGGTAGAGACCAAGAATGAAAGACAGCTAATGTCTGGGAGTTCATGGGAAAAGGTCCTGTACCATACACAGTCCTACATCCTTCAGACTTGTTTCTACCTACCTTTATCACTTATACTGCTGTGACTGTACTTTTAGTGCATAAGCAAATGTTCACAGGAGCTAAATCCAATGAATATCCTTAAAAGATAAAATAATTGCTAGAAAATTAGGAAAATATTGATTCCTTATTTTAGGATCAAAAGAAGATATGTGACAAATGAAGATGTTCAGTTAACCACCTCAAATTATGTTGAGAAAATATTAGTACAAAGTGATTAATTTTTAATAGTATTTCAATTTAAGTAGACTCATGAATCTGCAGAACCTACTCCTTCCAGTTCTGAAGAAGTAATAGGTAAGGTATTTGCACTAAGAAAAACACTGCAAAATTTAGTCTTTCAAACTCACTATTTTCAGTAACTAAAATACAAAATAACTATAGGCAGGAAGCACTCTTTGCTTACCTGACCCCGCAAAAAAGTGCTGTCACTGGGATTTTCACCAGTGACCATGGTGGGAGCAGACTCAAGCTGCAGAAGAGTAAGCCAGCAAACAGCTTTGACCTCGCATTTCCAAGTTGCTAACATAAACTCCACACTTACAGATCTGTGTAAAGCCAAGACATGTAAAAAGTTCTCAAACATATAAATGATTGCTTTCTGTACATTCACTTCTTACCGCCTCTTTTATCAAAGTGGATGGAGTACTTGTATAAAGGCACAACTGTAAAACAAAATAGTATCTAGAGAGAGAAAAATTTTGTTTGAAGACCAAGACCAGTGAATTGCTGGGACTTCTGTGTTTTCTTCCAAAAAAATACTCAGAGACAGAACATTAACAAAGTGGCACAATATTGCAACACAAACACCATGAAAACATCTCAGGAGGCCAACAGTTGGTCTGAGCAGTAGGTGCTTCAGGTGATTTCTAAACTCAGAAAGAATATCTACATCTCCAATAGCTGCGCTTTTTGGAGCATTATTCTAATGGATGAATAGAAATGCTAGTTGCTTGAGGTCACTAATAAACACTCACCTGCAGCTAAATAGTTCGTCCTTATCAGTAATAGAGTGGATAGTCATGATCCGTGTTTTAGGGCAGACAAATTGGGCTGTCAGTTCTAATGGGTGAACTGGGCTATCAGGTCACCTTTTGGTTAGGAGGAAAGAGGCTTACTTATGAACACCAACAACACTTAGAGATTAGTTTCTATTGTTTCCAAGGAGATTTAACAGATTCCAGTATATATTAAATGAATCACACACTGAATGAAAGAGAGGGAGTGGAAGGGGAAAAGAAGGAAATAGAAGAGAAGGAAAGGGGAAAAATGAAAGGCAGAAAGAAGAAAGGGAAAGGGGTAGAAGAGGAAGGAGAGCAAGAAAAAGGGAAGGAGGAAGGGAAGAGGAAAAGAAACACTTCCAATAGCTGCGCAAGACACCGAACTCCCTCATAGTACATTGAAATATAGAAAAGAGCTGATATTTGGAACAGACTTCAACAGACAATATACCATGTTATCTCTTAATGTTATAACACTGAAGCTTTGTTTAATATCCTGCATTAATAGAGGAGCTCCTTAAGTGTAATATTACAATAGAGAGCATAAGAAATATCACTGAGGTCAATGCTGCTCTATTAACTGTCATCCTGTACAGAAATATTTTCTTTGAATACCATTAATGCTTTCTCCTCTTCTTTGTTCTAATTTCTGAAGGCAGCAGAAACTAAAACTTCCTCCACAATAATTTCTGCTTTCTTCTTAGCAGAGTAATAGTATTAGACTTGTGAGAGAAATTTACCTTGGCAATGTCTTATGCACAGGTCTTTTCAAAAGAGATGTTGTTAGAAGGAATCCTATTAAGCAGGCTTTTTCACTAGCCTCAAAACATAGGTGATAACACATTTTTAGTCATAAAGAAGATTGCTTAGTTTTATTTATTATTTTGAGAGAGAATCCATTAATCTGCTCCTCTTCGTATCACGCATCTCTTTACGTAAGAGTAAACTCAAGCTGACTGTTCTCCTTGCTGTAAAGGATTCATTTTCACAGATTGCCAAAACCAGAAAGGATCAATATGATAATTTAATCCGATCTGCTGCTTAACACAAGCCAAAGATGTTTATACAGTAATCTTTGCATAATAAACTCAGTAATTTGTGCTTTAAAATACATACACTTTTTTTAAAAAATGTATTCTTGTGTTTGATTTAATAAAATCTCTCAAAGTGTGAAGCAGAATATTTTTGAGAACCCCAATTTTAGCATGTTAAGAAAGAGTTTAACTAATGTGTAATAATCTTCTGGTTCATTCCATGACCATCTAAAACGTTCAAGCATTTTTAGAACTGTCAGTAATTCCTTTTATTCAGATCACGACTGAAGGAAAAAACTTTAAAGTACAGAATTTCCTTACAAAGGCACATTGTAACTACTGCCTTGCCACTGTCCCAGGAATGCTGTGGACACTGTGAGGGACTGTATGAAAGCTTTTTAAAACAACCCAAGCAAACCAAAGAATGACAAGTGTTAAGGGCTACTCAGCAAGAAGTGCAAGTCCAACGTGCTGACTGCACTGCTGTGATAGGAAGGGTTACACTGAAGCCGGCAGTGCCAGATGAGGAGCTCACAGAGTTTCTATTCATCCTTAGAGCCAGAACAAAGGCTAACATAAGAGCAACAGTAAAGGCTCACAGACACAAAAAGGTATACTGCTGATTCCTCCATAGCATAGACTGCTAAACCTGCCAAATGATCAGCACTCCAATGCAGCTCCAAGAGACTCCATTAGTACTTGGGGAGGATCTGGCCTCTCATTTGTAAATCTGGACTAATTAAGCTGAAATTCTGTTACTCTGCCTATTCCAATTGGGTACAAAGTGACTAATAATTTGTAAAGGTCACTCATTCATAAGGAAAATACAATCATACTTACATGAACCCAAATTTTCTGCCATTTTAATATGGTATACTTTATCTTTTCATATAAACTTTGATTTGTTTCCATATGTCACCTACTTATGAACTAGAATTTCTAAAATAACACACAACGCAGATCTCCCACTGCACACAATCAGTAAAAATAAAATTATGAAAACATCCAGATATCAGAAATGAGAGGCATATGGGAGATGTTTTGGTGTCAACAATCCTGTAAGAAGCATGAACAAGCATTGCACAGAACTGTGAGAGCTAAAGCAGGATAAAATATTTCAGATGGTCTAAAGGCTGAGTTAGGACCTCTTGAAAAATAGTTATATGAATGCTACATCTGAAACAAAACATAATTTTATTTTGGAATAATTACTTCACTGGAATTATTTCACATGGGCAGCTCTTCTAAGCAAGATCTTTTATATAATAAACTCAGAATAATACCTTGTACCACACACACATGCTAGTAAGCCATCCCATAAATGGTATTAAAAGCCATATAGTACTAATGTAAGACTAGAAGTAGAATTCAACCAGATCAACTTGCAATAAAAAGAATAAAAAAGTCAAATAACTACTCATGATTTCCTGTATCAACTTACACAGTTTTACATTCAATTTTCCTTCTTAGAAAAGAAAAAACAACCCATTTTCCTCAATCCAACTGGTTGTATAAAAAGAGAAATAACTAAAACACCCAACCTTGCTCATGAACACGGATTTAACTCTAACACCTGAAGCAAACTAATCACCAGCTTCTAAAGAGTTTGAAAGGCCAAACTGATCATAAACCAACAGAACTGAAAACTATGGAATGCCCTATAAGTGTTCATTTTTAAAAAGGCAAATTCTGCTTTGTGTCTCCCTGCACCCTTTTAGCAATTGCAATATTATTTCAAGAATTCTCTAGGGATACATTTAAAAAGTTTCTCCCTAAACTACACAAAAATCTTTAATGTTGTTTCATCTGTTCTCACAAATCTGAGAGAATTTGTAAATGCAGTCAGAGAAACCGTATTTTGGGAGAACCAACTGTGACTCTTGAATATCCGATTTTTCATAATACTGAGACACAAAATTAAAAAGAGAAAAAATGTTAAATTTCTTCCTTGAGTGAAATGTATTCTGCTATGCTGCTACTAACAACTACCTAGAAAAGTAAATGAAAATTTGACACCCTCGTATTTGTCACGTGTTTAAAAGCTAATCAGCATCTGCTGAATGCTTCAGTATAAAGTATGACACATACTCAAAAATAACATTCATACACCCAGACATGTCTTTAAGTAACAGTCCATGGGCAAAACCAAAATGACATGCTCCTTTGGATCAGTTGATACCAACTTTCTTGTGATAGTCAATAGCAGATTGAAACAGCACCCAGGACCTCAGCTGACCCCTTGAGCTCAGCCCAGTGTGGCATTACTTTACCATTCCTTCTCTGGCTTCTGGTCCACTACTTGAAAGTTATTAAGAATCTTGATCTGGGGTGTTGCTGGCTCTGACTCATCAACATGCTTGAGAGCTTATACAGAAAACCCCCACTCCACCCTGTATTATGTGTGACCAGAAATCCAATTCCCTGCCAGGATTTGATACCAAAACACAACCTCAAAATCCTAACAACACTAGGTCTCTCACAGAAACACTGGACACTGGATAATACAGCATTATCTTGCCACAATAGATGACTGAACATGCAGATGTCATAAGGGATGTCGCTCTATACATTTGCTATAAGTGGCTTGCCCTAGAAGCTAAACTAAAACTCAGAATCTTTTTCCAAGCACTATGATTTCTAAAATGAAATTGATACAATTCATAAAATGACAGTCCATTAAATTCCTTCAAAATGTGAAGGGAAGAACTGTGTCTGATAAAAGTTTTGCTTGAAATTACACTTAAAAAATATTTGTTACAGAACATTTCTAGAAGAACATTCCCCACAAACAGGGTAAGATTTCTGGAGGAGATGTACCCTGGCAGATGTGTAGTTCTTATAAAGAATGTGATGCTCCTCTCAAAGCTGCTTAAACTTGATTTTATTTCAGGTCTGCAACTAAATTTTTTTTGTAAATAGATTTAGGCTGTCAATTTCCAGGCATGCTGTGCCATCAGCATGTAGGGACTGCTGTGACAAACGTGGAGGCTGCAGCAGCAAATTTTATTATAAACTGGTAATTGAATTGAACAGGTTTACATTTGAATAGATTTACTACTGCATGATCTCTGACATGCTGCATGGGACTGAAATCCTTGTCCATACATAAAGAAACATCTAAGATACATAAAGAATTATTTCAGCTTATTTTATGTCCATGCTAATCAATAAATTTATACCGCATGAAAGAAGTCAGTATATCATCTTTCTTCATTCTGTACACAAAGGATGTGGTCAAAGCCAAAAAAGTCATCTCCAGACTTTCCCATAGCTAAAAACAACACCTGTCTCCAAAGCTACCTCCCAGCAAGAACAAAAGAAAAAAAAATCTTTGTTACAGGTACAATCCTGCAAATGCAATATGAATCAGTATGGTTTCAAAAGTAAAACAAGTAAAACATGGGAAAGAAAATAAAATGTCCTTATAGGTTCTTGTAGGTTGTCTTATTATGTAGTAGATAAGCAACATCTGAAAAGATAAGCTAATTCTCCCCTAAATTAACAGGCTCAGTAATTAAAAGTAAGTAGAAATTTCACTGTGTTTTGACAGAAAACCCTCACATAACATGAATGGAAAACAAAGATGTACCCAAGAGTGAGGCTAATAAAGAAAATTTTTTTTCAAGGCAACTAGTTATTTTGTCATTGTAGACTATTCAGGAAAAAGAATGCACTTTAATTGCAGAAAATTTATGAGATTCTGATTAAGAAAACTTGTGGGATTAATTTGAATCCATGGAGAATGAGCATTCATACAAAAAAGGTCTGACTCACAACATACATCTGAATTATCTAAATTATCTCAGTTAACAGAATTTTACGCAGAAACAGTAAATTCGCGCACAATTTTGGTAATTAAGTTAATTACTCATTAATACCAGAGAAGCTTAACTTCTTCATGCAGTCCCAGAAGCTGCACACAGCCTAGACTTTTAAATATACCTATGTTAATGGATTTGAAATGGTGCCCTCAAAATTCAAAAGGACTGTATCAATGTACCTGCAGGTACTCTTGGTAGCACTGTTTCGTTTCCAAACAAGTTGCTCAGCATATCTGTACAGGACATTAGTAGTGATATGGAGTCTTAACTTACAAAAAAAAAGATGTTAAGAAGCACAGTCCCTTTGAAAAAGTGCCATACCCAGTCATCCCTTTCTTTCTTGAGTTTATCTAAGCATCATAATTTCCCTTTTAGCAACTGCTCCTAGTGGTCAGTTTTCTGAGGATTTTGGCAAGTAAGAACTCTGCCATCACCACTGGAATAGAGGGTCAAATCCTGCCATTCTTACTGAGGCAAAATCTCCGTTGAATCTGACAGGAGTTTTGCTCAAGTAAGACTAAGGACAGCAGGATTTGGCTCACAGGATCATAGCATCTGCCAAAGCAGTTGCACAGAACAAGGTTTATTCTTAGTAAGTATAATCCAATAAGAATATGTCTGTAGGTGCGTGATAGGCCTAATTTGTGCATCATCTCTGCACTGGTCTATGTTGTTCTTGGATTTTACCCTGATAGCTGCATACTTAAACCTGTTTTAAATTAACATCAAATGATGTGCAAAAACCAGCCAGCTACTAAAGCTGAGCTTTCAAGCACTGACAAAGCAAAATTGCATAGGACTATTTTTAAAGTGGTTGCTTAACACAACGTACTCTCCACTGGATCCAATATTTAGAGAACACTACATAGATTTATTTCAAATGTTTATCTAGTTCAGAAGTCCATGATATCTTTCTTGGTGGTAACAGTGGTCTACAATAATAGCACATACAACACATGCACATAAAAATGCTTTTTTGCATATACACTAACAGCAATACAAGTGGACAGCAGGCATTCAAGATATAAGCAATCATCTTTTTGGTAACATAGATAAATCAGGTTCCAGGTGAGATAGCACCATTTCTTGAAAGCATTTTCTTATGTTTACTTGTTATTCAATATTTTCAAAATGTAATTGATGAATTAAAACATGCAACTCATACTTACAGTGAGGGAGAGGGGTTTTCACATGCTTTAAGGAAAAAGAAAAGGCTGGATGGATTCTCCTCTTCTGCATGCCATTATTTGCTCCAGTGTAGTTACAGTAACTTCAGTACACGTACTCAATATTTATACTTGTTTAATTGAGAAGTAACCTTTTCGTTTGTCCTGATATAATGAAGACTGAGGGAAAACAGGGAGAAGGCAGAATGTGTGTTTTGGTTTTCTGCCAGAACTGGGACAGACAGTGGATAAGGATGGAGGAAAGAAATCTTCGAGAACTCTGTTGATTATTCTAATACTCACCAACCGAAGGAGACTGAATGCTGGGGTACATTTTGTTGTACAACACAAGATTAGAAATATTCTAGAGATTATGAACTTTATGTGCATAAAGCATGACTCATTAACTTCAAAGCAGACTATCACAAGGAGCAAGCATACATGAAAACTGCCTTCACAATAACTTACTAGAACACTCACCAGTCTCCCTTGCTTTCCTGATTGCCCTAAAGTTGTTGCATGTGTTTGCAGAGAGATACATACTGACTTGATCAATCTTACCTTCTTTCAGCATGCCAACTTTTAGACACTTCATGAAGCGGCAGGCTTGGCAGGACTTGCGTCTGCGCTTTGTGATTTCACATTCATTTGTTGCTGGGCAGCTGTATTCTATGTTACCTGCAAGGAAAGTACGGGAAAAGAGGTGTTCAGAGTCACTAACTCAATGCATACGAGAAGTACTCATAAAATTCCTGTTGTGTTTCATTTTGGAATACATCGAGAGTAAACAGTGCTACAGAGAAGAAACACCTTTCATGTAAAAATGAACAGCTGAGTTAAAAGATGAGGGGTTTTACTTTTTTTTTAATCTAGGCATCTATATAAAAGAAATACATATAAAACCACAATTAATGTCGGCTTGTGTCTGACTCCATACATGGTCCTAACAAAATCCTTCACATAGGTTATTCCCATTGGTGGAAGAACTTTTGCCATTTATTTTCTGTACCAAGCCACGTGCTTAGCTCCTTTTCCGAGAGCTCTTCATTTTCCTTTTTGGTCAATTTCATTAGTCTTTCTTTGCCTAGAGTACAAAAAGAGGACTGCTATGCTTTACTGCACAATCAACTGTAACAGGTACAACAGAATTTCACCCTTCTGCTTTCACTACAGCAGGCACGGTGTATCAGGCAGGACTTGCCAGCATTGCTAGCACCACATCTAGCATGTTCTACAGCTGCCAGGTCAGATCTCTCTTCCAGAACATCTCCCATTCTCTATAATTTAGACCAAGGTTTTGTACTGAGAGGCATCAGGAATAGGATCATTCTTGCCAAGCTGTTACAATAACAAAAACTGGAAGAGATGCTTGCCTCTGTGTTTCTCTCTCCAAACTCTCTTTAAGGCCTACAACAAGCCAGGTCCTTAAATGTGAGCCCTCCTGGGCAAAACAGTCTCTTCTCTCTTTCTTTTTTTTTTTTTTTTGGTTACTGCTTAGTACATATTATTTTGCCTCGAAACTAAGAAAATATAAGCCTGTTAATGAATGAATAAAATATATATGATTAATTTTAAGGTTTTTTTAAATCACATCTTTGGGTATCCAAGTCCAAATGGGAGAACATCTGTTCTCTTTTGCCCTAGTACCACTGCACGTTTCATAAAACTGCTTAGCTCAGCTTACTCATCTGCCCAGCCATGCATCCTATTGCCCATGACTACATTCGCTATGACAGACTTCGCAGCAGTCACAAGTTTCACCAGGAAACTGACTTTTAAATAAAGTATCTTCCCCATCAGGCTGTCACATCTTGCCTTAAAGGTATTTCTTTATTTTCTAACCCTTTCCCCCTGTGATTAAGTGCATTAGTATCTTAATGAAAATGCATTCTGTTTATTGCCCTCTTGGGAAGCAAGAGGTCATCACACCAAATGCATAAATTGTCATCAGAGACAGTCCAAGCATAATTGCAATTTTGCTGCTCCATGTTTGCTGCACTCAGGGTCCATCAAAGTCCTCTGAAACATGTGCAGGTTCTAATAATTAGCATAGAGTCTGCCTGGGACCACAGCATTGATGAAATATTTCAGAGTTAATCACACTTTGTAAACACTGATTTATATTGACTACCTTTCTCCAGACTGATGTCTCCTCATTAAATATCACATTAGTGGATTGCAGGATTGCACAAAGACTCAAATGCTCAGCAACTCCTAATTCAACAGGAAGTAATACTTAAACCACTTACATCTATTGAAAATTGGTTAAGTATTTATGATGAAGGAGGTCTGCCTGGTGCAATGTGTATTCTGCCAACACAGCCAGAATACTTGGCACAACCTTTTCAGGCCTTTGCAGGCTTTCTTCCTCCTCAACATTGCTGCCTGGCTGGGTTACCAGTGTTGGTGAGTAAAGCAGATCTTGGTATGACTGAAAGCTAATAGATCCTGTTGACAAAACTCAAACCAGTTAAGTCCTCTTCCCCTTCCTTAGCTCCTATAAAGAAAACATTTAAGAAACTGAAGGATATGGCGAGTGGGGACTTCAGCTCCAGAGTTTCCTTGAAACTTCTTTCTGATACACATTAGCAAAGTTAGGAAGTAACACTTTTGGAAGGATACATAGAAAAGGATGGTAAGGGCAAGCTTAAGAGAGGATTCACAATATCCTTTCAGTCAAATGAAGCACTCTTAGTAAAGCACAACCACTACATGGGAAGACCTTCAAAGCCTATCATAAATTGTATCTAATTAACTTCACCATATTATAGTAATAAATGTATTGCTATCCCTATTAAAAAAAAAAAAAGAAACAGGGAATCAGAAATGGTTTGCACAAGATCAAAGATATCTTCGCACAAGGTCAGAATTGACCTTGATCAAAAGCAAGATCAAGATTACAACATAGAACTACAAGCACCAAAACTCTGTACCAAGGCAGGTGGAGCTGTTCCACTGTAGCCAGAGCCCTTGTGCAAAGGCACAAAAGTACAGATGTCAACACCAAAAAGTAGCATTGAGAAACAGAAAAATATACAGGACACTGCTCATTTCCTTAGGAAGACACTTTTAATCCATACACTCACATTTCACATTTGCACAAACAGTGCAACAGTCTGTAGGATGCAGCACATTATGTACAATGTAACTTATTTTTCCTGAAAATTCTTGCCACCTACAGAACACTAAGAAGACCTATTATTCTAGTCACTTAAATTCCAGTACTTTAGCTTAGAGGGGGAATTTCTGTTCAATTTAGGCTGCATTACTTTCATGAATTGTATTTTACAGCAGATGTTCAATCTTTGTTTTTGCTGCTGAAAAATAAACTTCAAAGATGTTGTGAAGAATTTCTCCAGTGAGCTCAGCAGAGTTACAGTAATGGCAGCAAAGATCCACAATGGCCATAGTTGGTTCCCCTAAAATGTTTCAGCATTTTAGAATATGGGCAGACCACAGCAAGAGTTCAAGGAACTAATGTTTCATCACCATGTTACATATTAGTGCAGTGGATATGTACCTAGATATATATCATACTCAAAATGTATTTTACCTACCACTCTTAGTATTAGTGGATGTATTTTGGGCAAAAAGTTGAATTTACTGCGCATTTTAGACCATCAGCGCTCTTGCAATTTCTTATTTACTTCTACTCATGTATCTCACAGGCACACTATAATCATCCAAGACACTCAGCTTTGCATTTTATTTCAATGAGGAAGATCCAGAAGGAACCTCTACCATTTGCTTGCTTTACTTCATGATGCTGGAAGCTGAAACTGAGCAGCCAGTAAGAGTTAAGTTGGGTTTGCCCAGTCCTGTCAACAGCTGGAGAGGTAGCTGTGTTTTACAGTGAACAAAATCAACATGGCAGCTCTGGGTCTTTAAACTGGGCTGACAAGAACAATTGAGCAATTTATAATATCTCCTGGCTGGTTTTCAGAAAGAACTGGGCTCTGATTACTTCTTTCAGAGTCTTTTGTACAATTAGTTTGCAGGCAATATAATTTTCTCACTTACTCCTTAATAGAATCGTGCAGCTAGCTGGCTGAAGAATAACAGCATATATGTAAAACTCCTGCCTGAAGTGCCAGGGGATAATTTGTATATTCCTTTCAGTAGCGTAATGGACTTCTACAGTTTGGCAGTTAAAGGGCTGAATAATGTAAATTAGTATGACGCTTGAAAATAAAAATATATGTCAAATCTTCACTCTCCAAACACATTGCACTGTGCTAGATTAACACAATGGGATCTATGCCAGCCTGAGTCCCTTTTTTCTCCTCATGTACTGAGGAATGTTTATTCAAAACCAGTTCCTTTTTCTACTCATTTATTAAATGTTATTATCTCACCCAAAAGATGAGAAAATACTTCTAACACACTGTGCCTATCAAAAGCAACTGCCTTACTAAGAACAGAATGCCATTTGATCCTGAAATAGCAGGTAAACTGCTGAAACTCACACTGCATACCCAGCTCTCCAGCTTTAGGTACTGTCACATTTTATACACAGCTCCAGGATTAGGTGGGCTAAGGTACCATTTTTTTTACCTCACAGATGAGGTTCAGATGTTACCAGAATAAGATGTGGAGACAAAGTACAATTTTAATGGTACAGGGACTTAACTCGATGGCTTTACAAGCACTTAGCCAAGATTCTCAAAACCATTTTGGCCATTTCTTGCACAGAACTGACAGTGACACTGAAGGTAACAGAAGAAAAGAAGAGAGAACCATGAGAAGAAGCCTCATGCCTTGGTGTAAATTACAGTCATCGATAGTTACAGCTTTAAAACCTTAAAGATACCAAGAAGGAGAAGATGGCTCTAGAAACAGGCTGCTGTCTGTGGGACAGGCTGAAACGGGGGTCTCCCAGCAACACTGACAAAAATAGAAGCTGCACACGGCAAGTCTTAGCAGAAAATTTATTTCCCTTTTCATACTGCAATATTTGACATTATAACACTAGAGACGTAAAAGGATTGCTACGAGCTATTGGAATACGGCTCAGAAAATCTTTGGACAAGTAGAAGATATGAGGAAGACTGAGATACAGGGTGAAAACATGCTTGGAAAGAGTAGCCATGAGCCACTTAAAAAAGCAGAAGGAATACTGAAGATACCAGTACTGAAACTATTACTGTGTGGTAATGCAGGTTCAGAAAAAAAAAACCTGAGAAAACCACACCAACCAACAATCCTTCAATGTAACAATTTTATGCTATAATCAGCTCATGAAACTTCATTTAACTATCTCTTTTTTTATATTGAATAATGCTCCATTTTTCTCCCAAACTTTCTCTTTGACCTCCTGTAACTTAAATCTTTTTTCCAAAAACTGGTATTTAAAAAACAAGTGTTTTCATTATTCTTCATAGAAACTACTGCACCACTGGATTTAAGTCCTTCTGCAGTGAGATTTAACCAAAGTACCACCTTCATGCTCTCTTTTCCTGGGTGACAGACCCAAATGAATACACCTGTTTGTCTGAGGGCTGGTACACATGAAAACTCTGAAAATGAAGAGCAGCCAGGATTACAGCCATAGATCTTCCAGGATTTAATATAAGAGGAGTGGTAGAAAGAGAGACAAGAGAGAATCTAAGCCAACAGAGAGTGAACTACATGTTAGGTCACACCTTGATACATAATCCATCCAGAATAGAAACTAATAGATCCTGAGAAACTGAGAAGTAGGTGCTCTTGCAAATAAAGAGTAACAGGCTAACTTAGGAAAAGAAAAATAGGGGGAAATAGATAGACTGAAAAATCTATCTGATGTTTATAGGTCTTAGTAAAGCTGAACCAAGGAAAGTAAAAATATTTTCTCTCAGGTGAAAGCTTCAGTTCTTCCAGACTCTGCTCCCTCCTTTGCAGTCGTAACTCAGCTGAATTTAAGCATGAGTCTATTGATAAGGTTTCAGAAATGGGATCAGGTTGGAATGAGGCTGGATTTGAACCTAACCAAATCCAGTGCTGGCTGGCAAATCCTCAGATGGATTCCAATGACACTGCAGATAGGTCTATGAATTATAGACCTACGAATCCTACTACAGGGCATCTAGAGATGATTAAACCAAAGGTTGACTGTATTCATAATTTTTCAAACAAATGACTTTAGAAACAATACTGTACAGACAGTTACAGAACATTTAAAAATTTGTTCCTAAATGTCTGTTTTCTCCTAAATATTTTTCAGATGACAGGACCACATGTGGAGGATTATGTTTCATCTTTGTTGGTTATGTGACCTATTCTGTTAAAATAAGGAATTCAGGAGGAACATCCAGTTTTAAACAACTCTGCAGCACAATATGGTATTTGACAGAGGGACACAGCCAGCTTAAAAGTACATTTTAAATTACATCACTCTGTTGAGCTGCTTTAAAGAAATCAGTGTACTGCCTTACTGAGCTATAATGCAGTTAGAACTTGTAAAGTATTTTTTTAATTTTCTTTCATTATGAGAAAGCAACACGGTGATTTCAATCAAAAACGTGAAGGTGATGCTGGTCGGTCTGACTGCATGACATTTTTGCATCAGTCTCTAACTCGAGGTAAACGATTTCCAGCATCATAAAAAAATTTCAGTACAAGGCTGATATTAGTGCATGCTGAACCTTTCAGGGCCCAACTAACTTTGATTCCAACTGGAGGTAACTTCATTATCTTCAACTGAAATGAAGGATATTTAAGTCACCTTAAGAGAGAATCAACACTTTAAAAACACAGAGGGAACTGATCTCCTGCCACCTGGGAGACACTTGAGAGCTGTTCAAGTCAGAAAGACCAAACCATATACATTTGGTCCCTTATCTTACATTTGGTATCTTATCTAGATCAGTTTTGATAAATTCTACCAAGGCAGCATGGAAGATTGTCACTGTTTATGAGAACACAGAAAATCTCAGTATATAAAGCTGCAAACCAAGTGACTTTCACAGCAGTAAAAAAAAGGTCATTAAAAAGTTATAGAAACATTAAAATAAGTCACTTGTTAGTTGAGACTTCACATGTCTCTAGTTTTAAACTGGACAGGGCTTTGTCAGTGGGCTGGAGGCTTTCAGAGATGTTCATAACAAATAGATATCCAGGCCTATGATACATGCTATTGTAATACCAGCACTACTTGTACATCATGTTTCTTTCTCAGTATTTCTGATGGGTTCAAATCAGCCATGCACTAATCAGGATGCTTATTCTTATTTCCAAATAATCTAAATGCTTCATATAATTTTCAAGGTTGTAAGGAAAGCAGAGATCATAAAATGGAGACAACAATTTGTATACTTTTAAATTTCTCTCTAGTTCTCAGATTTCAGCGTGTTTATAATTTATTGTCTCATTTTGTTTGGCTGCTGTAGCTATGTAATGACATTATGACAGGATTAAAAGATGTTTTGAAAGAAATTAAAAATACTCGCTGGTTTGATTGGCCCACAGGCAGAGAGAAATCAGGGGAAAAGGGGAGATATCTATCACTGCTTGCTTAAAATATTCTTTGAAAGAAATGCTGATGCACAGACTTTCACTTATATAAGGAAGGTGAATGATTTAATCAGGTAATGATGGATTCAGGTGACATTTAGTGTTCGGTTCCCTGGAGGGCTGCCATCTTTACACCAGAGCCAAGGTCCACAGGGCAGTGCACCAAGATGTGGGCCCCCACCCTTCCTCTCTATAAAACAACAATAATCTTAGCCACCAGCAAAGACACTGAAAAGCCATAAAATCTTGCTTAATTTGCTTTCATTTCCTCAACAAAAATGTATTACAGAAGTCAGCTTTCAGACATGTAAAATACCCTCTGGAAGTCACTTCAATCATGTCCAGCTTTGAACCAAACTTTATGTTGCCTTATCTGAATGTACACAGCTAGTTCTAACTTTTCTGATTAAAACTTCCTGATTTTAAAAAAAAGTATTTACTGTAAAGTGTTTGTACATTTACAGATCTAATTGGCTCAGTAATGGGTCAACATTCGAAAGAGAGTTGAAAAATCTAACACTGGAGGGATTAAAAACAATTCTGAGTAACCAAAAAGGTGAACAAAGTACAAAGCAGTTTGGGCAGGCTTTGAAGACAATAGGGCATCACTGCAGAATTGTAGAGCTGAAGACTCTTAGCTGAGCAGCTAAAAATCAGATGGCAGACTTGGTCTAGTTCATGTAATGACCAAAAAGACAACAGTACTTCAAGGAAAGAATGTTCCTTTTTTGCATCAGGGGACAGGGACAGGCACCAACTCTCAGGGATGAAGCTCTTAAATGAAACAGTGAAGGTTGTGATTACTGGGCTTCTTACTATCTATTGCTTTACTCACCCTGTGAACAAACAGAAGACTGTTCATCCAACAGTTTTTCCTGAAAAAAACAAACATATGAACAAAAAAACCCCCAGAGTCCAAGAACTACAAGGACTACTGAAGGCAAAGTATTTGAGCATTTGCAGGGAAAATTCAAACACTATCCTAGGAAATAAAAAGTAAGCTCTGAGACTTTTGCAACAAGCCCTATGAAAAGGCAGCATGTCAATACACAGGTTTTACATGCTGTCTTTTCGTGCTAGTTTTTTAAAGAGTCCAAAAACAGCAGTCCTGATGACTTGGAAGGAGGGAGGAAGAAAATTTTGTAGATGCAGCCCATTATTTTAGAGAGATAAATGGTAAAATAAAACAGAATAATAAGATGTCTTTGAATCTGTAAGTCCTATCATCCTTCTATTGAAAACAAGAATACCATTTCAATCCACTTGCTGAAATGTTTAAGTTACAGGCACTGAGTAATTACATATTATTAATGCAAAATGTGTACATACTAGCCTTTTTGATAACTGAGCAAATAAAAATTATGAGAAACGTATTTACACTAAATATTCACTACAAAATATCTAGTAAGTACAAGACCTCTGTGCTGAACACAAGACTTGGCATCCAGCTGACAAATGAAAACTCTTTTTTTCTTCTCTTTCTTTTAATGAAAGCTTGGACTTTTCAGGATAATACAGTACACAGCAAAAACTGTGAAGAGACCCAAAAATCAATGGACCTGTAACTATTTTTAGATGTTGCTATTTTCTGCTATCCCTGATGTTAAGCCAATTTTGGGGAGATTTGGCTGTGTGTGTATTTCTGTGAGACTTTTGCAAGCAGCCACCATGCAAATTATCCCAGAAGCAAACTGAGAGCTGCAGTTCAGTGAGTATTAGGCTGAGCAGAGAGAACATCCAGTTCTCCCATCCCTTACATGTCACAAATGGGGCAGAACATCACTGGATTCTACTGTGACCTAAGAAGACACTGATTTTATATATTGAGCTCTTTTTGGTGGGATTTGTTCTGGTTTGTTTGAGGGTTTTTTAGCCACGTAATTTCTTGTTTCGGATTTTTTATAATATGATTGATTTTTATCATAATTATGTATTCTTTACCACAACCTCAAATGTATTTTTGTACTATGTTAAGAATATTTGTGTTCAAAAAAGACAGAATTACTCCTTCTAATTCCAAACAGGGTTAATTAAATTTCTTAACTTTAAACAAAATTTGTAGGGATTCCAAGAGGCAGGAAGAAGAAGAGGATAAACAATCATCCATGAATGCATGTATTTTTAGATAAATTTCTGAATCTGAAAGGGAATTATAATCTCCATTACCCTTAAAAATAAGTTTATACTCTAGATTAGAGTGATATTTGCTTTGTGTAGGGGCTACTAAGTATCCTATGATACACTTCACTTCTGTCTCATGTTAGATGCTGGTGGTGTACACATACTGTGCTGGCTCCCTGAGCAGCTGCCTGTGGCCTTCCCCTACTAATATTTCCAGAGACAACTCTGAAATGGAAAGAATGGAAAGACTCCCATTGACTCAGTGGAAAAGACATCGGGCCTAACATAAACACAAGATGTGCCTCACAATTCGCTTTATCAGCTCAGTCTTCCTCCCTCTGAAGTCAAGGCAGGTGTGCCCATGACATCAACAGAAGCAGCACTTAAGATCTAAAAGTCTGAGCTACCTTAGTAAACTGGTGAATGACCAACAAGCATTTGGGAAATAAAACTTTTTTTCACTATATCTGTAATTAACTACCATCACAATTAAGTTATTAGCATTCAAAGTAAGCAGTTCTTTGAGCCAAGTTATCCTTACACATGCACAGTTACAGTATTTGACTCTTCAGGCAGCCTGGACTTCTATTTTATATTTGTTTTTTTCTGTTTTCCTTTTTTCTTACTGGGAATTATGCAGCAATCAACTTAAAACAAGCAGAGCAAGAAAGTGATATGAATGAGGAAGTGGAATGGGGTACAGGGAAGAATGACCTTCAGAACACTGGGAGTAAATTTTATCAATTAGAGCAAAGAAACCTCAGGGGAATTACTCTTCATGCAAGCCTAAAAGTAGAACTCCCCCATTCAAAACATGACCTTTTTCTTACATACTTTTTGTCACTTACCACAATTCATGGTTTGATTCACCAAAGTAAGTAGCTTCCAATTACTTGGCTGGTATCTGAAAATTCTCAGTAGTTGTGCCAGGTTAGTCAGCACCGTTACTAAAGATGCTGCCATGACATTACGGTGGTAACATACTTCCTATTCTTGGTTTCTTCATTATTGTTTTTCCATTCAAAGCTTGGTTTTGCCTTACTGCGTTATTTTTTTTTTGTCTTCACAGCAGTGTCACCTGCTGATGCAGCTACTGCTCTAACAGCACTGAGACTTTTTGCACAGCTGCCAGTTCTAACTTGAACTGCACAGCCAAGTCCAGGTTGCTAATCTGGAGAATGACGTCCCTGTCTTGTGCCTCCATGCCCAGAAACTTGCTGTCTGTGGTGTGGTGTAAAATTGCAGGTTACCTACTGCTGCCAGAAGTCAACACTTCAATCAGTTAATGTTTCTGTGGTATTTTTTTAGTGCTCAAAATACAACTAAAACAATCATGCATCAATTCAGTCCTGTAGAACAGCAATTACACAGTAATTAAATACCTTTTATAAAAGCAGAGTTGCTAGTTGAAATTGGTGCTTGAAGTTCAGCAACCACAAAATACAAATTGCTTCAGTGGGAACCTTTTTTGAGCTTTTCTGAAAATGTTCTTGAAGATCCACTGAAATCACCTGCCCTTTTTTTCCTACTTTTTCCAAAATAGAGACTTGAAATGAACATACTGTTTCTGCATGGGTGCTCATTTTACACATGAGCCCAGGCCACCACTATCAATCTTCACAGGTATCTTTGTTTACTGGTTGTAAACAGTGTTAACACTCAGCTCCATCAGAACAACTGAAGTCTAATGTTTCTTTTCAGTGGCTATATGGCAGTCAAAATGGGTACTTCATGCTGGTATAAAGCCCAAATCCTTCCACCAGTACAATGGATGTAAGAACAAGATGGTCATTGCCTCAGCACTGGATAAATCAAAATGACATTCATTATTTTTCCATATTAATTTTACATTAAATATGGAAATACTGTATTTAAGAAAATGTGACCAAATATTTCAAATTTTGGGTTATGTGAAATTATAAACTGAAGTTCACTTTATGTTCATTTTAAAAAGAAAGGTATATCACCAGATCGCATTGTCTTTCCTGAGAATTCCAGGAGCTCAACATGTATGAAAATCAAGCTGGTTTTATTGAGGAGCTTAAATTTGGACTTAGCAACCTAATTTTAGTCTGTGAAGTCTGAATTTAATTTAATGTGACACTGCATTCCTGTACAGGCCAAGCTTGGCCTCATGTTCTTTAAATAAAGCACCTTCAATTTTACTTGAAAGGATGATATCTAAATCAAAGTAGAAGGTTATTTTGTCTCCATAGGTTCTGAAGCTAGCAAAAGCAGTCATGCAAATTATCCCATTCATACTAATTTATGCCAAAATATGTGGCATATTTGTAACAGGTATCAAGAGCAGATTAGTACAAAGTACCGAGCAGAGACCAAAAGCTGCCAACTTACCCTCCTTAGAATGTGATCTTACAATTATTTGTTAAACCCACTTAAGGCCACTGCATATAGTGGGTGAAAGACCAACTATTCAAATACTCGCAAGCACAAAGCAATTGTACCAGTTTTAAATAAGCTGGTGTTTTAACAAAAATAAACTGGATTTCTGTAACAATATAAGTACGGTAGTGGTGTAACTAGGAGCACAACATGATCCCTGTGTGCCAAAAGGTGTGTTCAAGAGGTATACAATGCTACCTTTCAGCAAATGCTCTGCTTTCTTCACAACAATCATTTACAGGAATCCATGAGAAACTGGGACAAAGAAAACAAATCTGATTGTGCACTGGATAGGTCCAGCGTTTTCCTATTTTTCAGAATCAAAATAAACATGGCAGTGGCCTTAATATGACAGACAGAACTCCCAAAGAAGCCCAAGGTGGCTTTTCCATGAGCAGCATCTGTAGGACCACACAGTAGCAGGATAAAAATGCACACAGTCTAAAGGCCTAGCAGGATTCAGTCTGAGACTTCACTTTTTCATTGTGGGCAAAAGAAAGAAAGAAGTTTAAAAGAATAACCAACCTTGAATTGTCCTCTTGAAGAAAGCCTTGCAGGCTTCGCAGGAAGCCACTCCATAGTGGTACCCTGATGCAATGTCACCACACACCAAACACAGTCTTTTGGGCATCGAGTTCAGCATATATTCACACTTGGTCTGTGAATCTTCAGCGATGGTACTGGAGCAGTCGTCATACCGTTTCCTGACCGGCCCGTTGCCCCCAAGCCCCGTGGCCGAAGGGTAGAGGGGAGGTGAGTCCAGCCCGTTCTGATGGCCATTCATGGTGGAACTGTAGCTCCCGCTGGCGTCAGAGGAGCCACCGGGGCTGTGGTGGTTGATGCTGTCCGTCAGAGAGGCAGGGCTCGACGGTTCCGTCTTGATGTACGACGAACAGCTAGAATCAATGTGTCGATCTTTGCTTGACATTCTGCAGAGAAGCCTGGAGTGGGGAGAGAGAGAAAGAAGAATCTGTGTATTAAAGACAGTGCTCTTTAAGGCTGCTCTGGAAGGGTTAGGGACTGCACATCATTCATTCATTAGTCAATACTTCTTGTTCTACATGAAGGTAATCAGCATAAGGGCATGACAGAGCTTTGTCAAAGCTCCAGACAGGCAGTAAACAAAAACTTTAAAGAGACCAAATCCGACTGTTGTCCCCTTCCACCTGCCCTCTAGGCTACATGTCAACTTCACATCAACTCTAAATTCTGAACTTGTCATCCAGCAAGTCAAAAAATTTTAAAAATCTTATTAGATGACTTGGCTATTCAATGTCTTCATTTTTCAATCTGTACTTTCTTTCTGAAAATTCCATCATTATCAGCAACAAATATTTCCAAGTCTGATCACTCTGCAATTAATATTTGTCAAGGTCCTTGACTAAAACATGTATCCATCATCTATTGATCTGATCCCAGAATTGAAGAGCAAGTCTCTTGCAATCTTTTTTTTTCTTTATTAATATTGCTTTATTATAGATACAGCTATTTAGTAACGGAGTAGCACATCAACGGGGAAATCTAACAAATAATTAAGGCTGGACTCCATTTTCACAAAATCTAAGTGAAATGATTCATCAGCTCTGGCTGCAATTACTTTCTAGCCATTATCCTCAGACTAACCAGTAATAACTGTGCCACTATCCCATATATCTGCAGCTCTATACGCTCTGACATTTTACGTGTTCCGTTTTTGGATTAAAAAAATATGTTAGAGGAAATTTTACATAAAAGTTTTGTCTTTCAGAAGGTGAAATTCTGCCTTCTCAGTTCTCACATTTTCAGAATTAAGCATCTGAAATAAAATCATACATCTGAAAGATTTGCTTTCTGCAGCAGGGTTAGGGGGTAAATCTTTGTCTATTTCCATCCCCAAGTATTTTATTATTTTTAAACACATTTTAAGTTAGGTTGAACAAAGCAAAAATAATAATTGGAAAGCTCCAAATCAGATACTACCTTCATTTTCTACAGTTGTGATTATGAGACCACAGTAGCAAATGGTCTATCCAGCATTTTCCTGACAGTACTCTCAGAAGCTGCCAAAGTACAGATGACAGTTATGAGCATTTCTCTAGAAACATTAACTGCAGAAAAGCAACTACCCCACCTGGAGCTATGGATTCATGTTTTCAAAGCAAACATATGAGTCCAGACAATTTGACTGACTCTAACATTCAAAGATAATTTTTGAGATCTTGTCTTCACTTTTCCATTTCTTTGCATTCAAAAATGAAAAATAAAAATATTTTTCTACTTCATCTGGAATCACATTCATCAATGGAAAACAGACATAAATCTAGAGTTGGCTTCCTTTCCAGTGAGGGTAACTGAGATAGAAACCTGACTCTTCACTAAAGATATCTGATTAGGATGAGATTCACCCTAAAATCAGTGCCCATGATCTTAGTCAGAACCTCTCAATTATAATTATTACTGTAAATTTCTATTGAAAGCAAACAACATGCGAATTTGGAAAACAGCCACATTGATGTACAGAAATGTTACTCTCTAAACTTAAAATTGGTGCTTATCTGGGGAGGTGGAAGGAGCAAGCTCTCTGGTGTCAGCAAATAAACCAAGGAAATGGGAAGGTTAAAGCTGTGAAAATATCTTATTACATTGGACCACCTGCTTGTGTTGTCCTTTCCTCAAGAACTGGAGGGGGGAAAATCCCCTTGCCAGCCTGCAGTAGCGTGTGACTTTTCTTCTGCATCTGCTGCCTTGTAGCCGTCACTGTTAATGAGCGCTGTAATTAATAGATAGCTCTCTCTTGTCTTTCTACTTGCACTCTGGGCTAAGCACTTTTCTCAAGTCAATGTTTGAAAGAAAGCGGGTCGGCACTGACTTACAGCAGCTCTGTGGATTCCTTTTAATTTAGAGCACTTACACCACCACTCCACTTATTACCTTATAATTACTGGACCGCTCTCACATACATTACGGTCTCAGACTAGAGTTAGGAGTTATTAGGGTACTAAAACATGGTGTCTCTCTGTCTCTCCTCTTTCTTCAACACTGAATTTTACACAGCTATGATTAAAATTATCAACTAACTTTCACATTCTACCAACTAATTTTTTATGTTGTTTTTCTACACACTAAGATTCTTCTATTGCCTAAACAGGTACTTGGTTCTCTTTTCACCTCCCTTCTGCTGAGACTTCACGTACAAAGTCTCAAAATAGAGCACCAGGAGTCACTGCCTACAGTCTGTCATAACCAGCTTGATGGTACGTTCTTGTATAGACTCCCACTGCTGATTTTTTTATCTAATTTGTGCAATAATGAGCTCGAATGTCACCCTTCCCCTTTCAGAAAAACACATTTGCAATTAATTAGCTGGTCAAATGCATGTTGTTTTAGCCAGTACAAAAGTGGATATCTCCCAATCCAAGCAGTTAGAACCAAAATAGAACCTCAGTTCAACAAGCATTAAAATCTGATCACCAGTGCTGCCCAGGCTAAAGCCAGTCTGATGATGCTTCTGAAGTGGCAGTTTCTGGTACTAACCAAGACAGAGCTGCTTTTGGCTCCAGTTTTAACAGTACACACTAGATTTGGTGCACACTGGCAAAGCACAAATGCAGTTCAAACATTAACCATTCCAAGAAAAAGCAAAAACAAGAGCGCCTGACTCCGAGAACAAAAACTTGCTCGATCCCTGGAAGGTGAAACAGAGACAAGCTGGGTACTGGCTGTGGGTGGGCAACAGACACCTACGGCTTTCACTCCTTCCTTACTGAACAAAAGTAATTCAAGAGCCATCTAAGACGGATGGCAGGTGTGACCACCATCAAATTATCATGCTGAACATTTGGAATAATGCCTAAGCTAGATCTCTGTAAAATCCCTCCCTCAGTTCCCTCCTAATTACTACTTAGCTCGTTACACTGAAGAATTCCTAGACACCATTGCATTATAGTCTAAAACTACAGTTGCAGCTTAATTCTCTCTTCCTCTCTGTGTCTGAAATTCTACAGCTCTATTATTCAAGCCTGAAATATTCACAACTATCTATAAATTCAATTGTCAGCCGGTGGGTTTTATTCTAGACCTCACTTCAATCTAAAATTAGAGGCACTAAAATTCACATTAACTCTAAGAGGAATGTAGTGAATAAGACTTTATTTCAAAAGAACACCTTTTTATCAGAAAGAGCTATTTTCAAGATGATGGCTTTATCTGCATTCAAAGAGAATAAGCCCAATTCCACATTGTGCTGTTAATGCAAAATTTTTAGGTCACATTGGATTAATAAAAATCTAAATTTAGTTAAGGTTTATGAATAGAAATAACATGTGTCATATAAAAACGTACAGTATTTATTTTAAAGCCTTGGTGGGGTTGTTTTTTTTTCTTTACTACATTTTAAGCTAAATAAATGGCAGCACCTTTTATGATGGGCTGTCCCAGTTCTAACAACTGGGAGATCGCAGGTAAACTTTCCTTTCAGTAACTTTAGAGAAAGAACTAACTCGTTCTAGAAGCGTTTCCATCCCCATGTACAAGAGAAAATACAGAGGGTGATGTAAGCCTTGGGTGATGTGCACTATACAGCACAAATCTTAACATCTCTACTAAATTTACTTCACAAAATCTTCATTTCAGTAAGACCTGAAGCCAGGAACTGCTGGTAGAAAGGTACAATGATAGAACACTTCAATATGCAACTCCTGCTTTAAAATGGTCTTAAACAATAGTGAACAAATTGTAATGCTATGTGCTTATGAAAGACTGAATATATTAAGAATTTATTAATGCAATCACATTCATATTTCCATCTACCTGCCACATTACTAATGATATTGACAGTGCTGACACTGGCTAAATCAGTAACAATATACAAGTGGAGTGCAAAAATTAACTGCATTTGATTACAGCATATAGCCTTAAAAAAGAAAACCTCATTCAAGCCACTGTGAGCTCTTTATATTCCATCCATACATGCAATTGCTTCACAAAGTTACTTTTCCCTCATCTTATTACCAATATCCAAAGGAGGTCAAAACACCATGCCGATACTTCATAATCCATGAACACATTTCATGCTCCCTTTTCAAATAGGAAAAGCTCTGCTTACAGTCTCATTCATTACTTCAGAGCTGCGCTGGTGATATCAGCGACAGTGATAATTAGTCACAATAATTGAAGTGAGCACTTTTACTACAGATCAACACAAAACTCCACTTTTACCTGCACACGAAGTTTTTTTCTTTTCTTGAAGAGAGAATCACCCTATTTCCATGAACATCAGAATAGGTTGTTAGCAGTTGACATTTGAAATGACAGCTACTCTGTGGCAGCATCAGCAAGGCAGGTGGTGCTATGCACACCTAGGTACTTTTCATGCTAACAGTGCAACCCATCTGATTTTCCTTCAATACACTTCTCTCACATGGATGTAGACAAAAAAGGTCTTGCTATCCTCATACTTTAACCATGAAAGCCAACACATTAAAGAATCTCTTGGTCTAGGTGACACAGTAGTCAGTCAGATGCAGAGACAGGAACGGAAGCCAGATCCTCGCTTTGACTGTAAATACAAGATTTCCTTTTAAATACTGTCTTACTTTCAGTATCATTTCACAGGTCTACACTAAAACTCAGTAGACAAAAAACAGCAGCATATTCCAGTGAATTCCCATGCTTGCTTTCTCTGAATGTAACAGGGAAAAAACGTTTGTGTGCAAAGAAAGGAAAATGCTGTTTCTCGCACCGACGCCCACGACAACACCTCAAGACATTCACCGGGTCCTGTTAAAGAGCTGAGTAACAATTTCAGCTGAGCTGCTTTACATTGAGCATTTTTTTCTGCTTCAGCTAATTGCTCTCTAGTAAAGTGGCAAAATGTGAATCACTTAGTAGGAAAATGGGCACCAGCTGCTATTGTCAGAGAATGGAGATGCTGAAGAAAAGGGAAGTGACTGAATGAAGTGTCATGTCAGAAATCAACGGTGCAACGTGTGATTTGAGAAAACATGACTACTTTACAGAGACAGGGTGTCATTATGGCATCACAGTAATACGATGCTTTGACAACTGCTTGGTCTAACATATCATCATTGCATTAAGGTGCACTGGCTTAGTTGGAGGAAGGAAAAGAAAGGATTTCTTCTTTTAATAAGAAATATAGTAAGGCCTGCTTGGTTAACGTAGTGGATTAGATCATTAATTGAAAAGTATTGCTAATCTTGTCCCATGCACAAACAAACAAAACTGTTATTACATGTGCAGTCTTCATTAATAAACACCCATGTACAACCACACAGTAAGGAGTACCCTATGCAAAACAGAACAGCTGTGATGGGGTTTTTTGTTGCTGCTGTTCTTTCTTTCAAGAAATGTTGAATATTTCATTGCTTTTCTTCTTTTATGTTTTCTTGAAGCCTTCACCACTTCACCTTGGTAAGGGAAAGCAAAGCAAGCCAATGCCTTGCTCCAGAGCAGCTGTCACAGCCACCAGCAGCCGGAACAGAGGAAGCAATGCTTGAAGCCATCATGTTGTTACCAGCAGTGGCCTGAGGTAGCTGATGGCTGCTGACAGAGGATCCAGTTTCCCCAGCAGTTATTACTGCCCAGTATGCAATCGACCAAGCTCTGCTAAAGCACTTCCTACACACCAAACACTAGAAGACTCTGTGCGGTCATTTTTAGCTTAACAAAAGTCAAATAAACCATTATCTGAGGCCCTTCACATTTGCACCTCATCTGAGAGGCAGCACTTTGTTTTCTGTTCAGCTTTAAAATAACAAAATTTTCAAGTGGCTGACTTGCAACTACTACAGACCCTCAAAAATAAGGGGGAATTACTTTAACCTCCTCCCCCACCATATATAAATATTCATTATTGCTTCACTTTCTAGTTCAAGTCGATTCCCCATGCTGCCTGGTTGATAAACTTTGTTAACAAGAAGGAAATGATCCTGAGATACCCCGATGTGTTGCAAATTCTCACTGTTGACAGCTTCTACATTTAAGGATTCCATCTGATGCAAACACACATACTGCTGTCATTTATCTTTAGCTCATTTCCTTGGACCTATTTCAACTGAGGGCGAGCATCTCTTGTTTATAGCTCTAAATACTGTAAGTGAGCAACTGGCAAATCAATAAAACTGTTAAATGCATAATAATACTGTGTAATTACTTACACGATGTTTTGCATAATTAACTGTCTGAGGTGTTCCTTGATATAATGGATACTTGGAATATGGAATAACCTATAAGCCTATAAAACACACCCCGTTTATATGAACAGAAATTATGTTTAAAACTCTCATTCTAATAATCCAAATCGGGCTTTGGCACTATATGACAGAAAGCCTTCCGTCCTGCCAAGTCTAAATCAATTCTTATGGCATTACTTCATGACTAACGTGATATTTCACTGATGATGACTATTACCCTGATTACTTGGAAGTAATGTAGTAATAGCAAAAATACACTTAGATTAAACAAACTACTGCTATTTAATCAATATTATTGAGACAAACTAAGTGTTTTAATAAGTCTGTATAGATGCACTAATGCTGGTTTAATTAAATGTTTCCTTAGACATGCACAGGCTCTGGAGCATACAGATTCGATGTTTTGACAGACTGTAACATTACTCTTCTGAATTTAAAAGCTGAAGCACTTACAGGCAACAGAATTGAAATCTTTTTAAACTGAAAAAATATTATTCTTTATATGAGGTACTCTTTTGGGAACAAAAAGTAAACGAGAAAGAATACTCAAAGACTTTGCACCTTTGAGCCAAAACACCAGATACCTGAAAAGGTGCCAGACCTCAGTGACACAGTTGTTCAACATAACCATTATATGTCACTCCAACACATTGATAAAACTAAATAAAATTCTGACTAAGAGGCAAAAAATAAAAGCAGATATATAAAAAAATGCAAAACTGACCTTCATTTTTACATGTGTTTTATGCAGAAAATATCCCATTAGCTGTTATGAGTTACTACTAGGCAGGCCATCACCATGGACTATTTCCTGGAGAAAATACTTGCCTAGTTGCATGGATTTCATGCATTTCAAGTAGGAAAAGACACCTTTTTGGTATGTTCTGATGATCCAGTTTTCAAATACACTTAGAAGAAAAAGAGGGAGAAAAATGCTGAAGAGAAAACAACACAAAAAGTAGATGGCACTTAGAACGGAAATCATTCTGAACACCTGAAAATTATACATGGACGAAATGTATGATTTTTTGTGTATGTTATGGTCCTGATACAACTTAAACCTCAGAAATTACTTCCCACGTATATTTAGCTTTCAAGTTTCTCTTTTTCTCCTTTGCCTCTAACATTTACACACACTTAAAACATGGCTATGGTTTGAAGCTACAGTAATATCGTTATAATTCCTTAGATTTACCTTCTCTCATTTACTAACTTCTAGCCTAATGCTATGTAATTTTTGTTGCTACAGTAATTAACATCCTTGAAAAAAGAAAGCTCTGCAGCAAGAGAAGAGCTGAGAGCTGCACCAACTCACACCAAGAGACTTCCCATGCCCAAACACTTTCAATCAAGACTGTGATGTGACTACTACGATGACCAAACCTCATCATATGTTAATCAATATACTGATCAAGAAGCGCTAAGATTTTATTACTTTATTTCCAACGGCAGAGTAATAATCAACATTGTATGTTGTAAGACAGCAAAAACTGTGATTAAAAAGGTGTTTTTCTTGTATGGAATATCATTCTACTTATGCTTATATTCCAGTGGTATCAGGTGTAGTCCACCTGATGTCTCTAGGCCCCAGAGGACATGGCGAAGTGTGAAGAAGTCATCTATTTATTGTGAGGATTCTTTTTATTAAGGGAAATCAGCTGAAATAGCAAAAGAAAATGAAATGTTACATTCAGCTACCTCAAGGGAGAAAAATAAAAAAACTACAAAAATAAGTAAGGATTCATTCAAGAACATAACAGGCTTTCTAAAGAGGGATTATTCTGAAATGATTACAGCATCAAAAGCAGTTACTTGCACTAGTCAGAAAGCCGGTACTACAGATCAGAGAGACATAGCTGTCATTCATCACTTTCCAAAAGGAAAAAGAAGACAAAAAAATGCCTTCAGTCTCAAGAGAGAGTCAAAGTTTGCATCATCAGATTTTTCACAATTTCTGGCAGTAATTTCCTTCCATGGCTGAAAGGCAGAGTGTAGGTGTGTGGACACCGTGTACCTGTCTCCCCACCCAGCTCCCTCACCGATTTTCTACAGATTTATAACAGCAGAATTATAATTTGCACGCCAAGCTCTGTAAAATTGGAGAAGCGATTAGAGAGAACACACCAGAAATAGTATCAGAGAGTGAGCGTCTTAAAAGACTCAGGACTAAAACTTATAAAGCAAGTGATCCTTCTGCCACCCCCTCACTCAGCTGTTTCCAGGGTATCCTGCTCTCCCAGACACGCCACCAGTTGTAAATCCCCCGACATGTCCATCCGCACACGCAACCAAGAAGCTACTGGGGGAGTTGGAAAATGACGTTTTCCTGCAATCAGCCTTTAAGTGAATGTTTGTCCCAGTGTGTTACACCACGCTGTCAGCAAGCAGCAGGGAGTCGCTGAGTTGTTACTACATTTGATTTGACTGCCAGTAGGAAGCTTTATTTCTACCAACTGTTAGTTGCCAGCTCTAAGGATCTTCTCTTACTTTGAGAGGGATTTTTGGGGGGTTTGCTTTTTTTGGTGTGGCTTTGTTTGTTTGTTTAAGGTACAGTCTATTATTTTTCTCTTTCACCCTGAGGACTTTTAATGCATGCATATGGCAGAAGAATCTCCCCATCTCCACACAGCACAGCAGTCTCTTCACTTGCACTTGCTGCCCTAAATGCAAAAAAGTAATTGTATTAAGGGAATCATAAGTCAAGCCTGACACACATCAGAAAAGTCATTTTTATATCTGGAAATCTGAATGAGAGGAGAAAAGATGAATATTTACATAAGCAAACTGAAACAGGGTAATTTTAATCTGATCTTTGCTGAAAAAAAAGGGATTAGACTCTGAGGAATAGGTATGGAAAGATAACTTGGGCAGATTTTCCTTCAAGGAGAGAGTTTGCTCTCCAGGTCTTCATGTTTCCCAGAGTTTTCAGTTTTTTTGTTTGCTTGTTTATTATTCATGTATATCCTGAAAGGTTTCTCCTCTGTCAAACAAGAACCTATAACTTTAACAGTTGTTTACAATGCTTCCTCTTCCTACACAATAATGATGATTTTGATAATTAGGATCTAATTATAATGGATCTGACAACAACTTCCAACAACGAAAAGCATCTTTAGAAAAATGAAAGCATATGCATGAATAGTGCAGGGAGGTGGGGTGGGGGAGAGAAATACATCCCTATGAGACAGCCTGAGAACTCAGGCTGAATGGAAAAGTAATTAACACTAAAGAGCTAAAACTGTAATTAAAGAAAATTTCATTAAAGGGAGGCAGGTGATTCCACTTTCCTAAATATGACAAGGTGCTGTATAAAAATAAAATAGCAGCCAGTTTCAGTGAGTGGAGCAGGAAAGCCATGTCTTTAACCAGATCAAATTCTCGAAATTGGCTGTCAAGACGGGATTGTTGTGATTTATACCCGTCTATCAAGCACATGAAAGAGAGAGACAGGAGAGGAAAAGAGGCAAGCTGCTGTCGCTTCCATTCGCAAAGCACCTTTAATTTCCATGGCACCATCTGTTACCAAATCTAATTCACATTCCCTCCTAATCTGGTTTAGTTCTGTAATACTAATTCTTCCACTACTCTTATGAACATCGCTCTCAAGAAAAAGCTTTGGTCCTGGGTTGGGGAAAAATTGAATATTACACTGTTTAGGTTCTGGTGACTTAAGTGAAGCATGCTGCCCATTAAAATGCACTCCTGGTAAAAGGATTTGTTTTCCGTCAGTGCAGATACAGAACTGCTCACATTTGAGTAAAGTCATTGGGGGAAAGGGGAGAGAAAAAAAAAGGAGGAAGAAAATCACAGCCAATGATAGGAAAGTAGGCTGTGGACATGAAAGCAAAGGTTGTCATAAAATACAATTGTTGTCAAGTTTAGTCACTTTCAGTACTGGCTATAAAATCACATTGTCACGGTCTCATATAGAATGCTTGAAACTGTATTTTTGCTAAGGAAACTAAAAGGAGTGAGATGTAAGATTCTACGAGGGACAGAATATTCCTTTCAAATTATGAGATTCAAATATCTGTAGGAAACAAAAAAATTAAGGGCAAAAATTGAAAGTAGTTTAACAGCCTCTGAAGTGCCAATATCTTACTTTTGGCTGTGTTGTGATGACAAAAATCCCTATGATTTTTCTGGGACTTGAAAACAAAGTGGCCCTAGGGGTGACAGCTTTCCTCCTGGTTCCCACACAATGCTCTCTGACCAGACCCCCTTGAAATGAACATATAAAGTAAAAAAGGACCTACACAAACATTACTACTAACATGCTACTATTTACTAATAATGGTCATCTTTAACTTACTGATTTTAACACACTTCAGGGAGTACCCCTATCTCAGTCTTGCATATGCACAAAACTAGACATGGAAAGGCAAAGAGTTGCCCAATGCTGGTCAGCAGCACAACATGGCATGGACCCACAGAAACTGTATGATGGTCCTGGGGAATTCCAACCCAGTTTATTTTCCTTGTTTGTTTGCTTTCCATGGCTTTGATCAAAACATGCCCTGAAAGTCTGAATATTTATGTCTGAGAAAGGAACTTGCCTTGAACTTCAAACTTGAGACTTCCATTTTTGAAATACACAGGATTTTTCTAAATGAGAAAATTATTTTAAGACTAAATTAAAATTTCTTCTTAGTCCTAAATTAAAATGTATATTTTTCTGTTAAATAATCCCAATTTCTTTGTGTGAAGCCTTCGAAAATACAAACCCCAGGGCAAGAATAGTGTCAGGCAGCACACAGGGTAATGTGTGAGCACTGTGTAGTTGTCAACAGCCCAAGGTTGTTATGTTTGGGGATTTTTTTAAGGATTTGAAACGAAAAAGGCAGACAATACTAGGAAAATAAATACTGTGATAGAACAGTAGTAGTCTACAAAATGCAAAAAGAAGTGCTAGTTTTCATTATATGACAAGTAATGAATAAAATTAGATGAGAACTCATTGCATAAACAAATTTTTAACTGCTGTGAAACAGCAATGAATGGAGATGTCATCTCTTTAGATGAACATGAGTTCTGAAGAAGTCTCCTCCAATATCACTGCTTGATTCTCAAATTGCTTAAATTGTCTGGGTAATTTTATAAACAGCATCAGGTTTGTTATTTTAATGGGAATAGTAGCTAGAAAATCAAAATCAAATTTGTTCCAAATACAACACATTGTGGGTCAAAACCTTGGGTACAAAGGAATAGACCCTGCAACTCTGAAACTCTGCATATCTCTATCTATGGTGTTATTCCCTCACCCAGCCTGTGAGTTCAGAGAGTCTAAGGTCCTGATACTCTTGATATGCAAAATGCAGGTGGACTACCATAACCTACTGCACCCAAAGAAAACTACACTGACGTGGCAAGGACTCAGAGAGCACAGCAATCTATTTATTTATTGAAACTAAACCATTTTAGTGATATGAACCCTGTCTGTAATGCACAACATTTCTATTTCTACACTATGAACAATCGTAAATGAAAACTGTAAAAAAAAACAAACCCTCTTCCATTGAATTTTACTCTTTATTTATCTTGTTTCTGGAAGCACTGGCAACAAAAAATAGACAAAACAAATAGTTTAGTATGTTACTTGGGCACAGTACTGACAACTGAATTCATCACATGTTGAGATAAATCAGAGAATTTATAGAAGCAAAACCTATGCAGCTTAAGTCTTTTCTAGTCTATCTGGGATTTTAATGTGTGATTACAGATTTTTACAAACAAATAAATGAACCTTTGGCTTTTCACAGTTCCTTGTTCTTCACATACTACTGTGTGTAATTCAAACCTATTTATGCCACTGGGTTTACATGTCAGAGATTTGCCTCTGGATATCAGCAGCAAAGGTCAGCAGGCAATGGCTTTCACTTCTGAAATGTCTGCACGATTCCAGCAACTTTGCAGGACAAGCTTCTCACAAAGTCCTGATATTGTTTCTACTCACTTATCTTTTGTCTTCGATTTTCATGGGAATCATGGGGAGAAAAAGAACAAAATTCAGCATATTCCAGAATAATTGTCTAAAGTAACAAATATGTACCTGCCCAATTATAACACTGCAATCAGGGATGTTGCTACTTGCAATTATAAAGTGAGTGTATCAATAGGCTGCAATCATTACATACTTCACCTGTGGCCACCTCTTCTGGAAAATGTCACTGAGAGGCTTGTCCAAGAAAAGCTTTACATGAACAGATCAGCATTAATTACTCCACGTTGCATACTGCAAATTTCAGGTGCATTTTAATTATGTATTTGCTTCAGTTATTTCACCAGTATTAAGTCTGGATCAGATATTTATTTCTTGCAGAGCTAAATGTTCTGCTCAAGTTGACTGTCCTTGGGTGAGCTGTGAAAGAAAGACTGGTCTGAAGAGACCATGGGATCGCACCAACAAATTCAAACAGCACACGCATCTGATCCTGAGAAGTTTTGTGTCTCATCAGTTTCAGCACAAGTTCAGGATGCCCTTCAAATGGAGGATCAGCCCTGATCAATTAATAGGAGAGCATTAAATGATAACTTTCCCAGACTGGGATTCACATTTTTTTATCATGCTGGGACTGAGGTCTGGAATAAAAATCATTTCACCAACCATCTACTTAGAACAAGCACCAAATATGCTCCATTTCTTCCCTGGTTCTTTACACAGTAGAGGGTCTGACAGTAAATCTTTATATTACTATTGCTCCATGGAATGAATAGCCAGATGTTCTGAAAAATAAATTATGAGCAACCAAGATAACACCAATATACTCAAGACTTTAACTGCCTATAGTTGGAAGCTTAATAAACTGAGGGTGCTTGTGGAGATCACCGTGAACACCTAGAAGAGGCCACTCTCATCTACCCCTGGATGGCTGCATCACTCTGTAAAATCCAAAAAGGGACATCAACTGAAACATCTGTCATAGGACAACAAATAATGATAGCCAAATGATGATGTGGGATTGGCTGGCTGTACATTATACAGGCACAGTTATCCTACAGGTTGTATTAAATATGAGAGGCCGAGATTTATGTTATGGGTGATAAGGCCAAGAATGCTGTAAAAGTGAAAAAATATGGCAACAGTATGCAGTACATCACTACCAGGATAATTATTTATATAAAAAGTTCTCATTCTTAGACTTCCAACACATAGGGATAAGATTCATATATTCAAAGAAGACATAATAATAACCTGTCAGCTTGTGATGATGGATATGTTTTTAATCCAAATGACCAGAGTTTCCAGCCTACCTGTCATAAAAGGACACGAAAAATTGAATTTTCCTTTAATAATTCTTTAAGTTGAAAGGGAAAAACACAGAAGCATGATAAGTGGCTCATTCCAGTGGACAGATGGACAGGCAGTAGTAAAAGGTATGAATAAAAGGCACTGTTCCCTCACAAATGCTCTTTTCACTTGTTACACACTGCAACGCAGGAATGGGGAAGGTATTCCTTCCTTTGACTTTTCAAGTATACCCCTAGATAATCTATGTTACATTCTGAACAGTATGAGACTGCTATAAAAAGACTTAAGAAGTGTATTACACTATTCAGCTTTCATTCAAAAGCAATCCTGCACAGAGTGACACAAAAGCACTACTTCACATACTTCTTAGTGACTTGATGCTCGTGCCCACAAAGGTCCCCTATTCTTAAATCCTCTGCTACTGGGAAGGAGTATCTGATTTGTATATTTTAATTTTTAAAAATCCACTTCAGCAAGGAACCCTGGCAGAAATTTAATAAATCTATCAGATCCTTCTGATGCACAAGGAAAACCACAGTCTGTTCCTGTCCTCTCCATCCACCACACATACCAACCCACACCACACATCTGCCACAAATCTTTCCCCCAGCCTGCATTTTTCCAGGGGTAAAAATGACAAAGAAATTTAACCAAGTTAATTCTAAGTGCTGAAAATGTAGGCAGACTGCTCAGTTATTTCACTTTAAAAGATCTTCATTTTCCCATCTGTGTTATGGCAATTTTATTACACATTCGGCAAATTTACAGTAACAAGATGTTCCCCTGACAAATTAATCACTTTCCAAGCATTTTATCATATAAATAAAATATCACCTCAAGAGAGAAAATCAGCTCAATCAGTTGATTTAACCCATCTTTCGGGGAACTCGTCTGAAACAGACTGAGTGCATTTTTTCTGAAGAGGGACTGCACACGCAGCCTCCCGGACTCCCAGCTCATATGGCGAGGCTTTTCCACAACAAAATGTTTAAGACCACCTGATAGGATGCAAAATTCCTACTGTAAGAACTACATGGAATCAATGACAGATTTCCACTGGGAGCAAATAGATTCATTTAGAAGTTGGTACAGGCTTTAACTGAGGAACTTTATTTTCCCTTAGATCACCCATGACGACTCCTGCAACTATTTCTCTGGTGTTATTATTACTGTAAGAGTAAAATATATATTGTTTCAATAATCTGCTCTAATGTTTTAACAATTTCACAATAAATAACACAGACAAAACTTCAACCAGTTTTGCAGCTGATGAAACTTACAATTTTTTTTAACTTGACTTTTTAAAATTTCCCCAGTGCTCTCTACTCTCATTTTAGAAAGTAAATTTTGTTTTTGTGAAAAACAGGTGACTGGCAAAGCAATATATGCACAGTAGTGAAGAGCATTCAACTCAAGTTTTCCCAAACTAATCCTTAAAACAACTCAAAGCCTTTCTGGAGAGAATCTGTCACTGAAGCAATTCAACTTCTCTGCCACTTTTCTCCCTCTGCCCTGCTCTCCCCATTCTACTTTCATTCAGGGACTGCCATCAGTAAGTATAAACAAGAACAAGAAGGACTACCCCTGTTTACACTACTAGAACCTAAAGCAGTTAAAAGCTAAAAAGATTCAGCCAGATTTGCTATTTTTTCTTGGAGTTAGTGGTATCAATATAGGTTATTTTGTATCTATTCCAGGGCTGAAGAAGTATGATAGGAAACCACCTTTTTGCCGAAAGAACCACTGCAAAAGAAAAAACACAGATGCAATCCATACAAAACACTGTACTCTTCCATCACATGTTTACAATATTTCAGCAACAAAATTATGGGTGCCAAGGAAAAGAGAATTCACACATCAAGACAGGATTTTCATCCTCTTTACTCTCTCAGCAAAATACTAATCTTCACCTCCCAAAATACTAAAAATGAGAAATGCATATAACAACATGACTCACTAAGTACAAACAGGGAAACGCAACAGGCTTTATGGAATACTATCAAATAGCAACATAAATGCAAGTATTTGCTACTAAGCCCATACAATTAATAATGCTGTAAATAGGAATATTAATACTACAAGGCATCCGTATTAAAAGCTGCAAGCTCTGTACAACTCTAGATGGCTTATGTGCTGTCAATAGAGAAGGTTTAGACAAAAAATCATGATTTTACACAGAAATACAGAATTCCATATTTTACATGTATCTTTTAGCTGCTAAAACATTCCTGGTTTAAGTACTTTGCATAAAATTTACTCTCAGAGGTCATGAAACACAACAAAGAATTCTGACCACATTTCTTTAAATGGATGAAAAGATAAGACACGGAAAAAAGGAGGAGAAAAAAAGCCAAAGACAAGACAATTAATTATAGTACTTCATTATATTCTATATTGGAAAAGACTTAAGTATTTGTTGTACACGATACAAGTGAACCTGGCCAACTGGAAAGGGTTTATTATCCTTTAACCCCTTCCTCTAAGTACTTTGGCCAGGAAATTTATTACCTATATCAAGTGATTTGGACATGCAAACTTTGCATGATTTAGACCCAAAAACCAGTGTTTCATTTAAGGAGCAGTTTCTTCAGCTTTTGCTAGGAAAAAAAGGGCATTCTAAACATGAAATACATGTCATGGGATACTTTCTTCTTTCCATGCAGTTTAGAATAGGAAAAAAATGCTCAATTCCACTTGTTTAATCAAAGTCTATTTTTAAAAGACTTGGAGCATCTGGAATCTTAAATCAACAGAATGCATCCTGTTCTCAACCAACACACAAAAATCAACCATTTTTGATCCAGTTGAAAGCAATGCTTTCCTTGAGCATGACATTTCAAGTTCAAACTGTAATGAGAGAAAGTACAGGGAGAAGAGAGTATTTCCCCTCCTATCTTTAAAATCTGGGCAAAACCTGGTGAGTCTGGTGATGCCAGAAGAGAACTCTGAACCCACGACCCCTCCAGATAACTGACCACTCAGGTGGCAGTGCAGGTGCTGTGGATGCAAATGGACTTCACTCCCATACAGTAAAGACACTTCTGTTTTCAACATTCACCTCACCTGGTTACAGGACCTGGCCAGCACTTTAGAAAAACTTGGGATGTTGTTCAGATCAAAGCAGTAACAACACAGAGCCATTCACAAAAATGCAAACCTTGAAGGCCTCACTCAGGCAGAAAACTCCAGGACAAGAGGGAACTTCAGAGAGCTTTGGGTGGTCCTTATCTAATCAAAATTCCTACTAACACCCATTTATTCTGACAATACCTAATTGAGGCACTGTCTGTTCATTTGGTACTCCTTTCACAGCCTGATGGTAGACAAGGCATTTAGATGCTTTGGCATCAACTCCTTCAATTGGCTTTTAAATTTAAAATTTAACTGCTCTTTTTAAAGCCATGTCCTTGCAGTTCTGAAGTAGTTGCTAATCCTTTTATATGCCATAAAGTATTTCTATCATTTTTCTTCCTTGCAATTGTTTCCTGATTCACCACAGTACATATACTGTACTCCTAAAATTATTTAACAGTGGAGTCACTCTACAGGAAGAATGGGAAGTCAGAGACCTGGAAAGTTAAGAATCATAGAGTTTAAGTTACTTTCAAAGGCTAAATTAATCTTCATTTAAGGGGGTGATCACATTTTAGATGTAAGATTGATAGTCAAACTGACTCAGATACTTTAAAATAGTCTCCAGGATCTCAACTTTTGCAAACAAAACCTTTTCGGTCTGAGGAAGATACACGACACAAAATCTTTTAATTTGAAAGATGACAAAGTGGATTATTCGTTAGCTACACGTGCCAGTGGTGATCCACTACGATGTACGTTCTACTGCAAGTACACGATGTGCCTTAATAGTAGTTAGAGCCTTATTGGCTTAAAAAAAACACGTAAAAAGGGGTTTGCATGTGAATTGAACTTAATAGGTTTGACATGGACTAACCTTAAAGAATCCAATCCACTCAAATCCCTTTGAAGGCTGCAGCTGAATTTCATGCAAATCTTAGAGAAGTAGCCAGGCTACTGGGATTTCAAGATGCTGTGTCCCTTTCTTCTGCAGATCTAAACCCAGGCAAAACAATGGCACAAAACCCTCCCACAATTTCAAGGATTCCTCTTAAGATGATCCTGGTTTTGTTCTTTGGTCCAGGAAAAGTCCGACATTTAAAATTCAAAAGCAAGAAGAGTCTGACATCAGGAAACACATCCAAGTATGAAGCCAATCTTTCCTTTTTAAACACAGCACTGGACTAATATTTCAAATATTAAAAAAAATCTGACATGGCACCACTATTATTAAAATGTTTAGACAAGAATGATGCAAATGAATTTTTATGCTCAAATCTAGCACTAATGATTTTTCTCTTCTAAAGATAATTCGATTTTAGCAATAAATAATCCACCAAAGTCTAAACCTTCTGGTGGGCATTTTGAAATTCAAGCAAGCAACTTGGAAACAAATCTATTTATTTTTTTCAGGTCACTATAACTATGAAATTATGTTTTCTCATCTCCACTAAAAATATCTTAAAAGATTGAAGTGTTCTATGTACATTTATGCAGCAGAAAAGCATATATCTATATATGTCTGTGTAACAATATATATGCACTGACAGCTGGAAAATTATTTGTTTGATGACCGGATTTAATCTTCACCTGATAAACATGAGAGAATAAGGAAAAGCATGTGTCAACTGCTTTTCCTCTTAGAATAAAGTACAGCTGACTACAAATTTAACTATAACCAAATCAAACCACAGAGTGTGTATAAAGCACTGACTATGCAAAGCAGTTATAAATTCTTGGTTAACAAAGGGCACAGAAAGCCCTTAAAGGAAATATTTTATTTCTGCTAAATTAATACCTAAAAGCATTACATTTCATCAGTTTCACTTAGGTTTAAAGTCCCCAAAGATTCTCCTCCTGAAACTGGCTATATTTTATGTGCAAACCAGGCTGAGAGCTATCTAAATCTAGATAAAACTCATTGGCTTGTAATCTTCACAATGATCTATACATCTAAATCTATATGCAAATCAAAAGCTCTCATGCATTAACACATTCCAAAGCATCTAGGAGTAAGAGAGTGCTTTCTCCCTCTCACAACTCCCCTCCTCTGCTCCTCTCCCCCTCTCTTTATTTACACTAGCTACCTAAATAATTCACACTGCCTTCTTTTCAGGCTCAGTGTTCCTCTGCTGAAGCCTGCAATGAGCTATTGCAGTAACCAGATGGACACATGAATGCAGCAGGTGGGACAGATGGCAGACCGCCCTGTCTGACGCTGCTGCCTCGGCTTGGACTGCCTTTCCCTTCCAGGTACATTATCATCAGTGTAGCAGAAAGCAGCACACAGAGGGAAAAAACCCTTTACATACAATACTATGTCAACTAGTTAAATAAATGACCAGATGCTAATTTGCTTTTTAAAACGAAATGCAATGTACTTAAGAGTGTGTAAGAAGCATTTCCCCCCTCTCTTCCCTTAGAGGAGAAACGTCCATCTCTATTCTCCAGGAAGCCTCCTGAGTGCTGTGCATAAAACAAAACATGCCTGAAATCTTAGCAAGATCTTCAGCTCATGACTTCACAAAAATTTTAATTCACCTTCAGTTTCCAAGTACCTCTATGCCTTCATAGGTAACTGTTCTCATTTTTTTAATGTTTATATGTATAAATCTATGTACATTCTGGTACATGGTCACAGTTTTAAGATGAACTTTTAACAGCTAGTACAGTGCTCACTACATACAATGAAAACCCTCGGTTTCCATCTATGTAAGTATGTTTCTTGACTGAATTTCTTCTGCTTCCCATCCCAAAAGATATATAGAGCTAGCAAATTTATAACAAAGTATTTGATACTACTGGGGAAATGCAAACAAAATGTGAGGCAGCAAATCTGTCTTTGACTGCAAAAATAAACAACTTAGTACGATGCTTTCCTCTCTGGAACACTAGGCAAATCACACTGAAAATGATAGTAAGGAAAGAAAAAAAATCACAAAATGATAATATGTGATTTGTACATGAATACATGAAAGAAAAAAAAATCAATCTGGGAAAACATCTGGCAGAGTTTGACTGGCACCAGTATCACTGTACCACAGAAGTTGCCCTTTTTATACAAAATGTATTGCTGTCCAAACAAGCAGAAGTAATTAACTTCATTCTCTTGTTCAAGACAGCAGCCAACTGATTCAGTGTATTAACTGAAATCATTGTTTCAAAGACCATTTTTAAAAATCATGTTGAATAAAGGTATTAAATGTAAGCAGTTAGATGCTCTATGCGATCCCATCCCATCCAGATTTGTCTCCATCAACTCTTCTCCCACCCTTTGTGCTGTCAACGACAGCAGCCTGGGTATTGCTCTCTGGTCTATCTCCCTTTCACAGATCTTTTCCCTCTACCTTCTTCTCATTAACTCCACCTTCTCTGAGCTGACACAGGTGAAACCACCCACCACTCCCGCAAACACCCGGTAGATTTCTGCTGATCTGCAATAAAACAACCCGCAGTGCCTTGTTGGGCTTCCTTGGTGTACTTCAAATTAAAAATACAAAATCACACACACAAATGTTATGCAACTATATACGCACACATACAAAGTATGGTTGTACTTGCCATATTAAAAAAGGATGTCATGCCCTTTTCTGCAGCTTTCATGAATTGCTTGTATTTGTAAGGCAGTAAAGCCCTTGAACTACATATGTATTTACACACTGTACACCAATGACAGTCGCATGACAGGGACCTCTATCCTACCATAATACAAACTAATAACAGAGTACATCATATGGAATTGATTGGCAATTACACTCAACTACTGAGTCAGTATCTTTTGGGGGTTTTGCTTTTTTTAATCAGAATAAGCAATTACATGATGTTGAAGGCAAAAGAAAAAGTTGAGACATGTCCTGTGTAATATTCTGCTCCCCTGGAGCATACTGGTATAACTAGTAAGAGAAACTGACTGTAAATAAACCTGCATGGGTAAACGAGAACTGGTCCAAACTGGCAACTAGAGCCTGAAACAAACAGGAACTTATCTCTTCAGAGATTTAAACACACTCATTAGGGACTCAAATAATAATAAACATAATAACACAGCATCTAGTTTCATCTGGCCCAGGGAGAAAACATGTAAGTATTATCAAAAAGTCTGTTCTTGTTTATTCTTGACCTAGCAGAAGCCAGGAATTACAGAAAACCTCAAGGGACAGACTGCTTTCATGGGATGCCCAGACTGATTCTGAGGCCAAAGAGGTTAAGCACTCAGGATAAACTTTGGATAAGCAGCACAACTTCTGTATGCTTACATGTTCTAACTGAAAATCCTGAACTTCAAGGTTTTATATTGCCTCTTCTCAGAAAAGGAAGGAAAGAGGGGGGAAAAAAGATAGAGAAGGAAAACAAAAGCTAAATAAAAGATGACAAAAAATCCAGGGATTATACATGCAAACTGGCAAAACTATGCAATAGAAACAGTGAGCTATGCACTACCAGCTACAGAAAAGCATTTCACGTTATAGCAACCAGTTTACAACATTACAGAGAGACAGTAAAAGCAGTGCACTTTATAAACACTATCACACAAGTTGTGATTTCACTACAATGATATAAGCTGTTTTCTCTACAATAGATGAACAGAACTCTGAACATGCAGGAACACCCTCTTTAAAAACAAACCTCTCAGCCACTGCCAGATTGTCACAACAGGAACATGCACACTATTGGAGCAGCAATCACAGAACCAAACTTGGCTTCAAAAAGTGTATTAAATTGATAAGCTTGTTTCACTACTGATAGAAAGTTAATACACTGAAAAATTAACTGCTGTCTGTTTTAATCAGCAAAACTCACTGTTGAAGCTATTGTGTATATTCTTAGCTTTGAAAATGTGTACTTAACTGTATGTGGGTGGAAAACTGGAATAAGCAAGAATGAAATCATTAATTTTGCAAGGTCACAAGACCAATACTGAGCTCTTTCTGGTTTGGGCTATTTTCACAGCTTAGGTATCAGAGCAATTGCTTTAGATGGATTTAAATCCACTAATAAGGAAATGTGAGTATTCCAAATATTTTAGAAAATATACTAATTTTTGACTACTTTTTCCTTTCAAATAAAACAATTCTTTTCAAATTTAAGCACTAAATATAATCTTCCTTTTTGGGTAATGCCATTGCCTTATGGCAAACATGCATAAGCAAAGCTCTCATCACATGCAGCCAGAGGTATCCCCTCAAAAATCAGAGCTGTACTTCTCTAAAGAGGTGTTAGGGATGTCCTGACACCAAAAGGAGTTGACTTGCAGAAGTGTCTGTAAGACACAACCTGGACTCTACAAAAGCAGCCGCTGTTCATAAAGGCATTTCAGAAGACAAAACAAACCACCCAAAAATCACACAACAAACAAGAATGGGTAAATACATATCTATAACCTGGTAACTTGCAAGGAGTCAGGCATATGAGAGGAGACTGAATGATAAAAAAAGTAATTGTCAATCCCAATCCCATGAGAACATCATGGGAAAGAAGACAATTATACTTAATCTGGACTTGATATAAATAGCATGAAGTTGGTTTTCAAAAGGATCCAATTTTTCTCAGAACTCTGTAAACAGATCTGATGATTTCTCCTAAGGCTGAGGTTACAGAACTTCTGAAAATGATAACCAGTTCAGGAGAAGTGAGTTGTGTTTTTTGTGGGTTGGTGCTTTGGGTTTGGAGGGGTGTGGAACTGAGTGTTTGGGGTTTTATTTTGTTTGAGGTTTTTCTGGGTTTGCCTTTTTTACTCCCTTGCTTTTCTTTCCTTTTGTTGTTTTTTTTTTCAAATCAAACTACATGTATAGTGTAAATGCAACCTGATAGATACTACAACACTCTTTTCAAAATCTGATCCAAGAATAATAGGACAGAGTTAAAAAAAAGGGGGCAACAAAACAAACTCACATATTAGTAAAATTAAACACAATATTTATTAAAAATTCTGTGACTTTAACAAAATACTTAATGTTTATAATGTATCCTTTTGTGAACCTAATACACTGGTCACATAACACACCGATAGAAGCAGAGAAATGGGAGTAGCTTATAAACAATCCTAATGTATAACAATGAGTAAGTTCTGCTTCTACTGCAAATATACCCCCTTACTTACAATACAGAGCATAAGTGAAGGCAGATTTTGATTTTGAATATAACAGATATAATAAATACACAATTTTAAAAGCTCCCAGACAAAAATACAAAGGAATGGAAAAGCTGCCTTTTCAAAGGAAATGTACAGAAGAAATAAGCAGACATGAAACCCCTAAATTGTAAAGGTATAATTTCAAAAAGACAATAAAATCTACCTCCTCCTCTATGTCAATGACCAAACAAGGTAAAATGTGGAATGCTGACATTCCATCTTCCCTTCCCTCTGCTTCAGTTTTGAAGCACTAACTTTAAACACCTTGACATTTGCCTCTCTGCCTTTGGTTTAACACTAACAGAGGAGTACTCTCAGAAGAGGAAGAATTGTCTTAAAATATCTCAAATACGTAGTAATTCTTGCACTTACTTCTTTGCAGCAGAGCAGAGCCATTTACATAGTCCACTAAACACTGTTTAGTAAACACGACAAGAGTGCTTCTATCTCGCTGCCCTTGTAAAACCAAGGCAGGGGTTCTGTTTTTAGTGCACACTCTGGTTCAGCGTTAATCCTGTTTTATGTTGTTCACACCTGCTGCTGACTAGCAGCCTGCTGATGGGTTGTGGCTTGTGCTGCTCCAAGACAATCCTCACCAGCTCCAACAAAAAAATAATCACTAAAGTGGAAACAAAACCCTGACTGCTGCACAAGAACTGTGTAAGACAGACCTAACATTCCTGTTTCGTTTTCCTTACTCTGCTACTCCTTGACTATTACAAATTTAAAACTGGATTTTAAGTACATGTGCTTTTATTTCATCCTCATATCTAGCTTTTCTAGTTCTGCAGATAGCAAATAGGAGACACAAATACTGTGGACACAACCTTTATAAATATATGCTGTGCAACTCACCTTTTCCTTTGTGCTTAATAAAATAATAGGCTTTGCTCTAACAAGTACTGAATGTTGATAATGCATCCTTTTGTTAACCTTTATAGAGAAACAGGTTTTTGCAGATAAAAAAAAACCAACAAAACTTCCTTCAACATATTTTCACACGAAATTCAAAATGTTTCTATTGCAGAAATCAGCTTTTGTTTTTTAATCACATCACTGATCTACACACTTAAGCATTAAAGGCCATAAAGTCAGATCTTCCTTCCATTGATCCCAGCAATAAAACACACCTATGGATCCACTTGTACAGAGGATTGAATACTTTATCAGAGACAAAAATGTGATCTGTGATTAAAGGAATAGGTCTGAAATTACATGGTGCTCACTCATAGCCAGGGAGAATAAGAAACTCAAGGAAAGGAAACCCAAAGAAAATAGAAACCTTTTGTTTGGCGAACACATTGAAGCAAAATGAGCAGAGATCACGTGCATATTCACTGACTCAGATGTAGGAGCTGTTATCTACAATGAAGTTTTGCACTAGGAAGGTCTAAAATGGAGGGCACAACATAGTACTTTCACACCTACTTTAAGGTGCTCTTCACGTGACTAAAATAAACACAAACCAGCACCAGAATATTTGGAGAGTGAACTCTGTCTCCTTTATCCTGTTATGATATCTTGGCCCATTTCTTTCTACAAAAAGAAAAAAATGCTTTCTGTCCTAAAGCCAAGTTCCTATATCTCTTAAACACCATATGAACCTTTCATAAATAAAATGTTGGAGGCCAGTCAAGGCAATTCACCATCTATTAAAATTTATTTTGCAACTCATAGGCAAAGACATGCTGAATGACCATCCTTTGTGACTTCTGAATTCTGCAGAGGACCACCAAAGTGTTTCTGCATATATATATATATATATATATATATATATATAGGAAGGTAATATGCATCAAGCAGACATATGTATTCCATGTTACAGCTTTACATCCAAAATTCATCATCAGGAACAAACCAAGATCAATCAATCTTTGCATAAATTCAGCATTTCAACCTCTCTTGCAATTCAGATATAAAACTAAGGGGAAAAGGGGTCAATCTCACTTTGCCTTACCATCTCCCTCTGAAGGATTTCTACCTCCTCTTTAGGCAACACAAGGCTGAAGATACAGGCATAATGCCAACACTGCTTTTAAGCTCAGAAAGAAAATATTATGGGGTAATCTTACTATTTCCTGGTCACACTCCCTTAGGCAACTCTACACTGGTGCAAATGTCACATCCTGGCAGTGAGTCCTTGGACACAGGCTCCATTTCTTCACTGATTTATTTTAAAATACTACCAAATCATTCATTTCTTTAAAAATCAATTATAGAGACTGATACAAAACTTGCTAAAATGAATGGCATTCTTTCCATTTAGTTTTGAGTCAGTCTACTACCAACAGAAGTGAATGATTTTTTAAGACAGATGCAAGAGCTTGGCAGCAGGCAGTCCTTCTTAGCTTGGAAAATATCTGCTAACTTACCTAAAACAATGGTACAAAAGACCTGTCAGAGACTGAAACGGTTAATGATTTATGCATCCTAAGAAACTTTGCAGGGTTTTGACTTTTGCATTACACCCCTGATGGGCAGTTGGGCCCACCCCTTCCTCCAGTGCTCGAGCACTGAAGAGGCAAGAGGAGCCGCTGCTCTGCCCTCCGGCGAATATGGGGGTTCGCAGCCCGGCTGGCGACACTGCTTCATGGAAACAACCCCCTGCCTCGGAGGGAGGTGCAGAGGGCATGCTAAGGGTATAAAATGGACTGGTGACTTTGGGAATTTGGGTGGGTTCTGTTCTTGGCCCCGCCGCCTGCAGGACTGCTGAGATGCAGCGATGGACCCCTGGGCGGTGACTATGTAACCTTTCCATTCTCATCTTTTCTTTTTCCTTGCTGTTCTGGACTCTTCTCCTGTCTTTCTTCCCCCTATGCATCTTTTCCCCCCACTAAGGTTATTTTCTATGTCACACTATACGGAATTGTTAAAATAAACACCGATTATACAGTGTCGTTTCACTTTAATCCACCCCAAAGGGAATGATTAAAACAAACTAGGTTACCCCCGTCCCCTTCCCAGGAGCGGGTCGTGACAAGACCCATATTAATTTTGTCAAACAGCTGCATCTGCAGTATTCATGTTCCAGCACTACCTAATGCACAAGTATCACACCTTTTTTGAAAATTAGACGAGAGAAAAAAAAAAAGAAGCAGGGTGGGGGTGGGGAGAATCCCCACCCCAGTCATCCATCAAGTGTACAACTTGGCCACTGCTCCTGAGAAATTTAATAAATGCTAAAAAGATATAAAAAGACATAAAAAGCTTTCAGAAATAAAAGTGCTTCAGAAGCTCGATTTTAATATTGCCAAGTGGGGGTTTTGCCAGATTATAAAGTTGACTTAAATGCCAGGATACTGCATTTCAGAAGCAGCAGCAGCAGCTTAGATACTGCCCTGAATCAGAGGCTGAAGTGTACTGCTGATTCCAAAGCCAGACTACCATCATCTGTGGGGGACGGTAAATAAATAAATAAAATAAAAAAAATTGGCATTCCCTACCAACCTTGCTACCTGCTGCCTTGAAGCAGTCTTTTCAACTGCAGCTTCCACAGAAAAAAAGTTAAGACTACTTTATTTTGATTATAGTGCTTTCCCCAGGCAGGAATTTTTATTTCAGTTAGAATCTTTAAACCATTACATTTTCAGTGATGCATTTTTATATTTACAGTTGACATCTTCATAGAAGAATGAAACCTTTGAGCAACAGCTTTAAAGCATGAAGGTTGCCTGCAGTAAGTACTTAAATTATTTTACACCCAAATGGAGCCAGTTGTTTTTAGCTAAAATTTAATAAACCTTAAATCAATGACCTTTCTTTTACTGAAAGCCTGCACTTCGGAAAACTAACTTTCCCAAGAAACATATTTTGGTGAATAAATGCCAAACAAAGGGGTATTCAAATCTGAACATTTTCTCAATTTATAGCTTGTGAACACTTAGTTCCTAAACTCCCAGCTGCAACCTAATGTACAGAACAGTGGTGCCTTGGTTTAATCACGTATCATTGATTCCAGAGTGTCACAGTGATCTCACTGACGGTAATCAATAATAATCCAAAATCAATCAAATATGTTCTTGCGCTATCATTCATCAAATTTGAATATCCCAAATTAACCGTAAGCATGTGAAAGAACCTACAAATAAATTTTAAAAAGGTGCAGAAATAAAAGTCAGTAAACTTTGAGAAGATAACACTGCATCTGAGCATACTTCATGCCTGCTGGGGTGAGTTAATGATGAATCATACCTTCCCTTCCCAACAAAGACTGAGATATATTCTTTTTTGAACATGAAAATACACAGCAGCTGAAGGCACGACACACCAGTAAATGATCAAGCATTATTTTATGAACAGCCGTGTGACTTGCCGAATATCAAACGTGTTGCCAGTGTATTACAAACTGCACAAGCACATTACACTATGAAGAACATTGTAAGTTAGCCATTGCACAGAGAAAGAAAGGATAGAATTACTGAATTTCTGTACCAAAAAGCATGAATAAATGTAGCCACTTATCAAAAGAGCTGTTATTGTTGCTGAGGACTCCTCTCTAAACACATTCACCTGTAATTTTGTCAAGGTAATAAATCCTTCCATTCATTACAGCACACTCAAAAGCAGCCTGCTATTTAATTTAAATGGAAAAAAGGCCCAAAGTGTCTAAAACATTTACTTTTGCTAATGTAAAAGTGCTGGCATTTTACTTCATTCCTGATAAGCCAGTGCCAATGGATGTGATTATTCTTATTCAAAGCGTATCAGTAGTTCGAAAGCACTCTCAATCTTATCAGGTGTATGAACAGCACAGTTACTGAAAACAGTTTGTACTGCTCCTCTCTCTTTCTGCCAGGCTATCAGATAAACCCAACTAACTAACTGTATTTACACACAATCAAACATAAGCTGTGTCTTCAACACACTGTAGCCCGTTTCTGGCATGTTACAGGTTTTCTGCTTGACATTAGTTGTAACAAAAACAGCAGCAGTGAATTAGCTTAACACAAAAACAGTTACTCCATAGCACATAACACAAAAGGGATGCGGGGAGGAAAAAAGATGAGAAACATCTTTTGAAGTAAGAATGATCACTTTCATCTCAAAATTTCATAGGTGCTACTTGGAAAAGAGCATGGAAGCAGTAGGATTCAAAAGCATTCAAAAACATACCTGACACAGGCCTTAAGAGTAGAAAAATAATTTCTGGTTACTATTTTGTTTATTTTATTCTCCTGTCCTCTAGGAACTGTCTCAGATTTGCAAGGGCTGAGAAAGTGAAAGAAAAAAAGGAAAACGGTTACAGTGTCTGAAAGCATTTAAATGCCTTCACTGTTTTTGTCCAGAACAAGACCGATTTCTTACAATCCAACCTTCATTTGTAGAGATCCCCACAGAAACAAATCAAAAATCACATTCTCCCCAAACAAGCCTCTCAGCAACTCTCCTTTTGATTCAGAGTCACAGATACAGAATTTTCGGTGCTAACTATTGAGGAATAACACAAGATCAACTTCAGAAGGGCCATGGCTTTGAAGATTTTGCTTATTGCACAGCCATAGGAAACAGGCTGAGCATCTCCCTTAATTCATCTCAGGATGACAGTATATTCTCAGCATGAGCATAGTACTTGAAGAGTTAAACATTAACCTGCCTGTGCACTGGGCGCTTTCAACTAGCTAAATGCAAAGTTCTGGACTGCAGCGAGAAATTCCGAGTTTCAGCTCCGACTAATTACAGGCTCCTTTAGAAGCTGAAGCTCCAGCCCTTGTGTGGAGGCTGCTGCCCACTCCCCTCCCACTGACAGCCTTTCCCCAGGTACCTCTGATGGAGCACCAAAGGGCAGGCATGTGCCACCACCTGAGCCCATCCTGTGCCTCCGCCTGGGCCCCCAGTGCAGCACCAGCCATCCTCCTCCAGCAGATTTCTAGAACAATGAGCCGAATTAAGCCAAGTGTGCAGCGCTGGGTAATTCAGCCGATTGTTGTTTCTCCATCTGTGACACCACGGCCTGGTGATTGATGGGACAGGTGTCATTCCTACCAATGTCAGCCACCGAATGGGGCTGCTCCGCTCCCTGAGTATCACCCAGCACCAACTGCGCTCAAGCAGTGCCTGTGAGAGGCACAGTGGGGTGTCCCTGGGTATTACTCGGCTGCTGGGAATCCGACTGTCACCCCTTTAATGCTCAGGGGAACAGCTGCTTAGAGACATGGCATTTCTTGCCACTTCAAAACATCTCATCTGTCCCACCACGTTAAGGGCTGCTGGAAGAACACTGCCAGGGAATTCTGCTGCTGACGGAAAACCGCGTATAGTTCAGCAGAGGAACTCTTGTATTCCTGGAGCATTAAAGTACCACGGGGGGGGCAAAAAAAATCCACTTTTTGCTGTAAGATTGTACCATTTCCTGAGGATAATTTTACTAGCAATCCATGTGCACCTGCTTTTGGAAACATGCTCTGAATCTGTTTGAAATGGCACATGAGTTTTAGACCTTTTTTTTTTTTAACTAGATGCATTTTGGTCTGGGGTTTTTTTCCCTTAAAAGTGAAAAATAATTGTGCAGGAGAACACCTCACAGACTTTCTGAAATTAATTCCTCTGAAAACTATTTTAGCATTAACACTTGCCAACTGAGTATATCACAGTTCACCTAAGCAATAAAATACCAACTTAAGCATAAAAGGGCAGTGGCATTCATCCTCCACTTAAACAGGAACCAAATCCTCCAGCCAATTTGAAGAAATAAATAAATAAAGAAAGAAAGAATACATAGAAAATTGCTTAATCCTTTGCTACAGTTTCAATATGTGGAGAACTATACAAACTGCCAGGACTAGAGTGCTAAGAGTACATAAACCAGTATGATTTCACCATTTTGTAAAGTATTGTTTTTACTAGATTTCTCTTTCTTGTATTTCCTTAAAAATATTCATGTGTAAGATTGAAAAGTGTTTCTTTCAAAAATAGCTATGGAAACACACAGAAATAGGGGGAGACTGGGCAAAGGGCAACATTATCATGTATAAGAATGGTATGAATATTACAGGTCACCTCCTCCCCACCCATCCCAGCACCTTTACATGGCAAAGAATTTTGAAAATGCTTAGGAACAAGCTATCAGTACATTTTAGACACAACTTTTAACTCGCCAGCAGCTTCTCTACCTCTCCAGGACTTTCTTTCATGTCTAGTTGGCTTGGATGGTGGAGGGGGGGGCACATGCACACAGCTGGCTTATAATTTTTTAATAATTTTTACTTTTTAAAAATATTTATTTCCCTTTTTTATTTCCTTTTTTATTTTTTGTTGGTTGGATGGATGGTTTGTTTGGGGTTTTATTTCTGAGGACATTCAAAACAAGAAACAGCAACTCCACATCATCTTCTCATTCTAACTTGCCAAAGCCATCAATCTCTGATCACACCTATTAGAATCTCACTGTAGCCAAACTACATTTTGCGACAGCTTGACCAGTTGTTTAAGGAAGGAGTGTGTGATGGAGCAAAGATAAATCGACACATCTGTGATACTTCTGACACTCCTCAGCATGGCTAATATTAATTTGTTTTCTTTGGCTAGGTAAGTGCTGCCAAAACACATTACATATGGTATGTAGTTCCAATCAAAATGCTGAAAAGGAGATGTGCAGGGTTTTTTTTTTTATAGCAACATGAAGAGACACAGAGTAAGAGACATTTACTCTTAGCTACAGAGTAACAACCTAAAAAAACCTCAAATCACTTTACCTTAAAGTTTGGTTTCAGAACAAAACCCTTTAAGAGACTCTTACGCCCTCCCATATAAAGACAGCAGTTCAAAGCTGCAAAGAGTTTTATTCAGGAAAGGGAATATAATTTTCAATTTATGATAAAAGGATATATTTAGACTATTAGTTACTAGGGGTAGCTAATCATATTCCAGCAGGTTATCATATAAATAAATGTGCACAATTCTGTAAAGGATATTATAAATGGCTTGATTAGACTGAGGACAAGGCACATCTATTTCATACACTTACCACAGTACATGGCGATCCTTCTCCAATTTCATATTTAAGGTCTTGTGTGTCACGAAAAGTAAGAATTTTTATTTTATTTTTTGTTTTGCCTTGCAAATTACTTTGATCTAGATGTGAAAATTTCAGCTAGACTTCATACAAATTCAGAATGGTGATCCACGGTAAGAATTAGACATGCAGCGGTACAGAAAAACAGCACATGCTTATTTTACACACTGTGAAATTACCTACACTGCTTTAACTTCCATTAGGCTGTAAACAGACTTTTTTCCTAGCAAGTATAGGAAGCTGAAGTGAAAAAATTAATTTTATTTCAATTTTAAAAGAAGTGGGAAATGATGCTCTGACTAAAAAGCTACGCTACTTAAAAGAGGAAAATAATTGGAAATTAGACAAGATTCCCGTTAATGCAAACCTGCTCTATTAAGAAACAGCAAAGAGAAAAGCCCTTCTTTGAAGGAAATACAAATTAGTTGAAAAACATTACAAGCATTATGTAAACAAACCCAAGAAATTTAAGGTTTCTGTAATGTAGCAAATACATAAATTGTTTCAGAAGACATACATGACAAAAGGCAGCAATCAACCATTCTAGGGAAGTTACACTCCAAAGTTGTAGTGAAAAGGCAATACCAAGTCCTTTAAAACATAAGCAATACTATCTGAAATAGCAGTATACAATTTAGTTTCATATTTTTCTTTAACGTTTCACAGTATTTTTACTTCTGGACAAACAAAGCAGTACAAAAGGAAAAAAATAAAAAAAATCCCACAACTATAGGACTTTTGGAGAGCACTAAGGACCAATAAAATTGATTTTGTATTTTATATATTTTGGCTGAGGACATCATGATGTGTATTAACCATATGTAGGAAGCTTTCCCCCCTAAAAATGATTGTATTCTTTAGGTGTAAATACAACCAAGGACACATGGAGCTAAAAAAATAAGTTCTCCATTTGACAGCCAAAACTTACAGGAATATGAATAAATATTAGTATTTTCATTTACTTGGAAGGGGAAAAATCTTGTTAAAAATACATAATGTTTTAACAGCAAAACTGTGAGTACAATACAAAAACTGCTGAGATTACATGGAGAGTCAGGTATAAAATCAGGTGCAAATACTTTACACTGCTGGCCACCTCTCTTCCCATGGATAAGAAATAAAACCACATTAAAAAAAACACATAAAAGCAGCTGGGTTCTGACAAGCAACTGCATAGAGGGAAGTTATACAGCTCTGCATGTATATACTTAGTGTATACATGTCTGTGTGCGTACACACAACAATGGACGTGCATTGCCAAAACCACATACAGAACACACTATATACCTGTAACACACACACAGGCACAGATATAAACGCATCTGAACACAAAACTTACTGTGCACAGACAGAGTGCTTCACATAAAATGCAAACATATAAACCAAACCCACAACATACGTGCTGCTACAGATACAACTATGCATGTACGACTGCCTAACTCAAGCCTAAAAGACGACACACAAAATGTAAAGGAACATGTAATAAGTAGAATGTCAAGCTGCAGCGACTGTTGGTGTCATCCCTGCACTATCAAACACACATACAAGTATGACTGGAGACACAGAGGCTAAATATTTCACTGTCAGCGCATGTCGAGAAATGCAATTCATTTCTCTCTCATGTGCTTTAGGACAATGACAATTTAATACAAGGCCAGTGGATGTAAAAGAGATAAAAACTGAACAAACTGGCCTGGCATAATCACAGATTTCCTCTAGAGAGCTCAGTAGCATGAGGCTTATATGCACTTGTAACGGATCAACATTTTATTGTTTCTTCCCTCCATGAATTTGCTGTGAAAAAGAATCCATAGCAAAGCTTATCTTACAGACAGAGGCTACTTTGGGCTTCACTGGGAGCCAGAATTCCTTCTATATTTTTTTCCTACTTATCCTATGCTTCACCTACTGTAAGCAAAAAAAATAATTATTTTATATACTTCCTTGAAAGGCTCAAATAAGCGGTTTTTTCATTCCCACTGACACTTCCAGCGAGCTGCAAGCAACCTCCCTGTAGGTCAAGGGTCAGCCCTTTAAAAACTATTCTGTAAAATGAATAATCACGTCACATATTCATGAATAATTTATATTTTTATACCATATTTTTTCCATCTTAACTTTGCTCTGTAACATAGAGAAATAGCAGTATAACATGGACTGACATAGCTGTGAGAATAGACATATACTTTTTAGCTACTCTAAGCAAAGTAGGCTTCAAGTATTGTTAAATATTATCATAGACAAGTTACCTTCTCTATTTGATGAATAGCACCATGTATTTGAAATTAATTGCAAAAGTAGGGTTGGCTAATGAGGTGGCCCTTATCTTTTCTCAGCAGTGCAAGCACAAGTATTTTTCTGCTGGCTCAATATTTTTTAAATGCCCAAAGTGCTATTAACAAAGTTGAAATCTGATTAAAATATGAACTCTAAAATATTCACAACAGCTAATGCAGCTACACACATACAAAAAAAAAGCTTAAAAAAGCTACGGAAATTCTTATCTCTTGCCTTATCATTAAGCATGTGTTTTGAAAAATAATAATTAAATAAATTGTTCCCGACAGATTCTCCCAGTTGTTTTGCTTCCCATTAGCATCTTTGGAAACAGTTTGTTAAGACAATAGTTATTCTATATTATGGAACTATGGGGATAATGCCCTTCTACCTGTCTCAGTTTAAAAAGAAATTTGTGGGAAATGTTAAAGCTTAAGGACTGCTGAAAAACAGTGTGCCTTAGGAAAAAACAGGGGGGAAAAAGTACAGGAAAAATGATCAGCCATTCCAGAGAATTAATGGATATCCACAAGGGCTTTGCTAATAACACGGGTTAATTACCGCTGAAATGCACCAGGCTCAGTAAATAAAAGACCACAACCATAAACACATTAAAATGAGCACCCATCACTAAAAGAGGGGCAAGCCCCAGTAAAGGAAAAGCTGCCAGATGGGCATTTCAGCACAAACCCTTTTATACTTTCTGCAGGATATAAAAACTTGCCAGCAGTCTATCTCAACTAAAAGAGCAAAGCCCTACGACCAGAAAGCGGGAAGGCAGAAGGGAACAGGGCCTGCCTGCTGCCCAAGGGGAGAGCCCAGGCAGGGTCTGGGTGCTCCCCAACACCCGGGGGCTGGCTGCACCATCCAGAGCCCAGTGCCACCTTACGCACGGGGTACAGATACGAGGGCCTGGAGGCTTCTGACTAGAATATTAACTTGGGCTTTATTTCCTAGTAACAACTGTAAAAATAGCTATGTAATAAGACAAACGCATGGGGTTAAAGACCTTCAAAGCTTGGAGAAACCGTGGAGCTGAATCGAGTGCTGCTTCCCACTTCACACAGAAGCGTTCTTCAGTCCTCGCCTTTCCTCCCTTTACAAGTGAAAGACACTTTTAAAAAATCCTTCAGCAATTAGAAGATATGCCAAAGCATTTTAATGAGTGAAACTGACAAACTCCCTTAAGTTTACCGTATCATCCCCTTGCGCACACACGAGCACACGAATATACACGCCTGGGTACCAACACACACACACTCATATTCATCCGTACACAAACATAACCCAGACAGACTTGCAGGGTAACTCCACACATCACTCCCACAACACAACATGAGAATGGTTAGAAAAACATAAAATACATACACTGACCATCACTGCACTGAAGTATTCACACAATGTGACACCTATGCCCACTTTTTATATGTTACAGCTATTCCACACACCCTTTTTATCTTGTCATCTGTGTATTCTATCAGTTGCACTGTAAAATGAAAATCTATGCACAAGAACAGCTGAATTTGTTCCATGTTTAAACGCTATTGCACATTTCTAAATGGAGAAAGTAGGGAAACTGCTAAGTGTTCAAATGAATGAAACACAGTGAGCCACAAACGGCAAATGTACACAGTGCACCGGAGCTTTCTGGAGTTACAAATCTCCTCAATTTTTTATGTCTGGCATTCAGAGACCATGTTTAAATTTACTAAACTACTCCCGTTCCCGTTCTCCCACACACTCCCCCTCCCTTTTTTTGACTGTTTCAATTGCCTTTCCTTCTTCCAACAGCTGTGACAACTGTTAAAACAGTCAGTAAAATTAAGTCCGCTCTATAATCCTTTAGTCAACGTTACATTTTAATCAGAGGTTGAAGGAGATTTCCTGTTATGAACGCACTGATTCATTTAAAATTATTAAACTGACACATATGTCAAAATGAGCAGCTATATTTATTGCATCTGTTAGCTCATTAACTATTAGTAATTATTAGTGCTATTGTTATTGGTGAAAGTGCAAAAATTTGAGACTGCAACTGGCTTTAAGTTATTGCATTCTTTAACATGCTCTGCCTTAAAATCAAAGCATACCTAGTGATGGTCAGACAGATGTCTCTGCACTCCCAAAATGTTCAGACAATTTTTAGCTCGAATCGTCTCTACCCTCATCCACAACAGAGCTACAGAAACTCTTATACCTGTTTTGTCTGTCCTTACCATTCCATGTGCATATGCATGTTACAATATATAGTCAAATCAGAATTACTATGGATATTAATAACTATGGGGGTTATTAATTGGGACAGAGAAGCAGATACATTTCTGAATGTGAGTTCTTTCTGTGCCCATTCAATCCCAAATGCCTCAAGCCCTGCACTCAGACAATATATTGGGAGTGTTTTAAGATGACTTTTAATTGAGCCGAAGAGGAAGACAAAAATTAGTTTGAATCTTGCACCAGGGCCAAAAAGACATGTGCCCCGATTTCATTTAAATGCATCTACTCTAAGAGGCTTATCTAAACTAATCATTCAAATTAGCTGTAAGAAGGTAAATTCAAGAAAGCTCCTTTGGAGGGGGGGCAAAGCATACACAAAAAAAGACCCCCCAAAACCCCATACAGCAAAATAAAACCACCCAACTTATGGTCTTTTTAGGTATTTTATAAAAAACGTGTCACTGTTGGTAAAAGCTGTAGAAACTGCATTCTTAACATTTATGAAGCTATCTTCCACTATGCACAGTGCACTGACCTATAAACCACATCTGAGAGGGCATCCTACCTCTCTTTATTTCCTTTTATTTATCCCGGCACATTACAGGGGGTTTTCCCTGCATCCCCTTCCCAAACTGTACTCCTGCGAGCCAGGCTATTTGTTACTTCCCATATTATTTCACTAACATGCGATCACGGCAATTCACTTTTCATGCCTGGCTTAATTATCACCAGCCCTGCACTGTGCAGGCAGTAAGGACAGCTAGTGGGCATCTACCTATAGTACACTGTCATCACCTCCCGTGCCGCCTCTCCCTCCGCCGCGGCGTCCGGGGCGATGCTGGCGGCCAGCCGGGCTCCTCCGCCGCGCCACTGTCACTGCCGGCGCAACACCGGGGCACGGCTACGTAAGTGGCTCGACATAAAGAAAAACGAACCGCTGACAGCTCCCGTGATATACTAATATTTAAACCCGGCTGCGGGCTGCAATCAAGTTCAGGAGCGGCTCCTCGGCCCCAGCCCGCCCGGTTCTGCTTGGGCGCCGCGCTTTCCTCCGGAGTCGCTCCGCCAGGTATCTGAGAAGTGCCGGCCGAGAACTGTGGCTCCTTAAAAAGTGTTTCGTATGGAGAAGCGGGAGCGGAGGGACACGCCGCGCCAAGTGCCCGAGGCCGCCGGTCCGGAGCGGCGCCCCCCGGCAGGGCGGTCAGGGCGCACCGGCAGCCCCGGCGCGGGTCCCTCCCTCCCTCCCGCCCGCGGCGCTGCCCGGGGCCGGCACTGCCCGGGGCCGGCGCACCTGTCAGGCGGCCACGGCAGCGCTGGGCGCTCGCCCGCCGCCGGCCCCGCTCCCGCCCGGCCCCCCCCGGCGCGCAGTCGCCCGCAGCGCCCCGGGCCGGCCCCCGCCCGCGGCCGCGGCGTTACCTGCAGCGGCGTCTTAGGCGCCTGTCATGTTTGGGGCAGGCGGCGTGCGGCGGTGGGGTGGGGGCGGGGAGCGGTACCTACTCTTCCTCGTAGTGCAGGGAGAGCGGCTCCGGCAGGCAAAGTTCTACCGAATCCATGTGCGCCCGGCGACCATCCTTCGTGCGCCCCCGCGGCGAAAGCAAAGTTTCCGTGGCCGAGCGCCGCGCACTTGGCCCGGGCGCGCTGCGGGCGCGGCGGCAGCGGCGGGCGGGGACCAAAAGCTCGCCCGCGCCTAATGAAGGACTTAAAGCCCCGCGCGGCGCTCATGAATATGCAGCAGGGCCGCACGCGCGCACCCCCCGGCCCGGCGGGACGGCCGATTGGTGGGGCGGCGGCCAATCAGGCGCCAGGGGCGCCGGGGCGGCCCGCGCGCGGCAGGTAGAGGGTGGGGCCGGGGGAGCGGCCTGAGGAGGCGGCGGCGCCACCGGCAGAGCCCGCGGAGGGGCCCGCAGCGCCGGACGGGGCGGCCCCGCTGCCCGCGCTCCTGCTCCGAGCCTCCCCGCCCAACCCCAACTTCGGCAGGTACCTTGGCACGCTCCCGGCTAAGGACTGAGCGCAAAGGTAGAGGATGAAGTTTGCGCCGCCGCCGGTCGCGGCGTTCCGCCCTGGCGGCAGCCGGGCTCGGCTCCCGGCGCGCTCCCCCGACCGCCGCTTCTTCCCTAACCTTTGGAACTGCTCGGCGCCTGGGAAAAACAAATAATAATAACGCCAAGCGCAGCCTGCCGAAGCCTCTGGGTAACTCAACTTTTCATTGTCGTGCGAGTTGCTTTTGGGGGACAGGGGGGGGCGGGCGCGGTCTGGATTTTGATTATGTATATATGATATTATACATAAAAATATATAATTATATTGGTATATAATTTCCTATTTAAAAATTAAAAGCCTCCTTTTTTACGTAATTTAAAAAAGAAAAAAAGACAATCCTAACAAATCGAGCACTCAAATTCACTCCTTAACATCATGGGGTGAAACCGGTATGTGTATTCCTATACAGATTATAATTACATCGTAACACGGGCGTATATATAACGCATATATACCCTGTGCGAATACTTGGGTGTCTAGACGTGTGTATTTAGATATAAGAAAGAGAAATAAAAGCCCCAGAACTGATCAATTTCCTCTGTAAGTGTGCAGGGATTAGAGTGGACTAACTCAGCCTGCCTCATTTTAATGAGATAAGGGCTCCACTGTGGTAGCTCTGCCTTGGTAAACCGGGGAGGGTGCCGAGACCTCTACAGGGCTTGGGGGCTTGGGGGCTTGGATTTTTGTAAAAGCAAGTTTTGCTGAGCTGAAAGGGCATTAAACACACAACCCTCTAGGCATGCCTTCATAAACACCACCGAGCCCGGTTCCTGCAAACCACTGCTTAGAGCCAGCTCAGAGTTGTTCTTCTCTGTCATATGATTAAACTTGTTCCAACACAATGACCATACTCAGATTTAGAGAGCTTGTTCACACTGAAACACACGCACATAACCCCGTTTTGAAAGAATCAGTAATTAATTCGGGATGCTTTTTTTCCCCTGAAATACTATTACCTTTACTTAATCTTACAACTTAAGACATTTTCCAGGTTCAAAGTGATTCTGCCCTTACCAGTGAAAACAGATGCAGGCTGGTTTTGGCCAGGAAAAAAAAAACAACACTGGAAAGACAATAATTTCTTAGAATGCAGCTCAACTTTTATAAAATCTTCTGTGACTGGAGCCTTAACATGATAAAAATGGCAGTCTTTTAGATCAAAACAAATCAGTTCATGCCCTCAAAATGCAGTAATATCATTCACAGATGGAAACACAAATGCCCTCTCCAAATCTGTTTCACAGCATTTTATGAAATAAATACAGCAACAGAACCAAATTCCAAAATATATAGGTTCAATAGACATGTTTGTGTATGTTTACAGCAGAAAGATTCCAGTGTTATGTATTTAACCTTCTCTGGAGACTGGGCCTGCTTCCTACAAACGTGGTATAAATACATTTAAGTTTAGGAATCAGAACTCACAGAGCAAAACTACAGCTCAGACTACTGTATGAAAGCAGGGAGTAAAAGCTTAATTACCAGTAGCATTATGCTGTCTGTATTGTTAAATGTGAACTCTGTAATCAAGATGTAAATTCACTAGTGAGTCCTAGATTAAAAAACTCTGAAATGTAGAGTAAAATTTAAGTACTGTGTAGAAACATCATAGACAAAAAAAATTTGTTTTTACCAAATTTTAAAATGAGAGGCACTAAATCATGTTACTGCATTAGAACATCCTCCTTAAATAATTTGATAAACATAGATTTTGTGATCAAATCAGAACTTGAATATGATGCCTTTATGTATAGTTATCTGTATGACTATAAACTCAAAAACAGGTCCTGCAAACTGATTTACGTGTGCTCATGGGCAAAACATGAAAACGCAAATATATTGTTTGTACTGTATTCCATCCGTCCAAGCATCTGTTTATAGATTTATACCCAAAATTACTATTTTTCAATATTTTCTATTCCAAAATACTTTCAAATCTTTGCATGTTTGTGTGTTTTCTTACATAAAAATCACCCATAATGAATCGCTATACATGTGTAATTTGATATGGTCACTTTTCTGTATTAACTTCCCTGAAATACACCCTCCTTAAGATATGACAGCTAATCCATTTTGAAACTTAGCAAAGCACAGGCTAGCTTCATTTCTATTTTTGTTCATTATGTCCTAAGATTTTATATTCAGGTAGGTGCTGGAAACATGATGGTCTCTCCTTCTGTCCTGATCTGTCTTCTGTAAGCCCTCCTTCTTTTCATGTTCACAGAGCTGCCACTACCTTGTTAGCTTGTCATCCCCCACCCTCCTCTGCACCCCTAAATAATACATTTTTCCTCTTCCCCCCATGAGCCATCACTACTTTTCTACCAACCATCTCTCATCCAAGGAAGCAGCTCTTTCCTGCCAGTGCTGCCTCTTGGAGAACCACAAATACTGTGCTGTCCTTTGCATGTTGATAAACAAAGCAGTTGGCTCTTTCCCCCGGGAACTGAAAGTGTCACCTCCACCAGGCTGGGGCCTGCAATTCCAGCTACATTCTTGAACTTGGGTTTCACAGTTACCGATCAGTTTGGAGAAGGGATGAAAAAAAAAGGTAAGAAAGGTTACAGCAGCCAATAAACTGGGGCTGTGTAGCTTCATTTTCTCAACCAGTTCTGTAGAAATAAATAAAAATAGTAGTACGGGGGTGGGGAAGGGGAAGCCAGATATCAGTTTACTGAATTTCATCAGGGAATACAGAATAAGAACATGCCTGCAAACACACATCTGCACTAACTTATCAAAATGTACAGTGCAAAATCTTACCACAAGGAGTCTATACAAAACAGTGGTAATGGAATCAGAGAGGGGGAAGGAAAAAATCATCAGGAGTGCATGTACCAGTCAAGGGGCATTACTGAGCAGCACCTACATTTCCATGTCTCTCTGTGCATGTAATTTTCCTGTGTGCCAAACAGTACATCTTTAAGCATCTTCATATTTAAATGCTATAGACATTTCAAGGAATCTGAACAGCCAGATTCTTGGAGCACAGCAACTACTTGAAGACAACCTAAGAGGTGAGATTCAGTGGCACTTTGCAGAAGCCGCACAGTGCATCGTGTCCAGTGTGTATTTACCAAAACGAGCAACAAGCTCAAGCTATCAGGGAAGGAGCAAGAATATGAATGTCTGTTAGCTGCTGAGAATTTATTTGGGAACAAGTATGCTGTTAACTTTGGATACAAATTTGCAATACACCATGGAACCTTATTCAAAGTCCAGCTGGAAAATACTGTCTTCAAAAGAGTGTGAAATAAATACCTAAATGTCATCAAATATGTGATTTTCTCTTTAGTTGCAATGACTAATTAAAGAAACACAACTCAGATGTGCTCTCACTCTATGCTATGGTGAGATTAACATTAGAACAATATTGTCACTGTCTACTTGTCTTTTGTTCTTCTCACTGGAAGGCACTTGGTGCACCCCTAGATATTCTGCTAATGAGTTAAAACAACTAACGCCTCCAAAGTTCCAAATTCTGCTCACCTGTTTGTACACAGTTGAACAAACTGTACCAAGTTCTTACTTTAAAGCCATCTGCTGTATTTAGCATTAATTACTTCTTGTTTTGATCTTAGGGAAAAAGCTCACACATCACAATCTCTGAATGTTCCTTGGAACTTACCCACAGTATGTTCACAAATACATGGAGCAAAGCTTTTCGCTTTTGCTGCTACACTCAGTTCCAGCATATAAAAAATGTCTCTGTGAAATAACAGCAATTGCCTTACCATGTTACTGAACTACATTCAATTTATCTGGTCTCAAATAAATACTCCATATTTTCTCCTTGTTTTATTTTCAAGGGCATGGGTATGGGTATTTAAATGACTGCCTTCACTGGTACAGAATAGAAACTGTTCACATGGCTATAAATGAATATTATTCTCTTGACGAAACACCTTTTCCAAAGCCTCTGACAAAAAGAAAAGAAAAACAAAAAAGAATGAAAAAGGGAGCCGCACACACATTGCCTGTCACCCACCCAAAAAGGTCTCCTCCCTAAAGATAATTCCGGCACACACTTCAATATGGGTATCTCACTATTACCCCAAGCTCTTTTTTTAGTGTAAGTTTCTTTAGAGAAACTGAAGTGCATTACTGTCTCAGACAGCCAAGGATAAGATGACTGAGGGAATTCAGTTGCTCTGTTTAATTAATACAGGATTATTTCACTTTCATTTTGTGAAGCTAATAATATGACTGGTGGAATGTCAGTAAAAATTAAATCATAAACTAGTGCAGAACCAAAGGGAAAACTTACTTTAGTTATGGAGTATTCCCAGCAGAAATCTTGAAAATCTTATACATATTTACACTGATAAAATACCACATGTACTTCATGGGATACTGCAAGCTTTCTGCAATCCTTGTGGCATGTGTTTACAGAGCAAGAGTTAACATTTTGAGATTATACATTAATAAATGAGTTGCAGTTATATTGTTTCTTGAATGTTAAGCACCACATACTAAATGCAGGAACACATTCAAGGTCAATGTCCTATTTTAGACCTTTTCAGCAGCTGTGATATTATCATAATCATACTTAAAATATTCCTATAGAAAGAGTAAATTAGCCCTTTTCACTAGAAGGATTATTATGATAAACAACAGATCTGAAAGAGAACAAATTGGTTTTTTATTTGGTTGTTTGTTTGGAGTTTTTTCAGCAATGGAATAAATTTCTGTCCCTTACTGTGATGGCTTTTCTACCCAAGAATTAAAAAAAAAACAAAAATGCACTTTATTCTGTGCTTATATTACCTTTTGGGGTTTTGGAGGGGTTTTGTTTGGGTTTTTTGGAGGCCTCACCTATGTAAAAATACCTTCCTTAAAATGCATTTATGCTTTCTGTTAGAACCAAAACATTCCGGTTGACATCCTATACTATCCCCTATACTGCAGTGAAATGTAATATCCCACTAAACCAGAATGGAAAGAAGAAAACTTAGCATCAGCAGCTATTCCTAAGCAAGATTAGGGGTTTAGCTCTGTCTAATTGAGGGATGAGATGTGGCTCTTGATGGGTCTCTTCCCACTCCCCCACCAGCCCTTCTACCTGACTGCAAGCTCAAAGTTCTAAAAATAGAAGAAGATGGAGCGTAAATATTTCCCCAGTGAAAACACCAATAATCTTTACTATGAGCTGACATGAATTGCTTGTTACACTGCCCTAGGATATCATGGCTTGAAGCGAGAGCGCAGACACGCACAGAGCCACCAACCATCCTCAAAGCTTTTGTAACATCTATTTGTGCATGTCCATGTCGCAGAGGCTCCTACGACATCTGACGTGGAGCTGGTACACCTGCTGTACCAAACGCATTCTCCAGCCTGCCTTCCCCTCAGCCCTGACTCTCCCAGCCCATCTTCCATCACTCCTCTTCCTTTTTCTCCACCTGCGCCCCCTCCACTCCCTTCACTCTGGCATTTTTATTATTAATGTTATTGCTATTATTACTGTCCAAGCATAAGCTGATCCACAGGGGAGCCTGTGTAATTTAACCCCTCAAGCACTAAATTCCTTCACATGTGCCAAAGACACAGGTTTGTTGTTGCCTCCAGCAATATCCCAGGAAGACGAGTGATGGCGGTGTCATATCATCACACAGCGACTTAATCTATTGCGACACCCAGGGAACGGGTAACTGAAGAGATTTACAGAACATGCTCTCTGCCTGAATACAAAATGTTATCCCCTTTACCAACAAACTCAAGTCACATTAAACACAGTGAAACAAATCTTGCCCTCTTACGGCTCATTGTTTCCATGACTGCTTTATCCAATCCTACCCCTGCATTACTTGTCCCACTATACATCTTCTAGCTATGCAACACTTTTTTCAACATTTTTGTTCTCCCTCCTTTGTTCTTCTCATGTTCTCTGATTAACAAACAGCCAGATCATGTTGAACTGCCAAGTAACATAGCCTTGGAAATCTTTTATCCATACCCTAGATGACTGGCACCATCACATCAGGGTTATCTCTACATGCTTTCTCTATGTTGTCTGACGTCTGATGCATGCTTTTTAAAACAGTAGATTAAAGGGGTTGCATTTTTAAAGGTGCAAGGAACACTAAATTCAATAGTCACAGTTTAGCTACAATAAATACCAACATCAGGAAGGCATCTATTTTAAATACTGAAAGCCCAGAAAAGTGACTTTCCAAATGGGTGTCCTGCTATCCATAACTATTAAGGAAGAATGGAACTGTTCTCTCCGAGATCAAGGTGAGATTCTCTATCTTCCAACATTTCACTGACCTGAGAAGTAAGAATTTGGCACAGAATTAATACTGGAGAAAAATTGAACTAGTGAAATGTCCTCAAATCAGGATAAGCTGACTGTGCTGGTGAATCAGAGCTTTCACCATGGGAAATTAACAACTCTGAAACAGTCAGAAGAAACCAGTAACAAAGGCTGAGTTCAAAGGCTCAAGAGTAAACAAATCCTTCCTCACCAAAAGGTATTAGCTACCCTTAACTCATCTCTAGACATCCAGATCTAAAACAGGTAAGACTTCCATTAAGGCCACTGACATCTGTCCCTGTAGTAACATTTCTAATTTTTTTAGTCTGTATACATGCCTTCTTTTAAATGCCTGTATCAGCTGACTGACTGAGCCCTTAAAAATGTAAACTTTGTTTAGAGGTATAATTAGACTCCAGGTCAAATGATTTATTGGGCACACACTTGTATGCACAGGAAGACATTAAGAACCTCTTGTACCTTTCCCCATTAATATGAAGAGACTTAAAGGTTTTCGTGGATATACAGGTCCCAGATGGTAACTGTATGGTTCCAACAATTCGAAAGAAAAGTGGAATTCACCACCAATTGCTCTTTTCCCAGGTCCTTCAGCTCCATCCCCCCGAAAGTCAGAGACCTCATGGTCTTACAGGAAGGCTTTACAGAATGTGTCAGGATGCACCGAGATGCTGTTCACCATGGCTGTATTCATTTGTCCTGAGTGATGGGTAGGAGGTTTAGAACACCCATTACAAGAGTATGTCAGCATATACCAACACAAGTGCAACAATCCTGCTACTCTAGTAGACTTGTACTCTTTAACATTTAACAGAATCAAATTAACATAATTAATACAATACATAGGAATCACATATTTAGAAACTGTTACATTATTACAATTAAAACATTTTTCTAGCTGTATTAGTAAATATGATCAAATGACAGCATAAAATCATAACAACATCCTTCTGCAGCTGAAGTCGTCTATTATCAGCTCTGTTTCTGTCCCATAGCAGCTTCACTCCTATTGACCAGACAGTTAGCCCTATTCAATTATTCTATCTCAAATCAATAGATTGGAGCTCTGTGTATAATGGTTGAGGCGTAAACATTACACACATGTTCTTTCAGCCTAAATTACTCGCAAATTTGGATTTGTATTTTAATTTCTTTTTAAGAAACATGCAAATCTAAATTTGCACCTCGTATTAGGTGAGGGTTTTTACCTCCCACCAGCTCTGCCTCCATTTCAGGTGTTACATTTCCAGAAATTGAGCTTGCCTATGACAAATTTCTGTCTTTCACAGATAAAAAAGGAAAAGTAGGAATTATAATTATTTGATTCAAGTGTGCTGAATAAAGCAATAAAATAGCAGTATAACTTTTAAGCAGATCCAATCAATACTTCTCTGCTAAAACACTCATTCAAGGTGTGAATTGATCCAGAAAGTACAGCCTTTAGACTTACTGCACCTCTGATACTTGTATCACAAACAATTTTTCAATTACTGTAGATGTGTGTGCGTCCGTGTGTGTGTGTGCACCTGTACCTACACCAACAACATGTATATATTAAACTATAGGCTCTTGGTTATATTCATATCTTTACACACAAAAAAATAAGTGGCCAAAAGTAAGCTGAAACAACATGTATACAGAAGTGAATGTCTCCATTTTTCGTTCTGTGTAGAAGCCATCTTACTAACTTTGTGCCTCCAAAGTCCCCACTTCCCTGCTTACAGAGCTTCCAGGTCAGCTGATTTGAAAGCACAGCGAGTTACAGTGTGTGTTACAGGCTGTACTCACCTGAGAGCCAGATTTTATGTTCCTTTCTCAAACAAATGCATGTTACCTTGAGTAGCACCCCTCCTAACGCTTTAGCATTGCCGAACAGATTCCTCATTACCTACAATGTTTTAACATAGTATAACAGATTCCTGACTACCTTATTCCTGAAAGCACATCCATTTCTGTGCATCTAGGAAATAGATCTAATACTAGCACCATAATACAGTATCTTTACTGACCAGATAACCCAGAATAATATCGTTACAACTTAGCAGGAGTTCAAACAACACTACCCAATGAATTACTGATTTTCTAGGGAACACCCTTGCTGTTACCTGCCTTGAACCCATCCAGGACTATGTCTCCAAAGCAGCTGAAGTTTATAAGCATGAGGATGATGCCAGGGAGCTGTTACAGTAAGAAAATCTAAAAGCAATTTCTGCATGCAACCATTACACTGTGATTGTTAAGAGACAGATAAGAATTTCTCTAACATTGTCAAGGAAACAATAGGCTTTAAAAATTTGGAAAGGCTTTTAGAAATAAAATATCAAGAGGAAAAGTTGCAACTCAGTCTTCCCACTGACCCATTTACCCTAACTTCAGATTATCTGCTCCCAAGGCATTAACATAAACTTCTCCAGCTGTATAAAGGCCATATCTCTATTCTTTAGCACTGTTTGCATTTAGTACACATATTTTCAGAATGCTAACAGTCTTTTATTCAATAATGATTTTGGCAGAAAAACAAGAATCAGCTCTCTTTTAATGTTATTTTTCTAAATAAATTCTCTAAACCTGATTGAGTTAGATCCTTGAATCATGCTTTGGAAGATGCAACTCGAAATTTTTGAATAAAGTGAAGCACTTAAGCAAATCAGACTTTTATTCTTCATCCACTGAGAAGCCTGAGATTTAAGATGAAAGAGCTGGGCTGCCTTTCTTTCTCCTTATCCTGCAAGGTCCCTTCATTTTCCCTGTTTTCCCAGTAGATTTACTTGTAAATCTGGTGACAGCCACATTTGAAGTCCTGAGGTCTGACTCCTGACCTCAGTTATGTTAGCCCTTCCCTGCAGAAGAACTACCCCTTGGATCACTGACTTGCTATTATTCTATGGTTAATAGACCTGAGCTGTGCAATATTTTTTTATCTGGCTACAGTCCTATCTCTAAATTCTCTATTTTGAATGAATACCGATTTTGTGACATGAAGTCTGCTATATAATGAAATGCAAACAATGAAAAGGCTAAATCAGTTTACAAAAAATCTATTTGTCAAACAGTGTGGAGATGCTCCCAATTTAGTCTGGGCAGTGCATGCAGCTCTTGATAAGGGAGTTAAAACCGAGCCGTTCCACTGCATAAAAATAAAAGCATCTGCAAGAGAGGCATTTTCTTTGGGAGAATCTTCCCTAGAACCTGTAGCTAATTATTAAAAAAGATTTTAAAATAAAAAATAAATACACCCCCTTTGGATTCTGCAGGAATTTTCCAACAGCCAGGAGCACTGTTACAGGAGGTAACAGCAAACGCCTCCCCAGCGCAGTCCCCTTATGTCACATTTGCATTTCTATTCAGCTACATTGCCTGACAATGAAGCAAATGGGTCTGCCTTATCTGTACAATTCCGGACAACAGAGATTTCCAAGCCATACAATGGAACGAGCTTAACATTCAGCACTCAGCACCTCCCGGTGTACCCCCTGCCCGCCCCCAGCCCTGGGGGGACGGCAGGCACACAAACACCTGGCCACGCCACAGCCTGACACCCTTCACGGCATCCGAAAAGCAGCCGCTTAAAAGAAGAACAATAAAATACAAGAAAAAGCGATCGAGACTTTTAAGGAGCTTGCCAGCCTTGAGGAAGAAAATAGTACCAACCCTCGAGATTTTCAGGCTTTGTTTGGATCGTAGAGGAGTGTCCCTGGAATGTAAAAGTAGATAATATCTAGTCAACCATTTGTGATTCCCGTCGTTCCTTTTAGGCTGGTATTTAATACCGAAGATGAAATCTACATATCCTTTTATCAGGGAAATTTCATATCACCCCAGTTTTCATTAGAAAACCTTTAGCAGCTAGGCTGGCTAACTCATGCCATTTCATTGCACTATGAGGAAATTTCCGGCTAATTCCTTCAAAATTAATATCGTCTCATTTAAAAGTTAGAAATTACACCAAAAAACCTGCACAAGCTGAAACCTCCAGATCAAACTTGTGTTATGACAGGACTTAAGCCAGATATAATACGACTAGGGCTTTAAACAGCAAGGAAAAAAATTACAGTGACACGGTTCTGTAGACACTTTGGCTCTAGTCTGGCTTTCCATGAGACAGATATATAGATATATATATATATACACACCGTATCTGTCTTCTTGGCCCTCTCCCTTGCTCTTAAATGCTCAGGGTAACAAATTAGGCCTATGCACTCCATCCAGAGTAGGAGAAACTTTGTTGTGAAGTGGGTTATCCACATGTTTATTTGCATACACAGAAGTAATCTAGGGTAGCGAGCATGGAGAGGGAGGTGGGAATATGTCCATCTTTTTGTTCCAATTAGTATATCCTAAAGCACAATATACCTTTTCTGTAGCATACTGAATTTTAAATTGCTAGCTTATACTTTAATTGTCCTGAACTTCCTGGTAAGGTTATTCCTTGCTGCTGAACAAATTCTGAATTTCTCCCCAGAGGTGGTTTCAACGAGTAGTGATTCTCTCTTTTTCTCACTCACACAGTTTTGAAGATTTACAGGCATGAGTAACATCATGTTAACATAAAATGATATTATTATTGCCAAAAAACAAGACAGTAAGCACAGAGACAGTGAGGAATGCAGAACACTCACTTGGATTCAAAGGAAATCCATTACAGCCTATTGTTTTAAATTTTACTAATACTGATACATCAAAAGCTTCTGTCTTTGTTGCCTTTGCATGAGTTGGAACAAGAGGCTGCAGTACAGTCTGCCTCTTCAAGTGCTAGTAAGAGAACAGCCAACTTCTATTATCCTTAGTATTGAGAATGTCCTTATTGCCAAGAAGGTATGAAACTAGCACTGTCCTGGTATCACACCTCCTAAAGTATTGCAGATCCCTCAAATGCTATCAAGGTGACACATCACTTTTACCTTCAACTATGCAGATGTATGAGCAAATTTCATATAAGGGGTGTGCATATGGTGCAGTGCAGGGCAAAATTTAGACCTTAAACTTGCTATGATAAAGATAAAACATAGAACAAAATTAAATAACTGCTACTAACATGTCAGTATTTTAAAATATTTTTCTGAACTGTAGTGTTAGAGATATTATGAGGTATCACATACTATACACTGTTGGAACTACTTGTTTTTGTTGATTTACGAAAACAATTAGTACAGATAAAAGAGAGAGGCAGAGAAGAAAAGAAACCAAGGAAGACATTTTTCCACAGATTGGTCCAAGGTTTGCTTTAATCTCAAATCAGATCGTCTAAAAAGATTATTGTAACTATCCAAATGAAAATAACTCCTTCTGCCCCCTCATTAACATGTAAGGACAGAACTTGCAGACTACACCTTGCTAAACGCATACATAGTTTATGCCTGTGTATTGCATTTGAAGATACCTGTCATGGTGGTTTCTACAAGCCTGTCCCTTCTGGAGTAGACTAAGCAACACAGCTGACCCAGAAGGATTAGATGAGAAATTCAACTAATTAATGAGCCCTGCAGGCAAAACATCATTTCTTCTGCTCTTTGGGGCATTTACAAGGTCATCTGGTTTGTTGTTTTTTTTCCTCAGCATCAGGTCAGACTCCCTCATCTGTCAACTTACACAGGATTTGTAAGACAATAGTGGCCACTATCAAGCCAAACATGGTACATTTTGTCCAATTCCTACAGTAAGGGAAGAAGTGTTCTGGCCAATTCGGCTTTAGCAAAATACGCTTCTCTAATGTTACTTTGCTCTTCCAGGGGCAACAGTTTAGAATTACAAACACAATATTTTCCATTTACAAAAATATTCTGGAACACAACTTCAGTTATTCTGAAACACAGCTCAACTCCCCCATCCTGCTCTGTTGCCTTTCTTTGATCGCTTTTCTGAGCATCACATGGCACAGTTTTCTTCCATCTGCCAGGGAAGTTTCCCAAAAAGTTCAAGAAATGAGGAATCCAAATAGGAGACATGTTCAGACAGAACTCAGAAAAATGATGGGCTCACCTCATCTGTTTCTCTAGCAGTATGTGCGCTGTTACCATCCAATGGCCTCTTTAGTAATAAACTTGTCCCACCTCCCATCTGCTCTTCTTGCTGGCCTCCTGCCACTTCAGCCTCAGTCCTTTCCTGTCTTCAAGATGTCATTCAACTTCAGTTGCTCCCCTGATCCATTTGTTTCTCTTTCCAAGTGAGATCAAGCATACATCTTTCTATGTCTCTCGCTCCAGCCTTTAACTTCTGCTCCGTCTTTTTAGTAAGTGTCTATATTTCTGCTCCATTTATCATAGCTGGCAGTATGCACTATGCAGGTGTCAAGGAAACCAAGAGAGAGTTCACTATTCATGATACTGCCTTTTCAGCCTTCTTGTGGCTTGCCATTGAGTGTCAGCTCCTTAACACTGAGCTATATGTTGAGAAGAATATGTATCAGTTGAAGACAAATTACTTTAAGCCAATACAAGAGAATGTAAAGAAATAAGGCTGCTTTAAAGTTAGACTTTTGTAGCCTGATCTCCTTTATATATTTTTCTTTCTTTTGTTTATTGCCAGAGCTTTTATGTCATTGCTACAGTATTTTTCCTTACTGGTTAAAAAAAATCTGTACAAAACATTGCATGATGCTGGGCATAACATGCACACAGACCTTTGTAGATGTGAAAGCCTAATGCTTAACTTGCTTTTCGTGTCAATGCAGACTTGTGTTTCACTTGTAATCCAGCTCAGAAAAAGAAACATTTTGGACTCAGCAGAAAAGAAGTCAAAACTAAATCAGAAATACCTGGCTGGCTTTCTGCAAAACTCCTCCCACATCCTCTGCTGTCCTGAGCAGGGAGGAGGCATAGCCTCCCCCAGCCGGCTGAGCCCAAGGGAACTGCGTGCCTGCTACCAGCCAAGAACAACTGCCTTTAAAGACAACACTCAATAACAAACATACAGTGACCAGCAAACCACATTTCTATCCTGGGAAACTGGTTTAATTCATTGTTGCACCTGAGAGAAACTTCCCCATATGTACAATACTTCAACACAACACAGGCAATTAAAAGACACTGCAGCATTAAAAGTCCAAGTCCTATTGCAGTGATTGCTTTAAAATTTGAGATAGAGGGGGTTTTGTTTATTTATTTGAAAATACTTTTCATTCTGGCATTTCAAGTACGGTGAAATATCTCTTCATGACAAACAACAGAGTATTAGGAATAACTTCACTATCATAAGAATCTAGCTTAGCAAAGAGAGAGCTGATTTGATGAGAATTCACAACCTACATATATGAGAGAAGTTTTCAGGCCAGACAGTTCTTTGGACAAATGCAGGTAAGACATATGATGGAACAAGAAGAATTGACCATTGAGGTTACTAATACATGATGGAGCTTGAATTATTTTGCATAAAGTGAAGTACGAAAGTTTCCACTATTTTTAACCCATGATATACAGTCAAGCTTCATAATCACTACAGTCCAATTTAAATTCAAACTCAAGAAACTTCTTCTAGAGTGAAGTGCACACACCCAACATGAACGCAATTCACTACTTTTTATTCCATGTGACAAAGGCCAGAGGACAGGCACCCTTTATAATCATTCATTTCTAAACACTTCTGTCCAGGCCACCTTCCTTTTTCTACTCATCATTATTGTGACAACAACAACAATAAAGGTAGAATTTTTCTTACAGGAAAAAAAGTCTCCATTTTCTGGCCTAGCTAAGCATCATTTTTTCTCCTTACCAATACTATTCTTTAAAACAAGCCTGCAAAACGGTCCTGTGACCAAAGCCTCATCTGACAACTTTTCACATCTTCTTTCACATAATTTCTGTGAAAGTGAGTAGTACTATTGATGTAAATACAGACATAAAAATAAAACTGAGGGTCAAACATTAAAATTTAGTTTAATGCTTTGCAAAATTTCTCAGGGAAGTAAAGTTTCATATTTCTCCCACACTGTAAATATTATGTTTCAATTTGAAATTCAAATCTGAACACTTACCAGGTAATTTGCTGGAATTTCCCTCTTCTGCTAACAGGCAATAAAACATATTCTAGTCCTCTGATCAACTATGTCCCTTTGAGTTATTCAGAGACCACTACACAAAGTCCTCACTTAAAGAAAATTGTAGAATATGCAATTGCTTTAAGTATCATAACCTATTTTCTATCACTGTTATACCACCTGAAAAAAATCCACACCTACAGAAGAAGGTCAACAGCATGGAGTGGGTCAAGGTTATGGCTGAAGCAGCGGAAAAAGTGCAGGACAGCGACACACTGGGAACGGGCAGCACAACTATGTGGGCAACACATGTGGCATATTACAAGCAATGGCAGATTACAGTGATATAATGAAGGGATGCCTCTCGTACCCTGAAAGACAAGGACAGCGTAAGACAAGAACCCATCCAATTATCTCTACTCTTATTTTATTCCTCATCCTTCAGTCAACTATCTCAAGCACGGGAAGCACCCTCTTAAATCAATCCTACGTTCATTCCATTTATCCCTTTACAGGTATGCTCATTTTATTCTGGTCCACTCGGCGTCTGGCACGACTGAGAAGAACAAATTAATGTGAGCATAAAAGTCTAGCAGGCTCCATCTGTAAGGAGTGACCACGTATTTTCCTTGTCACTTTTCCTCCCCTTTACCCAAGTGCCATAAACCAGCCTCTGTGGCAACAAAGATATTTAGTACCCCATGCCATCATGTGCAATGGGGCAAATCCACACCCTGTTGACCACCACTCCATGGCTGTTTGCCTTGTCTCTCTGGTTCGGCAAGTCTGTGCTGATGGCACCTGTTAAAGCTGCTTCAACTAAGCTATTCTGCATTTGTCTGGCTGGATTTGGACTTCCCGGATCCCTGACTGAATACAAAGTGATTTGAAAAAACGGTGTTTGGCAACAAGCACAGTGGGGAGCACACTGCGTGTTGGTATACAAGAGCACAATGTGTTCTTCATAACATCACTGAGGGAGCATGCTGCTTGAATCTCTCTGCTGTCGAGATCAAAATGGTCTCCTTTGTTGTCAGCTGTTTAATAGCAGCTGTTTAATGTAATTCCAAATGATCTGCTTGAATGAAGTTGTCATTCTTGCAGTTCACTTTAAAGTAGTGCGAAAAAAAAAAGCCCCACAGTTTGATCACGTTATTTTTCTATTGTTCTTATGAAAAGTTGCACTCTCTTGTATTTCTCCTAGCCTATAAAAATAATAAAATTCCAAGTTCTTGAAATAAAACATGAATTTGAGGGGAAAAAAAAAGAGGTAATATTTCTTTCAAAACACTTTCCTTTCAGACACTCAAAAATGGTTTGATTAAAAATATCTCTGCTACTAAAAAAATACATAAAGAAGTGAACTTGTCTGCAAATATGTGAACAACCAGAATATCTATTTCTATAGGTATTTCAAGATGTTTTCCCTTAATGGGGGTTATAATTTATTTATTGCATTTCATAAAGCAGAAAAAGTTGTAGTAGAATGTTGATACAATGAAAAAACCCATATGCACTGTTCTTGATAAAGCAATTTAGTTTACAGAAATATGCTTTTGTATCGTCCCTGGGTTTTGTTAAAATCTGATACCAAAAACGATAATAAGGATCATAATCTGTAAAAATATTTGCAGTTCTTTGGTGAACAATAGAGGGCACTAACGTTTCTAATCTGGCAAACGCATCACGCGCCAGACAGACAAAATAGCAGTGGTACTTGTAGCACACAAACCACATCATATATGCTAAATACGTAGATAGTAGAGAGGATTTCTCTCTCTCAGAAAAGTTCTTTTTGTCCTCTGAACTTCTCTTTTTTTTCCCCCTGCAGAAAGTAGGATGTGATAATAACACACTAATACTTGCAGCCTTTCAAAGTGTTATTTTCTTTTGTTCATTGAACAAAGCAGATGTAACTTTTCCTCATAAAAATCCTTCTTCTGGGTACTTTCTCACCACAGTCCTCTCTGTTTACCTACAGCTGTGTACAGTAGTTCAAGGTAAAGCAATTCCACTGATAAATGCAGAAGCTAAAGGGTGCTTAACGTGTGTTTCCTCTGTTCCAAGCAAGCTAATGTAGAAATATTGCCTACAGACACCAGTAATTGAGAGATCCTGGGGCACCACCTGAATGCTCTAAAATAGAAAGGCTTATCAGAAACTCTTACACCACTGAAGTATTTTAGGCAGTTTCACTTAGCTCTGAAAAGATGCAGCTGCTGAAAGTGGTACTTTCAGTATAAAACACAGAGCAAGTATTTTAGAAGGGTTCTGCACCTTAAACTACCTTTTCTCTATAAGCACTAGAAACACCCATTTAGAAAGCAATTCAGCCTTTTTCCCAGAATAAATCTCAAGAAGATAAAACCTTTGTTAGAAATGCTAGTAGCTGAACCCCATCTACCTTTTTTAAATGCTTACCAGTCTCTCTCCTTGCTATTCAAAACCAGGTTTATTTCTCAGCCTTGGAGACTGAAACTTTGGCAAGAGAGACTTAAATACCAAACACCAACTAATAGATTGTTGCTAACATTGTGAAACATTGGTAAATGTGCTGTGATTAGCTCAGAATAACTTATCTGGAGAAACATAAGAAATACTAGTATTCTGGTGCAGCAATATCAGCAGTTATCTTTAACGAAAAACAAAATATATCTCCCTGTACACACTGTAGACAGCAAAGTCTTCATGAATTACATGGTTTAATTTCTGACTCCTCAATTTTAGAAGCGACGCATCAGCTTTTCAAAGCTGCCAAACACTATCAGATTATAAGATATTATCATCTTGTCCAAGTCAAATGATACAGCTTTAAGGCCATGTTAAAAGCTAGGCTCAAATCTGAAAGCTGGACTCAATTTACTTATACTGCAAAGGCAAGATACACACAATTAGGGAAAATAACTCAAATTTCTGTCCCAAATCAGCCTGAAATATTATGAGTCGCCACCTTCCAGTCTGGAACATTTAAAGACTTTCTGGCCATAGATCTGAATAGTGAATGCAAGTATTAGATGTTCTTTATTTGACTATACTGTAAAGGTCAAAATCCTACACATTATTCATGCAACTCTCATTGGAGTTTTCTGACGTCAAAAGATTATTCCCTAACTTCAAAGAGGTTTGTGTTATTTGGTTGGTTTCTTTTTGTTTTTCTTTTTAAAAGACCTTACTGCAAGCATTCTGCCTTTTGTATCTTTATTGTGGCATTGAAGAGACTGGCCTTTGCATATTTCTCCATTTGCTTCAAGCAGTCATAAGAGACATTGCAAACTAGCAGGTAAAATACAAGCCGTGCTATGAGGGATTATCATTTCGATTCAGCATATTATATTAAGTGCTATCATACTGATGGCACTCAATTGTATCTTACTGACTGTCTTGAGAGGCAAGTAACAGCCAGACACAAACAGTATCCGTGATGCTGCCCAATACAAAAGAGAGCACATTCTGACAATGGAGACAAGTTGTTGCTTATTCCCATCCTAAAATTATAAACAGGTGACAGACCCATGGACACTAAGATGCTTTGTATACAAGAAAACTGCAGCAGGTCAACAGGCATAAACATACACAGATAGATAATACATACATAGGGTACATGAAAAAGAAGAAAAGTTTAAAAATTGGATAAAGATAGGAACCTTTGATAGGCTGTATTTTAATGAACCATTTTGACCAACTCATGGCCATTTTATCAGACTTCTATACAAACATTGAACTCAGACCATAATAATTTTGCATAAAGATTCAAGTTTCTATCATTCATCTTTCTATTTTCCTTGCCTATCCTTCAGCAGCTCAGCAATGACTGCTATCCCCTATCACACTGTATGTCACACTTGGCTGTCTTGCCATCATTACTTGAAGTCTTTACCCAGGTCAGAAACTATGCTGGCTTTAGCATTCTTCTTTCCCCTACATCATAACTGTTCTTAAAAGTTAAGTGTATCACAAAACTGCTAGATATCTAAAACTGTAGACTCCAAATATTTTGAAGGACACACAGTATAACTTGTCTCTGCTACTTAAGCCCACTCCTACATTTTCCCCAAGCTGTTGCCTATCATTTCAAAATACTGGTTGTCCTTTCTGTCTTCTCAATGTCAGCATCAACGTTATTTTCCTGCCATTTTGCACATTACACAATAGTTTGTGTGCACCAATAGAGGTATTAGCATTACCGGTTCCTAGTCCACAGTTTTTATTTGATGGATACTTACAACTACACTGGGCCAAATTTTATTACTAGTTACATCATCAAATTTGGACTCAAAAGGATTTGCTTCATTAGAGTTAGAAGGGACTTATAGCAGCACAAAACTTATCTAAAGACTGATGAAATAAGGAAACACCTTTATCATACAATGACTCCAACAAGGTCGTTTTTATTATTTTCCCTTTATTATTGACCTGCCAGGAACACTCACCAACATGGCTTAGAAATGCATTAGGAAATACCTAAACTATTATGCACAACTGCTCAGACACTAGAGATTTTCAGAAAACATCCGAAGTCCTAGAAAACATATATGTATCACACACATATGATTTTTAGAACTTTCAGATCATCTTTGTGCAACAAATTCAGATACTCAATCCAGAACAGCCAGAACAAAGATTGTTATTGCAAGAAATACTATAGATGCCATTTATTGTATTTGCTTCATATTCACTCTTCAAGATTTTCTGTAACTAATTATTTGATCTCTGTCCTGAGTCTTTAAGGGGACTATGTTAATAGCCAGTTGGAATTTTGAAAAAAATAAATCCAAGACAATGGAAACAGAAATAAATTTGACAAAACTCTAGCCTTAAAACCAGGTGAACACTGAACCTCTCTTACTCCTTGCAGTATGAGGATGAGGGGTGGTTATTCATTCTGATATAAATTCTCACCCAGGGTTTTTCCTCTGAAAGAGCAAAGAAGCAGCAAACAGTGTAGATGCTGGCACAGCAAAGGTGTGCCGATACTGACACCAGTGCCAGTGCTGGCTGCACTCTGTACCAGGGAGACTCACAGCACTGAATTGGTAAGTGCCTTCCACATTTTATGAATCCCTACAGCAATAGGTAGTTTTCAAAACAAGAAGCAAGTCAATCAGCAAATTGCTGAGCATATCCTTGGAACCAAAAGTATTTTCCTACTTATCCTCCCAGCCCTTCAATGCAGAAGTATTATTTTAAAAATAATTAGGTACTCCTGATGCCTAAATGCAAACATAGAAAAGTCACTTCAGACTCCAAAAATCATGAATATTCCTCCTTTTAAGCAGGAACCTATTTCTTAATGGGAGGACATGACTTTGAAATGGTTTGTCTTTTTTCCTTTCCATAAGCAATACACAAGAAGTTCAATTATTCATAAGAGGGACTAGTCATGTAAATGAGGTCTGGAAGACTGAGCACCATGTTGCCAAAACACATCTGAAAGCACAAAAGACAATTTTAGACCATCCCTCCATGCTAGGAGGATGTGATCTCAAGAATCCTGGAGAAGGCAGGTTTCATAAATCAGCATTTACACCACATGGGGAGACCACTTACAGCAAGTTAGAACATGTGGTGTGAAGTTTTACAACAGGAGATTTACAACAGGCAGAGTCAATAACACAGCAACAAAACCATAGAGCACCTGTGTGTCAAATGATAGCCTGAAGAACAAAGCATTGCTCTCCAAACTCTAGTGTACATGAAACCAATGCCTTGATTCCTCCAGAAGGCTGAGGTTTGATGGGCAACTATATTCAGGCGATTCACTAATTCTTACAGAATGTCTTCATAAGGAGCATCTCCTGCTCTTTAAAACAGCAATTCTGCCTGCTTCAATCAGAAACGGGAATGATTTAGTATTTTTGTTGGCTGGTTATTTTTAAGAGATCTACTCTAGATTAGTCCTGCTTGAGTGGCATCATAAATGGCTCCATTCCCCAGCAGTAGTCTACTTCAGATGGGAACCTGACAACCTCTACTTAGTGTGTCTTTCATAGCACACAATGAAGTGTGAAAACTGCTGTGAGAAAGCCTGTGTTTCAAAACAAACCATCTCGGTAATAAGCACTTAAAACCACTTTTTATTAATATATTTCTTTGTGTATAAAACAAAAGCTTAATGCTACAACAGGCCTTGCACAATGTTTTTGTTTGTTTCATTGCATTTCTTTTTTTTCTCTAAATGAAGTACTGCAGCAGCATTAGAGCGTCCAAAGTAAATTATTTGAAATAAAACGTTAAGGCTTATGAAAGAGTTGCTTTTTTCCTCATCACAGCTTAATAATGTGTGGTTTTCAACCAAAAAGCTTAATCAAAATCCAAAGTGGAAATCCTAAATTAGTAAATATTGAATTTAACCACTTTTATATCTCAGGTATTAGCAAATACCTTTGGTCTACAGAGATACAGCCCCTTCTAATCCTTATCTGAATTTGCAATTAAGACTTCAGAGCTACAGATATCTGTACACAGCTCTGTACACAGTTCTGCTCTCTTATTTTTAAATGATTGGACCCAAATCAAATCAGTCTTCAAATACATTGGAAAGTAAATGTCTGATGTCTAATTGAACTAATAGATAACGCTCTTTTTAATACAGTTAGTGCTTAGTGTGGGCTTCACACAGACAGAAGCAAGGGGAGGGAGAGAATTAGAAAAAATCTGCACAGAAAACCTTGTCATTATATTATTACCATGCAGTTCCTTGGTATAGAGTAAAGCTAATATTTACAAATTATTTGTGTTGCCGTTGTCGATCCCCTCCCCTCTGAAAAAAAGAAGAACATCTCTGAACGCTTTAGGAGTCAGATTCTTCTTCTCTTTCACTAATTGTCACCTCCAATAGGACATTGTAAGGGCCTGAAAATGAAGCACTTATGAGTTTTCTTTTCCAATCTCTTGTGGGCTTCTCTCAGTTTATCGCAAATGAACAATCGTGTTGGAAGGGGCACCGTCTGTTTAATGTCATTAGTGATTGTTTCATAAAACAAACAGCCGCTCCACCATTCTGCTGCAGTTAATCTTAAATCTAAACGTGGCAGCACTTGGGGAGAGTCTCAAACATGGTTTGTTCTAACCAATGCAGGGCTCTTAATCTATTGCAAGTCAAGGCGCTTATCTCTCTGCTCAGCTCAGAGCAGTGATTTCTTTGTCCAAATATCAAACCAAACCCAGTTAATATCATGCTTCCAGCCTTTTCCCAAAGATTTTTCCTCCTTAAATTGCGGCCAAAGCTTAAGGCATATTTATTTATTGCTTATACAATTTCATGCTTATTTTTCAATATTAGCAAAGTCAAACTATTTCCAAGTTGGCGCATGAGGGTATTTCAATGAGCTTAATCAGGCAGGTGAACTGATAACTTGGAGATTTACCTAATTGTGCTGGAAACCCCTTCATTCTGGATTAAGCCTATAATGGCATATGTGTTTATAACTATTGAGGATTTTTATACAAAGGCTCAAGTCAAAGGGGTATTAATCACCTTAAACTTTCATTCATGTTTGTAGAAGCAAAGGTTGCCATCACTTCATGGGATCAAATTTATAGCAGCAGCAGCCAGTAGAATCCAACAACACAAAAAGACACCAATAGCCAATCCTAGTGCTGAAGAAAAGTTCACAATAGTTTCTGCCAAATGCCTCATATTGCTCCATGAGAAAAACAAGTTTATCCCATACGCTTTCCAGTGCTGCCACACCCTTATCTGGTACACAAAGATGAGCATATTTCGGCAGCTTGCATATTTTGGAAAATGACAGCATGTGTTTACAAGTGTCTTTGTGAAAATATAGAGATAATACCTATAAAGCACTTGTATACAATAGATTTGAACTCTCCTCTCACTTCTTTTAAATCTGTTCAAGTCTAGCATTGATTCCAAAGTCCTGAATTTTAAACAAATGCGTATGTGTGTTCTTGCAAAGTCAGAAGAAAAAAGTTTCTTCTGAGCAAATGGTAAACCAAATGAGTGGGTCTGAATAAGAGGACACATATCTCTGATGGCAAGTGCTTGTACAATGAAAAAAAAGTTTTGCTGCTCAAGGTAAGCCTAGAGCAAAGTTTTGGCCTTACTGTTACCAATGGTATCATGCCCTAGGCCCCAAGAACAAAAGTCTCAACAGCAAAACAATCCTGAGCATCTGTTCACTAAGAAAGAATTAAATTCAAAGAAGGATTAGAACTTACCTCTTTGAGAATTATTAGACGTAAGCAAAAGTCGTGTCAGGCAAACCAAACACTGGTGGGCAGGTATACCTAAAACATCTTCTACGATGCCACAATATGGTGTAAATATTTATATACACACACACATATACACATATATAAACACATATATATATATATATATATATATATATTTTCCCTGGTTATACTTAGCATTTTGAGTTACAGATGCTTTTCAACATGGTGAAAGTATACAAATATTTTTCTTTCTCTTCATTTAGAAAATGCAAAAAACCCCAAAACTAGCAACACACGCAAGCCCCCATTCTTTTATGGCCTATCTCTCAGGACCTGTATTAAGCTCTCTTAATAAACACAGGCAATTGCCTTTTTCTTTTCTCTTTAAACAAAAAAATAAAAGGGGAGGAAAAAGAGAGAGAGGGCAAATCAATTCAGTTCAGGTTTTTCCACATCTTCATATCACTTCCCATCTCAACTGGCTGGAGTAGAATTTCAATTAACTGGTAGGAGTCCAAGAGAAGCCTGGCTGCCTCTGTTGCTCCCGGTCATGCCCCATAATTGTAGAGGGACCTGCATTTTTCAGCCAATGACACAGCTTACAAAAATAGATACACTGAGTTATTTGATAAAGGAACCAAAGCCTGTCACTCCTGTTCAAGTGCCAAACAACAGGAGAGCAAGTGCGATTGTGTTCAGATCCCAAACTGGCTGGGTTCATTATCCCACAGAACCATCTTATGTTGGGTGGTAGAAGGAGGGGGGAAGAAAAGAAAAAAGGAGGTGGAGGGGGTGGGGAAGAAGCATCACATGCAAGCCAATCAATTCAAAAGCCTCCTTTTTTTGAGGAAAATTAACTGCCATGTTTCCAGCCTGTCACCCTTCCAGGAAGCTCTCCAGTGTGAGGCACAAGTGGTATCTTTTTGCATCTACTACACATCTTTTTTTCAGAGAGGAGAAATGTTGGCAGGTGTATGTCCCCTCTTGTGTTCAAAAATAATCATGATTCCCAAGTGAAATTCGTCTGAAGACCAATTATTAAAGCACTGCTAAGAAATAAAAAAACTGCTAACAGCTCTCTGCACCAAAATTTTGGGCATGTAACTCAGTAGAGATACAAAACCTAATCTCTGATACATTTTACTGGACAAATAATTGATACTTTAAGAAAATGTATCTTTATCAAAGAGAAAGATACATGTTCATAACTAAGTGGCTGATAGAATATCTTTGGTTTATAAGAAACAGACAAATGGATGTTTGTACTTTTATTTACTCTTAGTAACAGCCACCAACACTGTCCCAGCATTTATCTTCTTCTCTTCATCAGATTTATTTCTGAGCATCAGAAGTATTCATGTCTATAGCAATTCAAACACGAATACTAAATGCTCCATAATGTTCAATATTTCTTGATTATATGAGTCATGTAATATTACAAACTATATTTTCCCAGAAATATGTTGCAGTGCCTGTCCTACACAGCCTCATAAGCAAACAAGACAAGTGGAGTGAGTGCTGTTGTAGCGGTACTTTATGCTTACCATATGCTTACAGGTGTGCCCCATACTTTACAGATTAAGAAAAAAATAGGTCACTGAAGGTGATTAGGCCCCTCCTAATGCACCGATGTATTAAGTTAGTATTTTCTACTTTATAATCAAGAACTTGTACGCAGATTTAAGGCTCAATTATTGAAAGAGCCAGTGAAAATAAAGCCATAATTATGAAGTGCAGACTTTCCACTTTCAAGGGCCAATTCAGGTCAGATGAAATATATTTGAGTAAACTCAGTCATTAACTCTCCGCAGATCTTGCACACCTACCCCTGAAGTCAGAGTTTATTTAGAATCTGATCTGAAACAGGGTCTATTCTCCTCCTTTTGATATGTCAAATGCTGTCATACAGACGAAACCCTCACACTGCTCAACTGTCTTTCCCATCACAGACCCTGATTCATCTTCCCCACAGGTATAAAGGGAGGGCAGCAGACCTGCTGCTGAGGCCGGTACCAAAACCTGAGCAAACACCAGCAGGGTGATGCTGTTAGTCCCCTCTCAGCAATGCAAAGCCATCCAGAAGCCCTTGTTCTGGTGGGAACTACAATAAAGAACCAAAGGACAATTCCCAGCAGAAGCAACAAAATATTCCTTGATCACCATAAACTTCAGATTTATTTGTATTTGGATAACAATACTAATTCTTGCATCTATCCTGGAAAACTTATGCCATGCTCTTCCTTCTCAACAAAAATGTCACTATGCTGCCAAACAAGTAACCACTCAGAGCACTGGGATTGGTAACTCTGCACATAAAATAATCTCTGCAAATAATCACCTCCCAGTTTCTCTCATCTTCCTTTTCTCAGTTCTTGCTCTTCCCTCTCTTAGTTACTTTTCTCATTATTTTATCCACATATTAATTCCCCCTGCTTTGCTCTTTTCATTCCTCTCTGTCCTTTTTTGTCTCTACTTTTCAACTTTATGTCTGAACAATAATTTTAATTAAATCTGAATTTCAGAAGTCTAATTTAAACGCTCCTGACCAAACACTCTATTCAGCAACCCCTTCCATTTAAAAAGAAAGACAACTCCAAACCAAAATGCCACAAACAGACAGGAACATGTGATCCCACGCTTACAAACACACAGGAATTTGCGCTGGTTGGAAGTTCAAATACCTGAGTGCTTTGTTTATTAATAATATGGGTACAAAGCAAAAAGAAACACTCAGGACTACAGCCTAAAAGGCCATCCTGATAGGCGAATCTGAAGGCAATCACCAACACTATTATATTTTTGCTTATCAAAAGGCTATTTCAACAATGAGATACAAACCCTTTAAACAATGTAGACACTTGGTCTTTGTAACAGGGGTTGCCATACAGATCAGGCTGGCTTTGATTTCTGAGTACTGCAAATATGGAAAATTTAAGTCTACCCTTTTAATTGGCACTCTGGGCAGTTTACTTAATCAGTTGAACACCTTCAATGAATGAATTCCCATAGGAAAGAAGGTTTCATAATCTATTCACTAGGAATACCAATTATTATTATAAGAAATATTGTTATAAGTATTATAAGAAATGTTCTTCCTTCCTGACTGCTACTTTGTCACTATAACACCCCTTAAACTGTCCCTGCTTAGTCTTGTTAGGCATGTTATAAACAGTCCAGTCTTCAGGCCCTGAATTTAAGGGCTTTCTGTCCAAAGACTGGAGAACTCACCCCATAAACCACAATGCTGTGCCTGTTAAATGGTATTAAAATTTTCTACATATAGGTTGAATCAGAATGAGATTTATCATCTTTTTCTTATTTTTATACTGCTATATTTACACTTGCAAGGGAGCATCTTCTTTGTGGCATCTTCAGCCATTAGTCCTCAGCCTCCCATGTCAAGTTTTATATTAAGGCATTTTTCAGGTAACAATACAGATTGCTAACTGAGAAAAGAAAAAAAAACTAACTTATTTTACTTGATTTTGCCAAACACCACAGTGTGCTCCAAGGCATCTCTACCTGACCACCTCAAAAGCCTGAACAGAGTACTAGTAATTGCAGAAAACCAGAACTTTTTATGCTGATAATGAAAAGGGGCAAGAGGAATTTTGACTTGTAGTTTATTAAAAAAGACTGAATTTTAATTAGAACCGTCACAGGTCTACAGAAATATCTAATGGGGGAGACTGGGGACTCTATGTTTGAGAAATGAATACAAACTAGTGTGGCTTGTACAGCAGTTGTGCCATAAACTGAGTACTTAAGAGGAACAAATTTAATTACCTTGAATTTTCAGCAGCCTATAAACCCACTAGTCTGGGAGAACAGAGTCACCCCACAATGTTAACAGAGTATAAATGTAAACCCATCACACAGTAGTTATTACAAACTCAAAGGCAGTTGGCTGAGCAATAGTTGCAGAACAGCAGAAACCTTCTGTGGAACCCAGGCTTCTAAAAATAATTATCACTGTTATTATTAATAACAACATCAATGCAGGCAAGTAGTACTAGGAAGGAATATCCACAATTCCACTGCATTACTGTACACAGTTTTCTCAAGGGCACATTTGTTGTCAACTGCTACCGCAGCTCCAGATAAGATCATGGTGGAGGTTTTTCAAATTCATAAATATGAATATAGAAGTCTAAACCTGACTTTTATGCTGATTTTACTTTCATGAGATTCTGCTTTCAAACTGTATAGCTGTAGAGCAGTTTCACAGCAAGCACACAGACAGCAACAATATGGATTTGTCTGCATACAGTGGTTTCATCTCCAACTTCCTAGTGCAATCTACTGGGGAGTAGCACCATAACAAAAAAATCTGCCCATACCTAGAACTCATAGTGTTTTTATATTTTTAATAATAATATCTGATGACAAATCACAGCTGCTCTTCCATGCTAAATATCTATGGAAACCGCCACATAGTTGTTTTCAAGGGAGGGGAAAAAAATCCTTTGGCTGTGTTGCACATCCATTTCTGAATGCATCAGAAACCTCACACACTGTTTGCAGAAAACAACAAAAACACAAGTTTATGTCAGATAGATGGAAAGTTTGATGGCATTTTACAGGCTGTGTTAACAATCCCATTGGAGTCTCCCTTGTATACTCCTAGGAATCAAAGCAGTGCTGCAAACTCGCTTGTCAATGTAGGTAACTATCTACACAAAGGAGGCAGCTTGATGGTTAGTATCTCATTAGTCTGCCATAAGGACTGAAAAGACTGAATAAATGTACCCCAATTTTTCTCTCTTTTTCTTGGAAGAGTTGAGAGGTAAGAATAAAAATAAAATAATAAAAAGAAAAGGAGTTCAGATGACAAATGGTATGTATAATACCACAAGTAACTTCATGTATCAGAGAGTACTTTCATCTGAGGAGTTCAAGGCACTGAAAGCAATAACCAACTTGTGACAGGCCTAATGTATTTTGCATCCCAAATATGCTTCTGAATTGGCTAGCTTGCTCTTTAGTTTTAAGCACAAATTTAATTTCCGCTAGAGATGCAGTGAATTACACTGATCTAATTTAAGCAACAGTGAACTTCATCAACCTCATAGGATTGCCAAGTTTTTCAGTGCTTTATTTTGGGACCACACAGTCCCCTAGTTCCACCTAGGGACCACTGAGTTCCCCAGAATTTTCAAAAGCAAGTGGTGGTCATCTCCTTTGAAAAATTTTAAGATGCATATGTACTTAATCTATATATTAAGGTGTGTGTGTATATATATATGTGGGTATATACACACAAACTTTATGTGCATGGAGTTGTGTGTGCATGCATATAGTCTACAGGCTGCTTTACAATAATTGAGCAATCAGTAGAAAATCGGTGAATGGATAATTGTTGTAAAGACTATATTCACTCTAGGGCACACTGCAGTAGTATGGTTAACTGCTGCACATGGATCATGGGGAGGATAGCGCTCTGAACGTCTCTGAAGGCCAAAAGTACTTGATTCTCCTTGACTAACTCTAATGCTGGGCTGAGATTTTAAAGCAGCTTTTGTGGTGCTTTCACAATGTGAAGTCCTGCCAGTTTGGGATTAGGCAAAAGTAACAAACATTATTTTAGTGAGGACCTCAAGGTGGAGTTGGACACTGGTTTTCAAGGGGAAATGTTTTCCACACATATCTTCTCTCCTGCCATAAGCTCTTTCCTGCATAGAGAGGAAAGCGTGACAATTGCAATAATAAACAATTCCATATAAGATGCACAACTGCTACTACCGTAGTAATTTATGTCTGTAGTTGAAGGATGTTTTCTAAATGTTCACATGGACAATTACCTATTTGTTGTTTGTATTGCCACTGTGCCTATAACCATGCTCACAGACCATGACCCACTGTCTTGTAAATGCTGAAGAAGTTCCAAACAAAAGGACAGTTCATGCCACAAGTCGCTTGCACAATGTAATATAGCTGTAAATTTGAAGTGGTATCAACAGCCATTGAAATAGCCTGACAATGAAACAACCAGGAACACACAAATTGCCACATGGGCTCAAATCTAGTTTCATCTAGAACTATAAGCAGAACCTGATGCATCAGCAGAAAAGGCAAAATAAACCCTGCACTAGACAGATCTGGGATAACCCATCCCCCAAAAAAGCGTCCTTGAAATGTCTCCTAGCAATAAGAGTGCAAACTTAAAGCATATAAATCCAGATCTCTTTTAGTAGCCTTTTTTTAATAGATCATAACAACACAGGATATTCTCATTCATATAAATCGCCAGACCTTTTTCTAAAACACATGCAATCCCTTAGCAAGTTCCCAGAGCAAAAAGTCCATTACCTAATTGCACATCAGGTGATAAACTATTATTTATCAGCCATCTTTCTATAATGTTCCCTTGTTCTTGTATCATAAGAAAGAGAGAAAAGCTCTTCCTGAACTGCCTTCTCTATGCAAAATAATGAATTTGAGAGTCTTATCATGTTCTTTTTTATTCATCTCCTCTCAAAGGTAGCAATCCCACTCTTTTCAATCTCTCCTCGTATGAGAGTTTTCCCATGCACCTGATCATTCTTCTTGCCTCACTCTGAGCTCCTGTTAAATCTGTAATACCCTGTTTGAGATGGTGTCACCCACTTGATGAACCAGCACCATTTACATAATGGCATCACCATATTTTCCATATTATTCTTTATCCTTTCCTCATGTACCTAAACCTGTTTTTTGACTGAAGCTGTGAAATGAGCAAATGTGTTCAAGTAACCACTGGTACTGATGGCTGGATTTCTTTTCTGAGTTGATGGAGTAATTTTATAGTGCAGTTAGACAAATAGTAACATTTTTAGGCAGACAAGTAGTAAAGTTTTTCCATCCCAGTTGTTATTACGCTGCATTCATATTCAATGAATTTCATGTATCATTATGCATTAAGTCCTTTAGAAGTTTCCTACAGTCTCTAATCTAGATTTGACTAAATAATTTTACATCTGCAATTTTCCCAGGACTCATAGATAAAATAACCAAAACCAAACAACAGACATGCAACAGCTTTCTTCAGTTTTCCACATGGTTTATCTCTTGTCTAGAAATAAAGCCTTATAAAGGTGAGAAGGCACAGGAGTGCTCATGCCAGTTTCTCTTGTGAAACTACCAACTAGGTGGGAAAAATTTATTACATAGGAAACGGTTATCTATATGGAACTGAACCCTTCATGTAAGCATCCACCTAAGCCTCCATCAGCTAGAAATCATATTCAGTTACTACAAACTGGAGCTGAATTAAAACGAATTAGAGGTAAAAGTTGCTATCTTGTGCAAGAGACTACACTGAAATCAGCATGCTGGAATTTTACTTCAATTGCTTTTGTTATTATAACTCAATACACTGGAATTCTTAAAAATAAAAGTAATATGAATCTTGTGCAGTGAAGGTACAGCCAGGTATATGAGTTTGGTCCCATCTCTCATCACAAACCAGTGCACTGTTCCCCTGCTTGTTCCAGTCCCAGTCAAAAAGCTAATCTCAACAGATGTGCTACAGAACTAGAATAAACTACAGTCAGCAATCCAGGGATCAGGTACACAGAACAACTTCAACCCAAGTTGCACCGTCACAATATGCTACAGGCAAGATTCGCACTATGGTATGTTCCTGTCTGACTTATGAAGTAGTAGTGAAATAGCAACACTGAATATTAGTTACATTGTATTCATATAACTGTAATTCCTTATGACTTAAAACCTGTACCAAACAATTTTTACCATTTATTTTGAGGAGTTTTTTTCAATGCCTCATTTCTCAGCTATCTCCTCTCTCTGATATATATGTTCCCCACAAATTATCTTTTTGAGACAGGCTCAAATTTATTTATTTAACAGCATCAAAGGCTCTAATTAATAAAGAGAAAAAAATAGAAAAAAGAGTTGTTTCTTAGGATGACCAGTTTCTCTGCATTACTCAGTCACTATTTTCATAGCTTGGTCTTTGCATTATGGAACTGTTAAGTTACCCTGAAAGGAAAACAAGACTAATCTACAGCCAAATTCCCAACATTTCTCATGAAAAGACTCTAAAATCTTCATTTCTAATTATCACAAGAGACTAACGAGTTGCTTTGACCTGGTGCCTCACAAGTCTCTTTCAGGAAATCAAATGAAGTTAAGGGCACAAATTCTCCAAGCACCAGCGAGGAGCATGTCTGCACTTCACACTCCCCAGTACGCTATGGACAAGAAAGCCCTCTGGAACCGGTATCATAGATGTCTAAGTTATGTGTGTTTCAGAGCCCCTACAGGCAGGAGCCAGACATCCAAATACAGCCAGTGCATGGAAGAGAGGTCCTCTAGAAGGTTATTGACACACCCTGTCTGAATGTCTAAAGTTGGATGTGAAGATCCTCCTTTGCAGCATACATTTATAAACATACACAGTTGCAACTGTTCCAGAAATTGAGGCGAGATACTACAGCAAGAGGTTGTAAGGAATCACAATTTACCAGCATCTCATCTACTCCAAAAGGAAAGGAGAACAATGCTGGTAGATTACACATTAATCTTACTAAGCCTAGTGAGGAATAATTTATACTCTCCTCTAGAGTTATGTCTAAAATATTCATCTGTAGCCAGAAAAAAATATTTTACACATCTTGGGTACTTAAAGCTGAGAAGAGGGGACAGAAAACAGTGTTGCCTTTAAAAGAGGTATACTGTGATCACAAAAGGCAGTGACATTTCACAAGCTCTCATTTTGTAAGTGATTAAAAGTGAATTTCCACTTATTAAAAAAAAACCAAAAAACCACAACATTTGCATTTGTTACAAGATGACTTCGCAAAGCAGAGCTCTTTCACTTTATGAGTAAATGCACAGTCCCTACATTCTTTGACCATTAAGTATCTTTGTGTGTCTGTGACTCTGTACATATGAATATGTGTGCTTCAAGCTGGTTATCAAATTGAAGACAAAAAATATCTAGTAGTGGTCTGGAAAGATGATTTTAAACAGCTATGGAGAAATTAACTTTCCAATCAAGATTTCAACTTGTTGACTTAAATGAATCAGTATGTATCATTTCTAATCTTTATTTTATTGTGTGCTAGAAAAGTTAGCACTGAGCTGCAGAATTAGGTCACTTGCATTAGATCTTGTAATTAACCAGGTTTTCCTTTAAAAGAGCACTTGCTCGGCTTTCAAGACTACTCCAACATTTTGTCAATAGAGTTCAGAACAGGGCTAATGATTACCATTAAAGAAAGCCCAGAGTGATTTTAAGAACTTATCTTTCTGTATTTTGTTCTTCTAATCCAACTGTGGGATCCTAGAGTGAGTTCACTTCAGACAACTGCTTAAGTTTAGAAAAAAATAAATAATAAAAGAAAGAGGTCAGGGAGGGAGCAAGAGGAAAATTTTCCACAAGTGGAAAAGCTGAGCTACTTCAACACAAAATACTCCGCTCCAATTTACAGGCTGATGATAGAAAAACAACACACATCTCTCAACATACTATTTTTTATATATATATATATATATTTATATATATTTATATATATATATGGTTTTTTTATGATGGATTAGTCTTTGGGAGGAACTATAAGAATAACGTTACTACATAGACAAAAATACTTTCCTTATAGTATTCTCTTGCTTTGATTCCTGACCTTTGTAATTTATTCCACTGTAGAGAAGTTCTTCTTAAATTCTCTAACTGCGAGGTCCTTGCCATAGCTATACTTGCACTTTCCCAAACGGCCTTCAGTGCTCTGCTTCACCCGATCCTTACAGAGTGTCTCCAGCTGAACCAGTGTCTCCTTTGCCAATCCACCTTGATACTTATCTTAAACTCTTGGGGACACTTTCTCACTGAATTTTACCTTTCTAGTTTCCTAAACCTCTCATAGGTGCTCAAACCCAATGCTGACTGACTTCAAAGACACTGAATGTTGGCTGTATCTTCTATAGACATCACTATATTTCATGAGATGCTATTTTTATCTGCAACATCCCTTTTTTCTTTGCTGCTGTACCTTTTTTATTTAAATACCTAGGTGAGAAAAATACTAACCCATACTACTTGTAAAGAAAAAACCTGCATTGCTCAGCCAAGAAGAGTGAGGGCTCTAATACTGATATGTTGCCCTTCTCCCACAACTTTCAGCAGGACACGTGCGCAGCAACCACCAGTGAGGACCACTGCCTGTCCTTGGGTTTCTCCCTGCCAGTATCCTGTCCTAACCCTGAGGACCACAGGGCTCTGCCATGATCTGGTGGGAAGCCCAGCTTCAGTGTGTATTCCTTCTATTGCTAGTCTATGGTGGTAAAGGTTTCAAATCCATCTGTGCTTTTCACACACTTTTACAGTGTGAAAGGGGGGCTTTCAGGTCAAAGACAGGACCAACATGTCCAAATATACATTGCTTCAGCTTACTGCCCCATTTAGTGTGCTCAGTTTATGTTCCAGTAGTTGAATTCTCCAGTTAAACTTTGTTTGCTTTTTTAATAAATCTTTTTTTGTTATCTCCTCATAGCGCTATCTCAGTTACTGAGAGTTTTTCCTTTACACTTATATAAGGCTACTCCTCCTCCCTGCTGCCTTCCTCTTTGATCTCCTCTCAGAAGTTAGAAATTATTGACTGCACATGCTGTGTTGATTTTCCTGCTTGCCATTTGAATGAATTATCATCATTATGCAATTTCTTTAGAAACAGTCAAGTTAGATGGAGAAGCTTCTCTGGACAGCTAAAGAGGTCAACTACCCCTTTTCACTTTTACCTGTTATGCAGCCTTGAATCAAATTTTGCACCTGACAGAAAGGTAAATTCCACAAAACTCTAAGGCTGATGATCTAAAATATAATAAGACATTGGGCAAAAGCTTACTGAAAATCAGGGACAAACTCCTACAGTTCTTAACCCTAACCCTTTTCTGTACTTGGTGAGGAATTCCTATATGACTTGGCATTCAGGTTATGTTAATAAGGAAATATTGTTCAATTTACTATAAATTAGTAATGGGCCTAAGTAGGCAGCTGGGCTACTTCCACTGATTTCAAGCATTCCTTTAAGAGTACCCATTTCCATGTAGGCCCTTTGCCTTTTTTATGACTGAGAACCAAATTTAAAGGAAATTATGTTATCAATATTTTAGTGGATATACTCCATTTTAATGAGATTTGTAAGATACAGTTTTGGCCCTAGATTAAAAATAAAACATATCAGTTTGTTATTCCCACTGCTTCTTTGGTCAGTGTAATTTAAAAATAAAAATCACAATAAAGTGTATCTTGAATAATTCATTAATCTTATTTTACATAATTTTGGCCATTTTTTTTCCATCCCTATATGGAGATGGCTGTTTGTGTCAATAAACAGCAGTCTTGTACTACTTTCACCTTGGATTCCTGTGGATGACTAGATTATAATTTTTAAAATGTTGTTCCTTGGACAGTGGTTTGAGACGGTTTAAAAACAAGGATGCCTAAGCTTAGCAGAAAAAGCATTCAGCAAAGTCCTCTGTCAGAATTTATGATATTCCTTCAACATATATTTTTAATCCAGTTTTACATCAACAGTTTGAGGCAGTAGTGTGAGAGCAGTGGCAGCACAGCTTCTAATGTCTACATTGTCATCCTGCTTTTAATTTAAAAGCAAAGAGTCATGCTACCCTTTAAGATACAATTAAAACAGCAAATATGATTTGATTTATTAAAAGCTACTAATAAGCAAAGCTAGCCAGCTGGGCTCAATCTACAAGAGGGAGAATGATGGATGAATTGATGGATTCATAGTTCACCTGACAACTAATCTGCACAGCAGCTACAGTGGTGGGTCTGTGGCAAGGGGTGCAATTGGGCACAAATCATCTTCATCATCGTCATTTGTATGTCCATGGCAGTTTTCAGTCCTCTATCTAGCAGATCTTTGCAGATGCTTAATTAAGCCTCATGATATCGCCTTAAGGGAAGTCAATATTAGTTTACCTATAGGTAAACTGAGATATAGCCATGCACAACTTGCTCAAGGTCATAGAGTGGGCCAGTGGCAAAGCCATGAATAAAACTCTCTGAATTTGACCCCAGCAGCCTGATTTAATTACAAAATGATGTTCGCCTTGTGTTACCAGTTCCACACTGGAAATAGCAATGGCAGATGTTCCTGGGAAGGAAGCGAAATGTGGCAAAAGCAAGAGGCAACAAAGTAATAAAAATCCCTCAACAATATAGAACCTATGCTCAAAAAAATCAATTGGAAAATTGCTCTCTAAATGTGGAAAGAGGTCTACTGGGCATCTTTTGTTGAATAAATAAAATAGTTTCCTTTACTGGAGGGAGAATTCCATCATTTTACTTGCTCCCTAAACTACCACTCCCAACAACTAATTAATGTTAGTGGCTAGATAAGTAAACTAAACCATTGTGGTAGAATTTCTCAGATGTTTTGCATGTATGCAGACAGTGAAAAAAAACAGATGGAGAATAGTATAATGAATTGAAATGTTCTATTTAAAAACTGTTTGTCAGCTGTAGTTAAGTTGACACTGTCATCATGGCAACAAATCACAACACTTTGCATGTTGTGCCTTCATGCTCAAGTCTGTTCCTCAGAGCTGAGCTGTTGGAAATTGGAAGTTCTTGAGCAGCCCAACGCGTGGAACAAACAAGCAATCGCTGCCTCAGTTTTCTGCTGCACTTGGATTGGAAGGAGAAAGGCCAACAGAGCACTTGGTTTTATAACAAACTGATGGTTACCTCTACTATGTTGCACCAGATTAAAAAAATAAATAAACCAATCTACATAAGCAAAACCTCTCAAAACCATACAAAGCGACATCGTGGTTCAGGGTGCTGATAACAGGTTAATGTTTTTCAGCTCAAGGTCATTGGCTGAAGTCAAGTTTTTTCTTGATGTAACTCAAAGTCATTGCAACCTCCTGTTCAAATCCTAGTCTATGCAAAATGCACTTTTGGTCTCTCTGGAGTCCCTAGTGGACTTCAGTCCACGGATATTTAAAAAGCAAACATAATTTCAGTTGGCACTGAAATTCAAAGGATTCAAAGGTCTGATTCTGGCACAGTCCACTCCTATAACAGTACAGGGGCTCCAGCCCTTAGTCCTGAGTTTGATACTCATTACCAATTTGCTTTGAGTTTTGGGGATTTTGTTGTCTATACATAAAAGGAAAATTAGACATTTTCATACTCATAATTTTTTGCCCAAATCCAAAGCCAGTAAATCTGTAGCAGAGGAAAGAACAAGTCATTTTACAAGGTGACAAAGAATCAGACCTTTGAATCCTTCATCTGTTTAAACTTAACCCCAGTTGAAACCCAAGTGGGGATCTCAGCACCACCCATTCGTAATTTAGATTACACTACCATTCATTGTAGGCAGTAATGACATTTGCCAGGACTAAGATTTCTGTCATCTTCTCACAGAGTTTTTGAAACTAAGTCATGCTGCTAAAAATAGCCTGCAATTCTTACCTACTCCAGATTAATTTAAATGGATTTACATTTACATTTCTTTCTCTTGTATTAGTTATGGCTATGCACAGTCAAAAGCAGTAATTAATAAAGAGAAAGAATGCAAAAGACTGATTTTTCTTTACATCACTGGTAAGGGGGTTGAATCTAATAGAACTAATACTTGCATAAAAGAGTGGAAAATGATAGGCAAATACATCTCAAACACTCTACTTGCTCTTAATTATTCCACTTTTTTTTAGGAGAGGTGAGAAAAATGTCTGCAGAACTGCCTACTCAATAGACCATGAATAATGAAAATATCTCTACACAGCTTGCAACCTCCTATAACGATGGTTGTAGAAAAAGAGTACATTATTAAGCATTGTGGCAAATGCATAGCACAATTGTATCTCAGTTCCTTATTTTGCTACATTTATGTATTTAGTCAGTTTTGATCATAATTATTTGCAATACTTGGGGGTGCAGAATTGTTCTTTTTATTGTCTCAGTTTTCACACACGGAAGGATAGAGATTGTCACGAGGGAAAAATCAGACACTGGTTTTAGCAGCAAGGACTTGATTTATTATTGCTTCAAACAAGTTTCATGCATTAAAGATCCCTGTACAAAACATGACATGTTCTTTCTTTAAAAACAGCTACACACTTTAGGACAAGTGACATGATCCAAATGGTCTCAACTGACATTGATGGCTATTCTAATGCAACACAGAATGTCTCCCTGACTCAACACATTTAACATTTTTTCAGAGAGGAGAAGAATAAGGGGAAAAATACTTAGTTAAAATGAAATCTCTGTTCTGCAAAAATTTGTGTTTTGTCTCACTTTCTGTATTGACTGCTATCCCTTAGGCTGAAGTAGTTCTACATATAGACATACAAACACATAACCCCTTTTATCCAGATGTGAATTTCAGCACTCGATAATCATCTGGTAAGGGTCATATCTGAAATCCTCTGATCTGAAGGGAAAACATTCACTCATCTTCCCTTGCCTTTAGATCAGGTGCATACAGATGTGGTAATTATTGGAAATAAATTGCCAAGTAACACCACTGAAGCCAAACCAGAAGCTGACAGTTTTACCAGGATAAAAAATGGAGCGAAGAAAGAGGAAAACGGACAGAACAGAAGGGACACAACAGTATCATACAGGGTACTGATAACAGAGTGTCTTCAACTGCTGTAACACAATTCATCTTAAGAAAATCCTAAAGCACTACACATGGAACAGCTAAGTACAATTTTAGATTTTAATACAGCTGAAGTATTTTACAGCCCAATACCCCCAAAATGGCAATTAATTATGCAAAGTTGAAAAAACAAATAAAGCTAGTTTATTATTTTATTCTCATGCAAACACATGGAACACATGAAACTTTTTTGGTTTGTTTGCCATTTGCTGGGGTTTTTTTGGGGGGAGGGGAGGGGAGAGTAGTGGTTTGGTGGTGTATTTTTTCCTCCTCTATATGGAAGACTCTTCTTTCCTTATGAGACATGTTATTGTCCCACTATTACATGAAAGATTTTGTGGATTCCACCAAAACAATGTGAAGGGTGACTATAAAACCAGATGAAGACTGATCTGAAGTGTTCTTTTTTCATGGGACAAAGTGTCAGCCACATCATCAATTCAGCTCACGCATCAGATAACATGAAGACAGCAGGAATTACGTTATTCTGGATTTATATGTGCGTAAATGGACAAAACCCACCCTCTATCCCTGAGATTCCAAAGAGTTATAGACAACTTAAATACTCTTTCTTCCTTCATCATTTACCAGTCTAATTTCTCTCCTGCATTACTCCTACAGTCCCAGTCTTGTTAAGGCCCTCTAAAGGCTCTGATTTCCTCTTTCTCACCCACACATCAAACCCTTCCAGACATGAAAGGATCCATGCATGCATTTCAAATACAACAACTGCTCCTTTAAGTCCACCATCTCCACTTCTTAACTTCCAGAAAAATAAACTCTCAAAAAACTGCAGACCAGAGCGTCAGTCATCACATAACAACTGCCCTCAGTTGCACTATGTTCAATTATGTACAGCAAAGCAAGGAGATTGTCCATTGAACAAAGCAGTCACTTTCAGCACTAAACTCAGCTCTTCAGTGCCACCATGGCAGAGACCAACATCATTCTCTAGAGACACCTGGTCAGCAAGGGCTGCAGGAAAACAATGGCTCTGAAACAATCCAGTGAATTAAACAATTATGTCACCAACCCCCTCACCATATGTAATGGCAAGTCACAACATACCAGACCATTTTAAATCACAGGGGAATTTTACCTCGATTTTATTATATCCCTCCACAGACAGCATGGAAGATATCCTAAGAAAGAACTAATCACAACACAAAGTGAAAGCAGCTAAACAGCATCTTCAGTATTAACCCAGTATGTCTCATTAATTCACTTTTAAAAAACCCAAAGAAGTCAAACTGCAATTTCTCATCTTTAAGTGATCAAATCTGTTTCACAAGACGCTGTGATAAAGCTCAGCAGAAGAGCTGCTACATACTGACTGCTGCTTTGCATGCTTTCAGAGTTATTCTTGATCTCCATGTAGCAATTGCACATGATTAGCTAACTCTTCCATTTTGCATTATAGTCTGTGCCTATTTCTCCTTAGGTTCATCACTATCTTAAGCTAGTGTTGGAAAGAATACTTGTCCAAGACCAGACTAACTAATTTTCTTATAGCATTCCTCTGAATGGATTCTTAAAGATTTCCCAGAATGTTTTGGAGTGAATAAGTCAACTGATTCACAGCATTTACCTGTGGTTTTAGGAAAAGGAATGAAGATACTGTAGGTAAAGCACTAGCTTTGAGAGCAAGTTTAAACACCCTGTATGTAACTCTAGCAGATTTTGTACAGTTCAATGTGTTTTCACACAACAGAATACTGAGATTACAGGTAGAGGTGTGAAAACAGCTGAGACCAAAACGTACTGCCAATCAGAAAGAACTTCAGCATTTCCCACATGCAGTCAGTGATGTCTTCCCAAGTCAACAATGTGGGCATCCAATTCCCCTCTAAGTCACAACAGGTGGGTTTGCTCTGACTAGATGAGTGTGATGCCACCCAAGCTGCTCATCCAGCACCTCTTTAAAGCTGACAGAGAGAGACAGGTACACACGGTGTTGAATTTCTCTCTTCTAAAGTAGCCATCTGAAACAAAGATGCATCATACCCTAGAAGGCCCTGTTTCTCTCCACCAACTATAAAGAGAGTCAAGGATGTGGAGCTCGGATATAGAAGTTTACATTAGAGATGTCTAAAGTTAGATGAAATGAATCTCATCGTAGGAGTTTTTCCAAGGACTTGAAAGAGGAGAGGATTTCATCAAAGAGCTATTTCAAGATAACTGTCATAGTCAAAAAAAGAAATAATGCACTTAGCCATGGTTGGCTCTAAGTTGGATTCATTTCTCCCTAGGAAAACTGGTTTAAATACCACATTCAGAGTTATTTCACTCTATCTGTTTGCAACAACACAGTAAGTGGGTCAGAACAGAAGACGAATATGAGGATTTTTCCTCTTTGTTCTTGATTTTACAAGTGAGCGACTCTAGGGTCCCATTCACAGACCCTTAATCTGCCTGTCTCTCCAGTGGTCCCTTCGTAAAAGCGCAGGGACTTCACTGGGACTTCAATGATTACACATATCTAAAATGATCATTATCCTTGTATCAAGGAATCTAGAATATCACATATATTTTTCTTCTCACTTACTCTTTCTTTTTGCAGCTCTCTGACATGCTTCTAAACAAGGCCCTGGTAGGACAGACCACCCTTTTGCTTTTCCTACAATTTTGAAGGAGGGCAAAGAAAAAGTGATTCTCCAATTTGTATTAGTTGTCGAGCTTCACCAAGCTTTATGAAAACCTTTCTATTAACCATAGTGTGTCCACTTTGGTGAACCTCACTATGAACATTAAGTAGAAGGTCTTGTGCACAGTTGTTCAGGCACTATTGGTAATTGATAGATAAAACCACAGAGACTGGAGACTAAAGGCATGGAGTAAGACAAAGTGCTTCCATAAAAATGCAAAGGGTGGACTTTTTTCTTGTAAGAAGTGGATTAAACACAGCTGAAGATATTCATACAGGTGTGTTTAGCCTCTAACTGGGCGGGATTAAACTGAGATTTATTAATACAATTTAAAGACTTCAGTTAATAGGCTTGAACTCCCCTGGCTTTACACAAGGTGTATAAGAGATTGACATACCAGCACAATAAATACTCTCAGCTTTTCCATTTCCTTTCTTGACATTTCTCTTTGACCACTGTCAGGCTAACATTTGCATCTTGAGAGAAAGAAATAAAAAAAAATCACACATGGCAAAGGATCCTCCACTTATTTCTCTCTTGTTATTCTCTTACTGCTATTGTGTTGCTGTCACTGGAAAGCAGCGGCCAAAGAGGCCAGGCAGGTGCGTTTCTGTGTGCAGCTGAAATGATGCTTTGTGCTGCCAGCAGGTTATGATCAACACTGCAGTCAATACAGTCTAAACTAGAAGACAAGAGACTGGGCAGACAAACTGACAGATGTGCTCTTTCAAACTTTCTTGCCTATCCTGATCCTTTTCCACCCCTCTTCGCATTTCCCTGGCAGGCAATTATTGACACCCTTAGTGTCAGGTACGTATTTATGAAGGGAGAAGAGCTATTTATCTGACACACATGAAAGAAAAGAGAAATTAGTCCAGACCTCATAACAAAATGGCAGAAGACAGGAGTTAAAAGTAATAAGAGAAACAGTAAGACAAAGAAAAGAGTTCATGTGTTCAAAATAGTAAAAATTTTTTTTGCTGAAATTACAGGTGCACTTCTGTAGCTCAACATCTTCTGACAGTGTAGTAGAAACATATACAGACCCATAACCAGCCAAAACAGGTATAGGAGTTTTTTTCTGTATCATCAGAGTTATGTAGAATACCCGAAGAAACCAGAAAAATCTGATGTATCAATTTGATGTAGAAAAAAGAAATTTATATACAGTAATTTCACATGAAAAAAATGTCCCAAAGCACAATTCAAGGACAACTCCTTGGTTACCTAGTTGTTTTGTTTTCTGTATATGACAGGTAACTTTTAACGACACCCTTTAATAAAGTCCTAGTTTGAGGACTCAACAGACATCCAGTGGGGCAGATTTCCCTTGTGTTTGCAAAAGTCCAAAGTACCCCCTCTAATATTTAAAAACAAAACAAAACAAACAAAAACCCTAAAAAATCCAAAACAAAACAGAAAAGCCTGCAATTTTAATCAAGAGGCCAAGTCTGCTCCTTTATTTCCAACATGAGTGAAACAGGATTGAAAAATCAGTAACAGTGGTATATATTCATCATCTATGTCAGCATTCAACAGAATTTAAAAGTTTACCATGCCTTTGGCAGCAACAAAACCATTTTAGATGCATCAGCAGGCTGGGATACTTTACCTAATGTCCAATACCATAGGTGTGAATACTTATGAAATAGAACATCTGTTTATTCACGAGGCAAAAATTATATAATTGTGCCACTGACCTTGGTAGATTCCCTTCCCTTCAGGTTTCCAGCAAACTCAGGGAAGTTGTTCTTTGGCCAAGAATGTTGCATCAGCCTTAGCATAAAGTTTTTCTGGTACCTTAGAAACTGTGAAGTCATGTCAGAACATTTAGGTGATTTTTTAATGCAATTTAAGAAAAGTATAACTGAATCTTTGCCTCTTGCTTGCAGACTGTTTACTGGTGAAAATCACAACAACCGACACAGACAAACTAATACCATGAGATGGATAAGTTTAAGATAGCCAAGCTCATTTAGGAAAATAAGTTGGAGCACTCAGGTCCTCAGGAATGAATCTCCTATTCCATGTATTTATGACACCTTCAGAGCACTCAATGCATAGGAGGGGGAAAAAAGATTAAAAATACTGAAGTGTTCTGTGCAGAAATTAGCCTTTCATTCCTTTTGGCCAGCTACAAATTGTTAGAGTGTTCAAACCCCAGACACTATACCAATCCCCAATGCCTAGATGACACTCATCAAATAATTTCCTAATGAAATGTATTAGAAACCACTTAGAAAAAAACATATCTGTCTAATTTCCCAGAACAGACTAGAGGCTTAATTTTGTTCACAGCTACACTGGAGTAATTCTAGAATAACTTAATTAATGACATTGAATTACTCAAATTCTCACAGCAGCATATCTGGAAGGTGAATTTGGTTGTGGGGACAACAGATTACAGGACTCAAGGTGCAAGCTTCAAGCCCCAAATATCCATCTGACTTAGAACTGCTGTCTTGCTTCCTCAGGACTGTGCTGGGGTTTGGTCAGAGACCTCCAAACCAGATCTTTTTTTTTTTGTAATTTGTTGGTTTTGTGGGTGTCATGTATGATTATCCATCTACAAATACAGAGTAGCTCTGAAGTTGGTGCAAAGTACAGCAGTGTTGGGATGGAGGAGAAGTCAGCCCATCGAGTCCCAAAAGGCTTCTTGGCAGCTGCTTTCCCGGCAACAGGAACAGGGCACAGCTTGCAGTCCAGCCCACGTGTTAAATGAGTTCCCAATGCACTGTCATTGTTATTAGCCAGGGGTAGATGGAAGGCTTCTAAGGGGACAAGCTTTAAAATACACTGCTGAATTATATGACCAGTTACCAATGAAGTAACATTGCAAAAAACCACAGAGACAGACTTCAAGAAAAATCATATCTCTCCTTCCTTGTACAAAGAAAACTAAAGCTTCCATACATCATCACCAGATCAGCAGTGATCGGACACATTTGTTTTTTAATGGACATTTTCCATTTAGGAAAGACATTTATAGATCAGTTAAAGCAAAATCAGGAAAGATGTCTATCAGCTGGAAAGGATAAACACATGTAGTATAGTTTCTGCTAACCTGTCTAGAAAGGGAGTGAAAAACAATAAACATATTTACACTTGCAAGGGCTTAGACATAGTCATATTTTTGTAGCATGATACAGTCTTTTGTCTTTGAAGCATAATGGAAAAAAACTGCAAGTCCCGTGTTAAAGACAAGTTCCACAATAGGGAACTGACTTTGAATCCAGTTTGTCCTACATTTCATATGCACATTTCCATCATAAAAATCTCGCTTATGTATCCCATTCCTCTATTCCTGGCCATAATATACAAAAACAATTTGTAAGTCCTCTGCTAGGATACGTTCTGTGGGTCTCAAGAGGCCCTTTATTGTTCATGTATTGTCCTATAGATTTGGAAGTTAAGGTCTTTGTCCTATTGAGAAGGTCTGTTCTCTAAACACATTTCTAAATCTATTCTATTTTCAGGGACCCCCAAACGTATTAAACCTTGTTTTTTCCCCCCACCTAAAAGCTAATCAGCTAGAACTTTAACTTTGGATAAGTGCAGAGGGCAAAACAATGTGCAAGAGCAGACTAGGAAGCATAAAAAAGGCTAATAATTTTTCATTAAATGTGCTGATCACAGCTCCTTAGAATGAGGGCCAGCATACTCTGTAATAGTCATGGACTGAATTTACCTGCTTGTAGTGCTAAAATGGCCAAATTCTGTAACAGATTTTTTCCACATTTAGACTGGAATAAAATGCTGAATTATTACATAGACATAAGATGGGAAACCAATCTTATCTCCCAAAATGTATCAGGTCATCAATACTTAATATTTAATTTTATTTAGGAGGAAATATCAGCAAAATAAGCAAACAAGTCCCTTCTTTTCAGACAGAGAGGCTGCATTATGGCAACTAGAACAGAGGTTTAGATACAATATCCTGAGGAGACTTAAGGTCTTCTCCGTAGTCCTTGTGGCTGCTTTGCTTCTCTTTTAAAGCCACAGACACCATTTCTCTTCGCTTTCACAATCATTAGGCTGGAGGAGCTATAGCAAGCACTCATTTAGCAGCACTTCATTAGGAAAGCATGTAAGGTACTGTTATCTACCGTTTCCTATTGTCTCTCTGTATTAATAGCTTCTTTTCCACATGAGAATAATAGTTTCCTCTGTACGTGTAGATTATATATCCACAAAAAAAAAACTCCACGAACAAAAGTACATCAGGGGTTCAATAAAGGTATATATGCAAGATAATAAGAGCAGTCAGAGGTGGAAAAATAAGGAACACAATGAAACACTTTCTGACACAGGTGCTTGCCCAGCCAGGAACCCATTAGCACCTTGTCATAAAACCCCCTAAGCACACAAAAATATAAATTTGAAAGTCATAAAAACCAATGGACATACACAATTAAGTGACCAATGAAAAGCTGTCATCTTCTTTCCCTCTTTGGAATATAGCCAGAAACAACTGGTGGGGAGCAAAACATAATTTGGCAATACCTCAACCTGAACTTTTAATGTTTACTAGCAGGAAGGGAAAAAAAAACCAAAACCAAAAAAAACCCCACAAAACCCACAAAAAGACAGCATGTAGTAAAGGATGGGAGAAAGAAGAGTGGTCTGTGGCAATATCTTCATTAATTTTATGACACTTACAAAATCTGAAGCCTATTTGTGACTACTGATTTAGTAGGATCTATGGGCAAGTACACTGAACATCTCCTGACATTTCCATCCAGAGCAAGTGTCTGCCAAAGAATCAACACCTCTTCCTTCACTGCCTCCCACATCGGCTGTCCAGGCTGCCCCAGCTCACTTCACTTTCTGTGGCTATAGCTACCATTATTCAAGTATGTTTTCTGTACCTGGGTTTTCCTACTTTTCCACTTCAGTCACTCCTCAACAAATCCCAAGCCTCCTACCTTCAAATCCAAAGCTTCATCACGGCATGAAAACTACTTAGATCTTCGTTGTCAAAGTTGACACTTGGTGAGCTTAAAGATTTAGTCTAACTAAAAATCTTCTCTGCTGGGCTTCTGGCGTGAAACTCCTCTGGTCATAGCTCATAATCTTTGTATTCAATATTCATTCAAAATCTGTTTTAAACTTGCTTAGCCTTTCTAGGATTCTACCAAGAGTCCACCCATGTGTAACTTCATACCATAAGCCTGTAATTATAAAAGAGAAAGAAGCCTGCATGAGAAATCAACACACCCACTCTTACCAGCACACCTCTCCCCACCCTGTTTGTCTCGATTAGACATACTTAGGTGGGAAACTGTTAATTATCACTAATTATGGAGCAACACTGTCCTCACTGTACAACCTCACCATATAGATTGCATAAGCACTGTAAAATAAGATGGTCCTTGATGGAAAGAGCTTTTGGCAAGTTGGTCCTGGATAGGACACTCCAGGTATTTGCTGCCCAAGACATCTCTCTGGAATCCCTTTGCTGTTCACAATACAACAAACAGGGGAAAAACCTCAAGAGAAAACAGACATCTAAAAGTACACGTCAAACAGAAACACTTTTTGACACCAATTTTAAAATAAAAGTTTGGACCATCTCAGGGATTTTCATATCCACAGTTTCTTCCCCTACACTGTTCATTGCGCAGTCACTGCAAAGCACAAAAAGACTTGGAAAAACAGATGTGACAGCCAGTTGGAAATACCCCTGTTTTCAGGGCTTAAGAGAATTAAGGGCCTGACTCTTCCACTAGCACAAATCAGAAATAAATACAAAGAGTCACCTGACATTATACTGCTGTAGAACACGTACGCAGCCGGGATGTTGTGCTTGTTTCAGTGAAATAACTTCAGTGACACGTGCGGATTGACATGCAAATAAACCTCTTGAAATTGCACCAAGAGAGGTGGAGAGAGAAAGACAATCTTGATTAAAATTTTTTGAAGGACACTACTATGAGGTGCTTTGTTATGATCAGCTCAACATAAATTATCATATAACCCATTTCCAATGAGAATGCAATATGAGCTAAATTTTACACTGATTTATAGCTTATGAAAGCTTCACTGAAAACCCTGCTTGTTTCACAAGTCCAGATCAGTGCAGAACTTAAGTCTGTTTTCTTTCATTAAACAGCTACAATTGCACATTAGGGGTGGAAGGTCATAGAAATAGCAAGAAAAGGACTTAAAAAAATATCAACCTGTGTAAGGAAAGGATTCATCCCCTGTGCAAAGTCCTCCACCTCTGTTCAGTTTGCCCCAAAACAACTGCAATAATGCTATCATTTCAAAGATGATGTAGACTTTGACAAGAAACATGGTCATACAAGTTATGTCTTAAGTGTCATCCCATATTTGCAGATTGTTGAGTCTTCTTTTCAAACAAAAAGCCTCTACCTGCATCAAGTGCCCATTTAGTTTTCGCAATCTGCAAAGAGCAGGTGGTGACAATGAGAAATGCTTTTCCTCTTCTTTTTCTAACCTGCTTCAGAAATGCTCTGAAATCTCCTGCTAAAACCCACACAGATTCTGGCAGAGTCCATGTTCTGGCCGTTGCAGTGTACAGCCAGAGAAACAGCAGAAGGTTTGATTTATTTGACTAGTGTAAATGAGATCAGAATCAAAGCTCAGAGCTAACACTGTATGGCAAGACTAGCAACTTGCAAAATTGATTATTACAAGTCTGTCCCATACAAAATAACAATCACACATGAGGATTCAGATATTTGAAGAGATTTGGAGTTTGTCTTTAGATTTAGGGGGGAAGGGGGGGGGGTGTTAAAATTATTATTACATGCTATTAATCTGTTCAGACTATTTCTCTTTAATTTTCCTTGTTGCTTTTAATAGTGTATTTCAGGATATCGGCAATGTATCTCTCTTCTTTCGTATTAGCTCCACTCATGCAATCCTTACAGCTCAAAGATTAATAGCTCTGCCAGCAATTCCTATTTAAAAACTATTCCTATTTTATCTCTTTTTACCCTGTCCCTGATTTTCCTCTACTTGCTATGAAGAATACCCACTGCCAGTGTCTTCATGGAACCCAAGACTTTGCAGCTTTATTTCTCACTGTTCCTTTCCCATTTGAAGATGGTCCTGTCGATTTTGTTTGACTGGATAATAACCAAGCAATTTAAAAGCACAATCCTACAAGTAGCTGAGTGCCCACTATTGATGTAAGCCGAAAACAGTAATTTAGTGCTTTTGAACAAGCTCAGCACCTTGCAGGATGGTATCTGTGTTTCAGCTTGCTAAGCCATGTTTTGCCTGTATCCCTGTTTCTCACTCAGAAGTCAGCATTACCTTCTAGTCTTGGATTTCAAAAAAACAGGGAAAGGTATTTAAACAAGATCACACAGGATGTGTCACCAAGCAGGCAGTGCAGGTTCCTTCTTGTCAAGACTCCCAAGCGGTCACTGGAAGTTATATTCTCAAAATTATTCTGTCATCCCCTTGACAATTTAATTATTTTATTTTTTCATATATCTAGTGCTTCTAGACTCTGTTTAGGTAGCCATGTCTTCTCAATATCTTATTCAGGTGTAGCATGGAAAAGTCTAACAAAGCTGGGCTGGCAGCCAAGCTCGCCAGTGACTGACACTCGCTTACCTGAGCAAAGATTTGCTCTGCTCCAAGCAGGAACCTGCCTACAGAAGGCCCAGCAGTGACAGCGAGGGTGCAGCCCTGCATCCTAACAGCGCCGCTTCCAGCTTGTGCTCAGGCAAGTGGAACCAGCACTTAAGCTGAATGCTAAAAGGCTCCAATCTTCTGCTTCTTTCCAATTCATCTCCTGTATAAGCCCAGGACTTTTTAGTAAGAGGGGCAAATTAGGGTAGTTACATTGCTAATCCAGGCATAATTTTAAGCTCAATGAAAGGTGATTTAAATGTTGAAGGAGGAGGAAGGTAAAGGGAGGCACAGAAAAGAGGATGTGGAGAGGAAGGAATTACTTGGAATACATTTTAAAAAAATGTATTCTTGCCAGTAAATGATAGAAATAAATCAGTAGTATGAAGTCACTGGTAGCTGGATCTAAAACAGAGTTTATGACCATTTGATAAGGGGCCAACACAAAGCATAAGCAAAATCAATAAAAATATAGCTTCAATGAGCACGTAGAATCTTCAGCTGTTAGAACAAAGTCTTCTCCAAACATAGACTACAGTCAAATTTATCAAAATTTCTGCCCCAAAGGTTTTACTGTCTAGCCACTCAATGACTGGCGTGTGTGTGTGTGTGTAGGGGGGGTGCTGTTAACAGAAACAAAAATGTGTAAGTGAAGTCTGTACCCAGACTTACCTGCCTCCCTGCCTTACTTGAAAAGAAACATCTCTTTTTCCATAGAGAGCAACTGAAGAATTGTGACCATGTAAACAACTCCATTATTATTAAGAGCCTCTCTTTTTTTTGTGTTTGTCTAATACACATATTTTATTTTTTTAAAGTGATGAAAGATTTTGTTGAGTGGAGGTAACTAAAAGAAGTAAAATGCTCTGATGATACCTCAGTTTGAACTTAGGTGGACTAGAGAACTACAGAGGAGAAGGCAGAGTTGAAATCATGCATATGAGCTCGTCAACATTCATACTGTTTTGGAATCCAGTCTCTGACGCTTTTCAGTCTTTGAAAAGTTGCTAACTCTGACCCTACTTATCAAAAATACTAGCAATGTACTGGTTAATGAACATTTACATATCCAGGGGCCTGATGCTGGCTTTGACATGAAAGAAACACTACACCAAGATGTGAATGGCAATGAAGTTAGCCTAGCCCATGGACTGAGATAACCCCCTAACCTTTTCATCTCTTAAAACTTTGGTTTACATTTCAATTAGTCACAAGCGAAATTCATTTGGTCATGTCAACCTACAGATGACGTAGTTTGGTCATAAAAATCATCACAGAGCTGAGTACAATTGGTAATCTCAACAGCAGGCAAAGATGCTCTAAATTAAAAATGTGTGGGTGGGTTATGTATCTCTACTATCTGTTTTCAGTAATCCTTCCACTAAGCATCACTTTTTTTTCCCCATACATTATTCTTAAGTGAATATAAAAATGAAAATAAAAATAGCCCAACTGATATATACTAAGAGATAAACATTAGTGGGAATGAACAGGAAAAGTAAGAGCAAAAGTGAAGCCTTCCTTAAGAAAGACCTTATAGTCCATGAACATAGAATCGTAGCATCATTTAAGTTGGAAAAGACCTCTAAGATTTAGTCCAACCATAAACTCAGCATTGCCAAATCCACCACTGAGCCATGTCCCTCAGCGCCACAACATGTAAGAGATTCTGCAGCCAGATCTCTGCTTCGTCTTTCAGGAGATACGAAACCAAACATTGTCAAAAACTTTTGCACTATTAATATTGAAATGGTTTTTTTTTCCTATCCCCCTTCCTCTCTCTGGGATTTTTTGAACCTGTATCTTATAATTGAAAGCCAGTGGATTAAGCATAACACATCAAACCACTGTTAACACCCAGTCTCCCGCAAGGCTGAATCCTAACAACTCTGTTTTCTGCCTACAGTATGTGCAAGCAAGTGGAACCACCACATGCACTGCATGCTAAAGGCCACAGCCTTTGTCTTCTCCAAGTTCTGTCTATTTCAGAGGCTAACATGCTGCAATTAGTCTAATTAATGTGAAACAATGAGCTGTGTTACCACTTATCAAATTGATTGTTCCCCTATCAAAACAAAACAGGCTGGCTTTTTGATGTAATTTCAAGAGATGATTTGAAATGTCATGTTGCTGCAAGCCAATTACCTTATGACTGGAGTCACGGTCAACAGAATACATAATTAGCACGAGTTTGGGAAGGCTGCTTACTGCTAGTATGCTAATTAACTGTCTTTTGTCATAAAACAAAAAGGTTGTAGCTAGGGTTGTGAAATAGGTCTTTTTTATTTACATTTCTTTGTGCTTATCAATGTGAGGCATGACAATGCAAAAGAATGGAAAATTTTAATTCCACTACTTCAAATTAATACTGAGCCACAAGGTCAGGCACGACGATGGACTACAAGCAACAGTGAACTCTTCAGTGATGGACACACAGGCTGCACCTTCTGCCCAGAACATGCCAAAATCAAGCACCACGTGAATCTCATACCAAAGAGCCACCGAGCAGCACCTCTGAGACAACTAACAGGCATGCATTGAGTTCCAGATGCTCCTTTCCAGAAAGCAGGAGAGTATCCGTGACAGCCTAAGCACGCTGGCTGTGGTACAACCAACCCCAAGCTGCTCCACCACACCTCCTCAAAACTGCCCTTCAGAAAGCTGAAAAAACAACACTATAAACATGTGGCATTATTACTTCTGATTCAGTGTGGTGCTCACAGAACCCTTAAGAAGGGTGTGCAGGATAGAGAACGAACCATGCCTGTAAGTAAAATGCTTCATAACTCAACTCCTGCCACCTCCTCTCTGTTGCCTCATTTGTGTGATAAATTTTGTATTCCTCAGGCATTTGTTAAAGATCTGATCTGGATGGCACTGGGTGCCCTCCACACCTGTAGGTTTCAGGGGAAGCTGAGGAGCTCATTACTTTGCAGGATAAAGATCTACCAGAAAGAATCCAAAGCTGGCTGTCAGCAGCTCCTGCTCTGCCCTCCCTCATCCCAGTGCTGCTTGACATGCCACCAAACAAGCGAAATGGAGGGCAGAAATTAGCTTGGTGAGTCATTGTTAATTCCTATCAATTTAAATTCTGGTTTTCTTTCTCCTGCCTATAATTCAGCACTTTGTCTAAGGTTTTGCTTGGCCTGAGCGACTCCCAACAGCAAGGTCGGGAATCACTGGAAGTTTTAATGATGTTATTTTGCTAACAGCTGCTGACTTATGAATCCTCCTATTTGTCGTAAAAACAATTTTGTTTCTATGTCCATGCTTGGTTTGAACCACTATAGAGATAATTCTTGTGCTTCTTGATTGCCCTTAAAGCAAGAGAGATGTGCAAATCATTCTCTTTTAGAGAGGAGAAATTAAGTGTTCAAAACTTAGATCAAAAAGTTGTCAAGCTTGCCTTTTCTGAAGACTTCATTTAAATTCAAACCCAGTCCATTCCAGGTTTGCACAAAGAATCGTAAAGTTTCAAGTTCAGAAATCACATAGAGTGGATCGCCTTTAAAATCACTATATGAAATCAGTAGGCATTCCTAAATTATTTTCCTGATTTCTCTCTTTCAATCCAAGCTAAACTCAAAGTGTAATGAAATAAGATACAGGAGGTACAGGAGAGCTAGATTTTTATCTTAAATTATGAAATCTATAACGAACAGGAAAACACTCATTTCTTCTGGTGCTGTCATTTACTAGAATCAACATCATCCTTCCTGTCTTTATTCAGCAGAGAAAACAAAGCTAATCCCAATTTCTAAAGAGCTGGCTAATAAAGGAGTCAAGGGATCATTAGTCTAATTAACTCATTCCTGTTTTCAGTTTACATTTCATTATGCTATTACACTCTTTGAAATGTCAATTTTTAAATACCATAGAAAACTGTTTAACATATAGACATGATGTTCAACAAATCTAGGGACATATAGAACAGTTACTCAATATTAGTAAATTCATAGTATCCAGGTGTGCAACTAAACATCTCCCAGCCAAAACCTTACTGTAAATTTCATTCATTGACATAAAAATCAGGGAAATATTTCCATGACACCTGGCCCCTTTTCTGACGGTGGTGCTTTTACTACCTGAGAATTTCATAATACTCAGGTAGATGTCCTTGCATCCACTTTTGGTAATCAGACCATTTTATTCTGAACAAAAATAAATCAGGATGCCAAACTACAACTTCCTGCCAGGTTTCTTTTTTTTCTTCTTTTTACTGGGTGTCTTTCTCTACTGAGTCACTTACTGCACTTTAAGTCAATTTTTAAATTGACTTAATGAGTCATGAAGTAATTTACTGTCTTTTAAGTCAATTTTTAAATAAAGGCAACTTCTGTTAAATTGATGGTAACTTCTGTAATCAGCTGTTTGGAAACAATCAACCTCAGTTAACAGCACAGGCTATGCTTGTACAGACAAGTACAAGTTTCATAAAACAAAGTAATGATATAGATGAACTATTACATAATAATACCTGTGTGTACACAAAAGCAAATAGGAAGAAAGAAAGCCTGTAGGCACACACACCAACACACATTTGCCTGTCCGTACCTCTGAATATCTCATGTGCACTGGCTTCCTTCTTGCTGGGGAACAAACAGCTTTTGCTTAGGATTCAACACAGTAAACCAGTAAATGTGCCCAGTGCTGCACATGACTTGCCTCTGAATATCTGTTGAATTGTTCACGTTTAAATTAGACATATATCACAAACTGCTGGGTCACAGACTGAAGGATGGAGACATTTTGCCAATGTGCTTCTTCACACTGAAAAATCTACAGGTGTTTTTGATACCCAAGCAATTGAGTTGGGCACAAGCGGCAATGTCTCCTTGGCATCCTCTTTTCTAAGTACCCTTGCTGAGATGCCCCTTCTACCTGCCTGGGTCTCCTCCAAAGAAGTCTTTCTCCCACAAATCTGCAGTGTACTAGACAGAATCAGGCTGTATGTGCCAGCGTACACCCGCAACACTCTCCCAGTGAAAAAGTAGGCATTGTGATTCCTTTGTATGTATTTTAAGGGATGCTAATGATTGCTTGTGCTGACTCCAACTCATGGGCAAAATGAAGACGGACACACTGAAATGGGAATGAAGCATGACATCAGCTCTTACATAAATACCATCCAGGCATCAATTATATCTGCTACAGCATGGGCCCAGTTATTAGTCATGCTGGATAATAGGTAAAGAGATCTGATCCTTATGTACGTGTGAGTCTTTTCTTGAGTGTCCAAGATTCATCAAACTCTTTCTTAAAACCTTCTGATGTCATCTAGACCGTGCATACAGCAAAAAGCTAATCCCCTGGTTATTTTAATTTCTGAGAACTGAAATTTCGCCTTCTGAATAGCCAGGACCCTGGCGAGACCTCTACAGCAGCTACACAACATCCTCTAATTGAGACAGTGTACTTATATAAGAAGTTCAGCTCTTCTGTGCTGTAGATGCTACAGAAATGATGAAAAGTTAACTTTACTATCTACCTGTTCAGTCTACTTCAGGAGGAAAAGTCCTTGTTGGTTCCTAGCTTAGATATCACACTGGCTGAAGGAAACCATGCAGCCACTCACGTCAGTGTTTTCGTGTAGCTGTCCTTGCGTTGTGGGAAGGAGGAGGGTGAAGCTTTAAGCACCCAAGTTTGAAAAGTGTGACTGAGAATAGGAGTTTACATTAGAAATCTCTCACCTGGCAAGACACATGTCTCCACCTCAGACTGAAAAGGACATTAAGAGATGTTTATCAAAACTTGACACTGAGAGGAAATTTTAGCATTGTCAACCATATGGTATGGATTCTGTGCAATGTATTTCTGGGATAACAGTACAGGGACCCCAGATCTGCAGGAAGCAAAGATTATGTTACCATTCTGGTTTTTGTCACCAGCAGTAATACACTTAAGGAAAAGAAGTGCCTTTTAAAAGATGTCAAGGAAGACTACGAGTGCAGTATATAAATAATTTTAATGGCTTAAAAGATTAAAGCACGTCCAATAATTAATGTATTTTGAGAAGGCTAATGAAAAATAACATATCTATCTGTTCAAAACACAATGTATGTATCTTTAATATGATCTCTGCTTTAGGAGAATTCACTCCAGATGGGAGTTGTGGCTAACAAGGCACCTGATAATGCTCCTGCATTAAGACATGAGCATTAGCTCTCATTAATTCATGTTTTTAGTGTTACTTGGCATCATGGGTTGACCCTATGTGATCTAAAAGGATGTGGCATGCCAGAATGCATCACAACATGTTTGGAATTGTAAAAGCACACAGACCCTCAACAACTTAACTTCCCTGCAGCCCCTGGTATGGAGTTCAGCATTCCTGATCAGGCACTGTCCTAGCTTTATCATCAACATGTTATACCTCCCATTGTTTCTTCAATGAGTATTTTCTCTTGTTTATTTTCTAAACCAGCTGAAGTGGGTCCATGCACCTTCATTTAAAAACAAAAGCATAGAATGATGCTTAAAGCTTTGACTTACTAGGATCTTTTATTTTCTTCCCTTCCAGGTGTTTCTACCTGGTATCACCCAAATCAAGAGAAGACCAAGGCGATTAGGAGATACACATTGTTATTTTAGCAAATCCCTTAAAAAAAGATAAAATAAAGTAATTGGACTTCAAACAAGCCTGAAACATTACAGCAAAAGCAAGTACAAAAGAAGGAGCCATGGCATCGTATGCCCCATCTAACAAGGTATTGAGCACTGAAGCCCAGGGGACTCTTGGTAGTCTCGCTGTGAAGATTAGACAAGAGCACTTGCGCAGGACACAGCAGGAATATGAAGGGACATGAAGTGAGCAATCCCAGCAGACAGCCTGTTGAAATGTCAGTCAGGCACTCTGCTTCCACCACCTTTCACAGAGCTAAACATCTCTTTATGTCAGAACAAATTGGGCAATCCTCAAATCTTTTTTTCCTCTCCCCTGACTTCAATGCGACGACGAGCACTGGGAAGGAAAGCGGGAGGGAGCGCGTACAGACAGTTCACTTCAGTTCACATGAAAGCGCCCTGACATGCTACAAGACTGAATACTGATATTGGCAACTCTTACAATCTTATCAGAGAGGCAGGAGCAGCAGCAGCCGCCGTGCTGCAGACCTTCCGCCTTTCCAATTACGCTGGGTGGCTGTTCCTTTCCCAAGCACCCCGCAATGTCCTTTGAAGGTAAACTCCTGGGCTTGATCAAAGGCCACAGAAGCAAACACGTCATTTCTTATGTATAAGCGTATTTGTTTTTGTCATCCTTTTCTTGTTTTCACTCCTACTTTCCCTCATTAGTCCATTTTAAGGAAGTCTTATTTTAACCAACTCTTTGCACAGTGCTCAAATACAGACTGGTGAGCAACTGCAATTTTATTTTAAATGGTTTTATGTCACTTTCAAAATTTTGTACAGGGTATTTTGTTGAGGTTTTTGACAACAAAAGCATACACAAGTTATTTTTGCAACATGACAACAATAAAGAAACCTTCCCTCTGACTCCTGTAAATGTCAGAGAGGTCTTAGTATGATTGTATGAGGATACAATAATTAATGTATTGATTTTTTTTATTTGATTCAACAAGTGAAACATTGCCCTAAAAATGATCAGCCAATCCTCATTCTTAAAAAAACCCCAAAAAAACAAAACATTCAAACCCAGAAAACTTAACCCAATCAAGACATGAAGAATTCTATGAAACACTGTCTCCAAGAACAGCGAGATTAAGCTGCTAGTCCACATTTAAGTTAAAATTTGTTGAATAATAAAGTTTCTTCTAAAGCAAATACCTTTCTGAGAAAACCCCAAACACCACACACCCCCTAAATGCCATAAAAATCCCTTCCCCCACTGAATAAATTTGTGGTTAAAAAAAAAAAGAAAATATTCAGTAAATAATTGGCCACTGTCATGTCTGGCCACCTACTTTTTAGATCGGAGATTTTTTTAATCTTGATAATTTATACAGAATGATCAATTTCCAAGACTTTATTTTGGATAATAATTTCTAAAAATTGCCTAACATTTCTAATATTAATTGATTATAGTTAAAGATCAGATGTATTTTATTACAATTTTAAATTTATATTTATGATATTCAGGTAGGTAAATGTCTGTGCATATGGCACAGGCATTACCAGACCATTTATTGCCCATTACTGCCAAGAAAAGAAGCCCAAACTAGAACAAACTGTGCACCATTTCTGGCATTTGTTAATGGAAGAAAGCTTTATAAGAAAAAAAGAAATACCACTGATTTTTACAGGTGTTTAATAAAGATAAGCCGAAAAAAGGGTTCCTATTTTAAGCTTGGTGATAGCTAAAAATGTGTTCAAATATGTTCAAAAGCAATCTGAAGTCTCGTAAAAATGGCTGTTTAAAAGTATTCAAGAAAACAGTAAAAATGCAAATATTTGTCACATTATTGTAGGATATGGGACAAAAATGCTCATGAATTCAAAGAACCCTGCTGAGGCAACTGCATTTCATTTAAATATGACATTATTTGGGAGTCATTAAAACAGAAATAATGTTTATCGGTTGCATTGTAAAGGTTACTGTGAGGAAACAGGCAAAGTTTGCCCATACTAGAATGAGTGGTGCAAGGGACTGTGAGCATAACACCTTTAATTTCAGTGCTTGTAGCTGCGCCATGGGAAATAAAAAGACAATGTAATTGATAATTCACTACTACAGAAATACTACAGCAAAAATAATGAGGAAGTATCAGTATTTTCAAGACTTGTAGTCTGATCTCCTGACGTACTCATTACAATGAGACAAATTCTAAAAAAGGGGTGCCAATAGTGACTGCTGACTTTCTACTTCACAGTATGTTAAATCTCCAAAAAGAAGAAAGTATACAGTGCCTTGTGATTGTTACAAAATACGTACAACAGCTGTTGAGTCTAACTCTCAGAATTAAAAGCATCTATCCTTGCTGAAGAGAGATGGCTTCTAGGCTATAGCCATGGAAAACCTTCTGCAACTTGAGTTGAAGACTTTTGTAAGTCTGTCTATACTCACTTCTAAAAAACACAGTGAATAGAGTTGCCTTTTGAACCTTAACCTGTTCCCTGCAGTCAATCTGCAGCATTAATTGCTGGTTATTTGTACATGGGAATCAAGATGTAGATGAACGCAGATGCCTTGATTACGCAGACATTTAGTCAGTGACTTTACTATTGTGAGTAGTTTTTAGTGAAGCAATCAAATTAAGCATCCCATTAAATATCTGATATAGGTAAATCAGCTCCCAGGTCTTAAAATTTGATCCATCTTACATTTCTCCATCTATTACATTCATTTGTATTGGTAAAAATCAATCATACAGTTGCCTTAGTTCTGCCTTAATTCTGTCAATGAATTTAAATGCATCACATATTGCACTTCTATGTAATTTAAATTCAGCTATGAAGACTTATTATGGTTCTGAGTTAAAATAATTCTGCACTGCACACCATTAAACAGTGGCTTGCCTGAAAGTGATGCCAGTCATTGGACTGCTCATGAACCAGTCTCTCTTGCAACCCATTTTGTGTGTTCCCTTTCAATACACCTTGAGCTATGTGGTCCAAGAGGATGGGGAGATGGTCTGGGAAGTCACACCACGTCTTAAGGCAAAAGTTCTCAGATATGCTTGTATTGATCCCCCAGTCAACACTGGTGACACCATGACTGTGGGCAGCTGTGGCCAGGCAGGATTTTGAGGAGGACAGCAAAATGCTCTCCAGCCAGGCACCGTTCTCACCTCACACCTTTGGTCAGAGTTCAGCATGACTGCTATTCAAAATGTTTCTATTAAATGTCCTTTTTTTAGTTCTTGGCCACAGTGCAATCAACACCACTGTATCTTTTCAGCACTCTGACTAAATGTGGCTTTTCCTGAAGCTTTTCTGAAGAGACACTGAAATAATGCCAGCAGGATTTTGCCAAAGCTCTCTGTGACTGGGCCAATTCCCATTGCACCACATGGCATACCATCTCCCAAAATTTTCACGTGGCCCACACCGATCTGGATTTGCATTATTTTCTTTGAGTTTGAAATTGATTTCTGATGTTCTCTCTGAAGGCCAGCAATTTCCATAATTTGCCATTATTCCTGTATCGCACACTACTCCATGTCACGGGCTAACCACGGAAGGTGTCCAGTGTGGGCTTAACTTTAAGCACAAGAGGTCCTATGGGATGTCTCTGCTACTGCTCACGTGCAGTAATTAAGCATATGCTTATTTACAATGCCATGCAATAGCCTATACCTAACACAGCTTCTTGAAGCTATATAATAGTGGACAAGCAGTAACTGCAAGCAGAATTTGGCATATTGTCTCCACAGATTTGAGCTAATATACCAGTGTCTCAAGACATCACTTCATTTTCATAACAAGGAGGAGATTTAATTTCCATGGCTTTGTATAAAAAGCAATTTGGAAACTTTGCAACAATAATATTGCTTCCCATAAATGCCAAATTGGTAAAAACATTGTAAGAGGAAAACACAGCACACTGACAATATAATTTTTTCTAACTTAAGTACCAGCATTATTCAAAGACATTATACTGCTAAGTATCCAAATAATTCATTCATTTTAAGAACTGAAAGCATAATATTATTTTGTTAATATAAGCTCTCTCTTTCTCAAATCCCTCCTTTCCACTTAAACTGAGGGAATTAACGGCATCTGAAAACACATCTGCATGTGAGGCTTTTATTATCAGTTTTCATGGGTTGTTCTGCCTCGGTTGGGGTGTGCACTTCCCTCTTTCCTGATTACCAAAAAGTAAAAGTAACTGCAATAATGGTTGTAAATCCTTGCTTTGGATGACAAAACAAGCCTCAGGTATCATCATCTCTTCCATTTCTAGTAGGAAAGAGAAAGTTGGCCAGGGAAAACATTGCTTACCTCTAACTTAATGGCATCACTGTAATACAGTCTTTCCAGCTAAAAAGAAACAATAATAACTGAAAATCACTGTTAAAATTTTTATCAAAGATCAAAATTTCTGAGTATGGTAGCTTGGGGTGAGGGGGATGGGGCTGGCAGCATAGTTTTAAGCATAACTTATTAATTGATGAACATCAGGACTTTGTGGTCATTTAACACTCCCTATAAATGAAGACAGGTAACAGTTATTGATCTCACTTTTCCTGGAAGAGGATCCCTGGGCTCAGCATGAGGAGTTTCACTTCTCTCAGTTCATAAATACAAGAATAGAGCTATTGCTCAAATGCCACCCTAACTGCTGAAAATGAAATAAAAGTAAATTTCAGTGCAGTGTGGAAAGCAATACAGGTGGTATTTCCACAGGGCTTTTTTGAGTTGATAGCCCAGGGTTAATATAATCTCAGATTTCCTTATGGGAAATATGGAATTGCCACAGCTGACCCCTGCTATCATTTCAAAATATTTTCTTAGTGAAAGCCTACTCAAACCATAGAAGTATATAAGTTACTGTTCTTATTTATTTATTGATCTAACTTGTGTTACCATGGAACTGCACATTAATGAATTCAGGCTAACAACACACAAGATGGGACACAAGCATCCCTGCTGCCCAGGCAGGAAGCTGGGGCAGGGAACTGGAAGTGCTGCGTTGTTGTACCTGCAACACAACTGTGTTACAAGAAACATCTGCAAATGGCCATTGTCTCTCCTCTCTTATTCTTTTGTCATTCAAGACTTTCCCCCTTATTTTCCTTCCTTCTAGCTATTCCTCCCTAAAACTCTGCAATTGGCTGGTCAAATCAAAAGCTGATCTCTAAAACTTTCTGTGGGGCTGCCACAAGAGCCTCCATCACTGAATATATGTTATCACATGATTTAAACAGAAAAAAAATTAATCCCCTCCCTCTCTTTCTACTCCCCCCTCCCCAAAATGAGAAAAACAATCTCTACATCGCCTGTCCCCCAGGTCAGATTAAAGCTGGATGTCGAAGGAGAGACCTAGAAAGAGGTGCACATCCCTTCCAATGCGGATTTAAGGAGAAGCTGCACAAGTAGATGAACTGTTGAACTCAGTCCTCTGTCTTAAAAATACATTTCATTGGGATCATTAATGCACGATGTAAGTACCCAAAAGATGTAACAGAATTCTGAAATATGAATTAAGGACGTATTGCCATCCCCAGCAAAATAATAAAAGTAGAGAGATTAAGAGGCAAGCATATCTTTTTGAATTGTAAAATAGATTTATAGGTCTTCTAATAACAACTTTTACTCAAACCTTACATAAATAGGCTTATATGATACAAATATTATGTGGGCTATGTGGAAACTACAAGGTCCCTAATCATGTTTAGGGATTACTTGACAGAACAGAGACATTTCATTCCTATTGGACCTAGGGATTACAGCAAAGAAACATCTAATATTCCATTTTTTAATTTCATGCATTTTTTATTTACTTTTAATGATGCTGTATATATTCATCATCCTGAAATATTAAAACAGTATGAAAAAAGTAATAAATTGGTGGAAAATTTAGGGAATGGGAATGCAACAGCACGCAAATCATACACTATCAAGTGCTTGATACACATTTAAAATTACTGTCTAGTACAGCAAAGCCAAATTCCTGGCAGATTTCTGAAGCGCAAAGTCACAATAAGAAGATCAGCAGAACAGACTGAAATAATAGAATATTCATCCCCCTAATCCATATGCAATTCTTTAGGGCTTTTTTTTTAACAATGCATATGAGGTCTGACTGTATTCAGGATTTAAATAAGTTGTCTCTCTCTCTCTCCCGCTTTCTCACACACACACACTCACTCTGTATTTTTGTAAAAAAAAAGTGTATACAGTTATCATTTCTGCTCTACTGCACCCACATTGACAAGGTTAGCACATCTCCTCACACCTCAGATGAAACAATAGCATTTTAAACAACAAAAGTGTTAAAAGAAATACATTTATTCATACCATTGAAACCTCCTGCAACAGCTGTGTTGAAAGGAAAGGGTCCAGTTGCCTGGGAGAGGGATTTTTTTGTTTAATTTTTTTTAACTCTTTCCGACTTCATTCTAAATAATTACTGGTTAATTTAAAGCAATCTCACATGTAGTTACTGGCAATAAAATTTTGAAATCAACATTAATTCTTCAAGATCATGCATGTCTTTCTAGACAGATGTAATTTTAGATGCAGTATTGTATAAAGGGACAGAGAGAGACAAGTAAATCATCAGTCAAAAGACAGACACTGATGATAATGATGATACATGTAGAAAACGTGCTTGAGGATGGGTGACAGGGAGGTGTAGTATAAAACTTCCATTGCCATGCTTGAGATTACCAAATTACTTTGAAGTAGTGCAAAGGCACAACTGAGATATAGACCTTCTTCCAAACAAGTGTATGAAGAAATTCATGGCCTATCATACATAGACATGCAAGCCTGATCCTTAGATCAAGCAGTTTTTACACAGGTTTAACTCTCTGATTAGGCTGCAAAACATCAACATCACAACCTCATTTTATAAGTCATATAAAATGAAGATATAAAATGACTGTACCCAAACATAATACATTTGCAGCTGTAACAAATGGGTGGACTTACTAAATAAAGGTGCCTACACAAGATAATTACTATGGCCACATGCAGGAAGCAGCTTTCACAACCACCACTACAGTTTGAGTCACAACTCTGTTAGTGAGTGAAGGAGCATTAGGACAGGTGATGGTACATGAAAAGCCATCTGGTAAGTGAGAAAGAGCAGCCACATCCTGTGGAAACCTGAATACCCAAATGTAGCTACATGCTATTTGTAGTAACGGGTCTCATGAGAAATGGCCCGGGGTGTAGATTGCTGCAGAGCATTTACCAGGACTTTGGGTTCCTACCTGGTGAGGGACATGCTGATCCAACCCCCTTGAAGTCATGCTCATGTGTTATTAGCCAGACTGTGATATCAGTTGACATTATTGCTATTGAAATTGCAAGGTTACTATTCTAATTCAACACAGGCTAAACAAGCAACGTAAAACATATTTAATGAAAGATTTTCCTTTTGCTTTCATGACATCCATCTACTGATAGAGTCCAAACTTACTGGTGCTTATTGCTTACAGGCACATAATTATTATTGATAGATTGAGGGGAAAAAATCTTAAGCATACTGAAATCAGCAGGAGCAGCCCCCCAACAATAGGGCTAGAATACATCCATCCTATATATATGTCTTGCAAGCACATAAGCAAAGAATAAGCACTCTTAGAAATTATTCAATCTGTACTAGTGAGAAAATTGTGAAGTTGGACAAGGAAATAAAAGCAAATGAACATAAAACTTGTGCTAGAAAATACAGTGAACGAACAGGGTCTATTAAAGCACAATGAACTTTGGAGAGAAGGCCTGATAGACACCCTGAAGAGCTGCATTGGACCGAATCTGAAAGGCACAAGCGGCAGCAGCTTTGATGCAAATGTACCATGGTTTTAAAAGACAAGACAATTAAGTAAAAGTACGAAGTACCATCTCATTTTTGGAGGAGAGCAAAAAAAATGCTACAGAAGGAAGTCGGGATTTATTGAAGAGGAATACAGAGCACCCAGTGAAAATTAGCGTATGCCTGAAATACATTAGTGCTACTCTTCCTTTTGCTATCCTTTATTTTACAGGACGTAACCATATCTATGTGAGTTTTTATTTTAGTGAAGACAAGAGCTCTTTGTGACAGTGAAGGCTAGAAAAGAGCAGCAAAGCTTTTGCCCAAATTCCATACTTTGTTCCAAAGCAGAGAGCTATTAAATCTTTTCTAGAAGTGTTTCTAAATACACTTTTTAATGTGCACAAAGAATATTTTGTTTCCTTGTACAGATTCAGAGAAGTGGTTCAACCCATTCTTTAGAAAGCCTCTAAGCAAGCACTGCAAGACATATATTTGGAATATGAAAGTTTAATCCTTCTCATTAAAACATGACAAACTTATAATTAATTGAGAATGGAGTCAATAATGAGAGCATACTTCAAAGTAATGATATTGGTACTATCAACTTGTAATATGGGAATACACCATAGAAACTGAAGTATAATATGGAAAAATTACAAGTCAATTAAAAAAAAGAACAGCCTGAAAGTTTTGCCTTGAGTCCAATCTTTAAAACACAAATTTTAAACCCTCAGAAGTTACATTTTCCTGATAATACATTATGTTGTTTTCCTGTGATGAGAAATAATTCAAGGTCTTACATTGCCTGATTAATCTCTCAACCAATATTTAGAAAAGGTTTCTCTTTGAGCTAATCAAACTTGACAAAAGCAATCTTCAAACTATGTCACATTCATTGATTTGTAAGATATCTCAAACTTGTGTTTTATTAAATGTAGTTTAAATTAGTAACAGCTCTAAATTCACCTGCTTATGACACCCCCTGAATCTCACAGACAGTACATAAGGTAGGTAAAAAGATGGCACATGCAGATTAAAATTATTGGGACAAACTGCTGCTTTTTTTTTCTTCTTTTTTTTTTTTTAATGAAGGATGTTGTTTTAGCTTTAAGATAGCACTCAGATACATCCCTATTGCTCACACTACATTGCGTTTTGGGGGATAGTTGTTGATGGCATTCAGTTTACTTTTCCTTTAGGTAATTGCCCTGATCTTACAGGATAAGGTATGTCCACCAATCCTCCAAACGATACTTATGTCTTTATCCATGTGAAAGAGGCCAACTTTCAATATACAATTTGATGACACTCTTAGGCCTTCAGTATCACAATATTATGATTAGGTTAAAGGACATCCCTCCAGAAAAGCAATGTTGTGATGGTACCACTGTCCATATGAGAACAACTACTAAGGAAGCACTACAGCACTGACTGGTAGGGAACACTGTGGGGAAGCATGGAAGTACCATCCCAGTCTTTGCTTCACTAACAGTTAGTGTTGATATTTTCTTTTCTTTCTCTAAGTGGTCATATGTGTGCAAACAAGATTTTCCCATAGTTTGAGAAAGCCTAAATTTGGTTGCCTGACTCTGAACACTAAAAGAGATTGCCAAGTTAGCAAAGCTGAGCAGGAGGGAAAAACAACTGTGGGAGAGATGTAAGCATTAATTCTCTACTGTAAATGTCCCAAAAAGAAGTCAGGCCTCCAGCTTACTCTTCCTCTCAACTCACACTTAAGTTCTGGATAAGTAAGTTTCTGAGCTACTGACTCCTCTCCATTTCCTCATGGTTGTGTGCAAGCGAGAAACTGCATTTCTGGCAATGTCTGTGATAAAATAATACAATATAACTCAACACTCCATTAACAAAGGCACGTGTATTAGAAGTTGTTAGTGCAAATCTTTTTCGGACTCAAGGAAGGATATCCAAATATTGGGTAACACACTCTGGGAAGACTATCAATTTCTTTATATAAATGGGCCAACACTTTTAAAAGCACTTCAAAGCACTTAACTAAAGCAAACAAGCACTTGAACTTCAAATATATAACAAGAGAAATCATTGGCAAGTATGACTTTGCTTAGGAAATTCTAGTATCTTTGTGACCTTTCATTTTTACAGTCTCCTCATGAATAGAGCACCAGGCTCTCATCTCAACTTCGGCTCTACTGCAAGATATGGAACTAGTGGGGTGAGAAACCACCTATACCTGTTTATTTCTTTTTGTTAAAGCAAACGGCTTTGGTTTTACCTATACAGCAATCCTGGGTCCATAACAGACTTTATCTAACAGCTTCTGATTCTGAAACCTTGTTTTGTCTCTTATTTGGCCTTTAAAGTAGACTTTTTCCATCTTATAAACCTCATTTTCCCTGATATCTATAGTAGCTAAGCCTTGATTTGGGAATATAACATTTGCCAAACACTGTCCTATTAATTCCCAACAGCTATGAAATAACTTGCTACTCTCAGGAAAAGGGTGCCTTTGGTAACCAGTCTCATCATGGCACTAAGTGTCATGTGCATCATTTACGTCTTTATATTTATAACAGATTCCCTAGTTACGGCATTATATACAAACACATTGGTTGTTTCTTGACCAGATTGGTGTGATCTGATTCACATGTACTTTTCTGCTGATAAATCAGTATGCAAATGAGTGAGCTGTAAGACTATTCTGGAGTTTTCGATGGTATAGTTTTATTTAAATTGATGTCCAGCTCAAGTACGTAGTTGGTCCCAAGAAGCAAGAAGGTGGTGTTTAAAACAAGTTGTTTTGTTCAGCAGAAGGTACACCTGTTTCCTAAAATCCTGCAACATTTTTTATTTCTCTCTGAATATGTTTTGCACATAGTCTGCATAATGTGGCAGAAAAGAGGTGATAGAATAAACCTTTACTTTAAACTGGTCATTACAATTTCACAGAGAGGAAACAAAGTATTTGTAAACTGTATTCTGGAGCTCATTGGCCATGCTGGGATTGCAGTTTGCCAGTTTTAGGGGACATGCAGAACATTCTGATGGTGGTACTGGCTGACTGCGATTTGTACTCATTAGTCTGGTAATGGACATTCTTGAAACCCTATTTTGGCCAGAAAAACCCACAAAATTAATATTTTTTTAAACTATGAACTGGTTTAAAATATGCTAAAGCATCAGACTATGCACAGTTCCTAAAAGAAATAGGTTTGAAAACTCTCTGAAATGCCACCTAAGTTATAATTGGGTTTTAATGTATAAAATGGCTCAGTAACTCAAATGTTTGTAAAAGAAAACAGTCTTTCCTAGAGTTTATGAGGTGGTAAGTCTATTTCTTAGAAGGATTAACTATGCAGTCTGATTTCAAATACAAGCCCCTCCTAGCATATGCTCTCCACAGCTGACACTTTGAGAGCACACAGTTTACCAAATTAATATTCCAGGACCCAATTCTGATATTAAAATTCCTCAGCTCCCGCCTTGAGGAAGTGCCTTGGTTTCTACAGTAGTAGTTTTACTTCCTGCTTTTAAACAACAAATGAACTCAGGATTAAGACCTGTTCCTCATGCATTTTGGTCTGCTGAATGACAAATTAAATTTGTATGCACAGGATGCATATCATGACATTTCCACTGTAAACTAAAAAAGAAAAACAATCCAAAACCCAGAAAATGAATAACATTCAAGAATAATACAATACTCATTCACTTATAGAAAAGTGTTAGTAGCAAATGCATATTAAAAAACCAGATGAAGTACAGCCAGGACAGCATAAAGAATGCTGTTGAGGAAGAATGCCTCAAATAGCGTCCCTTTTTAGAACAGACAAAACAAGAGTATGGCAAAAGAAAATGTAATTTGGTTTTGAACACACTGCAAATAAGTAACAAGATGTAATAATTTAGAAAGCCCTTCAAGAGCCCATGGCTTTGATAGAAATGAATTAAAGGTGAGATGGAATTAAAGAATAGAAGAATAAACTTAGACAAGATGAACCGAGAGAGAAAAAGAGACAAATGCTGTGAAAAGAAACAGATACAGGGGAAGTAGTGGTCTACTTTCTAATAATAGATTCATCAACAGAATATCTGTATGCACTAACAACTAATTTGAGAATCCTGAATTCTGATCCTCATTTCCAGAGATTGCAACTACATTAAAAAAAAAAAAAGAGAGACTTAAATTCCTCATTACTAGAAATAGATTGATTTGCATGAGAAAAGTGAGGTTAGATTCCCATTTCATTTACAAATATTAAGCTCATAAAATGAAGTCTCAAAGGAAGTCTTAACTCCCAGGCTAACACTTCCCTCCTGCTGGTGACAGCATCATTGTCCCTGGGACTGACAAATAACATGTACAATGACCACAGGGAAGGGGCAGTTTGAGTGAGCCCAGTAAAACCTGAACAAGGGCTTAGGAGATGACCATGAGGATTTGTAGTTCTGCTCAGTATTCAAAGATAAATAGAGAAACATCCAAGTGGGATGTACTATCAACAGCACCTCACAACACAGGTCAGGGGCAAATAGCTCGAGCCAGTCAGAAACATGGGACCATTCAGTAGCAGCAGAAGGATGTGGTAAGTGGAGCAATTTCCAAAGCTGCAGTCATACTCAACTTTTCTATTTCTCATTAGCTTTCCTACCTTCAGCAAAACTTGCTGGTGCACAAGGCCAGCTACTTTGTTTATTCTTAAGTACATAAATGTAAAATGACCAGAGAAACATGAGTTTACCCTGGCACAGAAGTCAATTGTCAGACTAATCCAGCATGGTGTATATGTTGCGCACAAGATGATGGCCGATACTCTGCAGTCAGCGCAATTTAAACTGCCTGTTGGTTTCAGCTTTTAAAATGTTTATCAAATTCTAACTTTATTTTGTTGGGTTTTGGGGGGGTCAGCTTGGGAAGAGAAAGGGGAATAAATGGTGTTAAATGTAATAGAAGCAAATCTCAGCATTTAAATTACCTCCTGCTTTAGAAAGTAGCTCAAGGATCTAAATATTTAACTCTTATTTTTGTGTTTTAGTATTGTAAGCACAGTTGCTTATACAGTTAAGAGCCACCTTAGCATTCATCAAAACTATACAGAATATGAGACAACCCTTTGTTTTGAAGGTAAAAGTTTGCTTTACCCAAGACAGCAGCTTGTCAACTTCTAGGACCTTCAGCCACTATTCTCTCATACATAAGAGTCTAACATGTTTCCTTTTTTTTATAACTTACTGAATATGTTAACAGCAGCTAAAATGCATTTCTTTAACATAACTCAAATGCTGTCTCTGATCATCCTGGACTACAGGAAAGTTCAAGAGCAGGATCAAAATTTAAAAGGTTTGTTTAAAGATTAAGCATGAGCCATTGCTGCATCTGAAGCGATACACTTCAGGATGTAAACAACCCCCCCGCTGCTGGCTGTGGTCTCCCACCACCCCCCGGGCAGCTCCTGTGCTCTTTCCACCAGACAAATCGCAGAGGAGAGGGAGCGAACCCCCTTCATGGACTCACCATCCTTTTCTAGTCACATTCACTACGCATTGCATTAGAAAATCGTAACGGTGTTAAAATATTTTGGCAGGATTTGTTATGGCCAGATCACTCACTTCCTTTGGGACACACAAAGCCTCCTCTGGCAATGAAACAGCCCAAATGTCAGCAAATCCTATAGAACAGAAAACGGTCTGTCAATGTAAAGCCTAAATGAAGCTCCAATTAAACAAAACAAAACCGCATAACATAAAAATGCACATACAGAAAAAAGAAACTACCTGGAATTGTTCACATTTTATTAAGGTTTCTTCCCCCCCCCTCCCACCCTCCAGAAACTTTTGAACAGCATTACAATGAATTCATCACAAGGTGCTATTAGAGCACAAGCTTCCTCCAAGTGTTACCAATTCACAGACAGATTAGAGGGCACATTAATAACATAGTTAATATGAAGTGTTTAGAGCCTTTACGTCGGTGACAAATACGACTCAGCCAAATTTCCTGACCATTGAGGCCACGGAGGAACAATTTGGTAGATTTCATCAACAGTTCTAATTATGTTCCTGTCAAGTCGAGAACAAAGTAATCCATAACTGGGGGGCTGCTTGGAGACAGTGCCACGCGAGAGTAATTTATGCCCAGGGCCCTCGCTGTAGTTAGTGTGCACAACACTTGACTAACAAGTGGGTTCAAAAAAAGGAATTTATTAGGGAAAACACAGCCCTCCAGCTCCGAGCGGTTCATCAGGTGCAGGCTTAGCAGGAGTTATGAGGCGCAGTCTTCTGGTTTATACAAGCATCTGAAGTCCACACGGCCTCAATGTGTTCTAAACCATGGATTTCAGCCCAAAGCAATGTATAGGCTTCTGCTGGAGCTAGGTGAGCTCACTGCCAAAGCCAGGGTGTAACCCAGTCCCTTCTAAAATCATCTCAGTATTTGGGACATCGGCAGTACCATCTCAGAGGCTGGGCGGTACCAATGCCCTCTTGCAATCCTATAAATAACACACTAATGAAAGATGCAGAGGGATTATTAGTAAAAGTAAACTAAAATATCACAATATGCAATGTGTTTCTTACCACAGCCCAACTGGGAAAAAGGCTGAGAAAGGGAAGGCAAGGTGGGGAGAGGTAAATGGCGGAGAAGCTGTCGTGTAATTTTGAGTCATTTTCCACTGTGATCTATATTGGGATATGGCTTCTATCCTTTCAAAGAGGATAATTTTATCTATGACACTCCTGCTGCACTTCACCAAAAGGCAGGAATGTTTCCCCAGCACTGAAAGTGCAAAGTCTGACAGTGGTCATTCAGGACCAGTTACTTGCATCTGTAGTGAGATGTTAGAAAAAGTTAAATGATGCATTTCAAATGTATTTAAGAACAGTATCTGGAAACACAGGGAAAAACATTAGCAAAAAATTAGATCCATGTGAGAAATACAAAACATTCAATGGGTTTTAAAGCACAGTTTGCTGAATGCAGCTGTGGGCATACAATACTGTCAGTAGTTTTATGTTTTTATTTAACAAGATAAAAAACACCACACTTAAAAAACGCAAACATAATTTTACAGCTCTTTCTTTGATAGTGAAGGAAAAAAGTTTATAAAAGTGCTACCAAGTAGCCAAAGCAATAGCCTACTTTAGTGGGCCAAACATCAGCTCAGATAAAGGGAGTGTTCAAACCAAGGACCTCTTTCAGATTGACTTGCCATGCAGCCTCAGGAAAGTGACCTTCCTCACCCACATTCCCCACTGGTATAATGGGGACAGGTATGTGAATGCAAGGATGTTGTCCCCACGTGACATTATCTTGCCAATGAGTTTTTGACTATACAAATGTTACTGGTTTCACTAACCTATAGGTTTTAGTTCACATTTTAAATTACTAGTTGACCATCGGCACAGAGGAAATGCAGAGCACAGTTGTGGAGCACTTCATTGAAACCCTGAATTTCTCCTTTCACAACCAACTAAAGTTTCTTAACCAGATTTGCTTGAACCTATACACTCTCTGAAGTCAAATATAGGGACTTCCCCAGCACCTACTGAGTGGGAAAGTAATTGTCCTGTATGACTTGAGCTTCACAGAATTATGATTACTTGCACCCAAGGATAAAAAAACAAAACAAAACAAAAACAAAAAACATTTTAAAAGCAGCAGTGGCTTAAGCTTTGCAAGGAGGGAAAGAGGAAATGGAAGGACACAGTCCCATTTTGCAGATATGAAAAGAGAAACTTCTCTGCAAGTAAGACAGACTAATTCAGAAGCCAAGCAATGCCTGGACGTTATAATTCCCAGACTCGTGATTCAGTCACAAGACAGGCTTCCTTTCCTGGTGAAGTGTCATGCTGCTGCATGCTTCTGTTACAGAACACATCTTAACAAAGTGTAGCAAAAGCATGATGATCCCATTAAGTATCTAACATCTAATACCTTGTGAAAACTAATTTAGTGCTTTATCAAATCTCTAGTTTGTATGTAGAGCATAAACTGGCTACATTTGCTAATAGGGCAGATTGACCTATCCCATATATTATCAAACCACATCAAAGTCTGCTGGAGGATGGAGCCTTAGCTACTTATTATCCCTTGCATTAACTCTCTCACTAGCTACTCGACCAATATATTTTCCTGTAATACATCTGTCGTGATTTTGCAGGGAAATCAGCAATTCTGAACAGTGCAGCAGTTAGATAACAGGACTAAACCCATCATGGTCGCCTGGCTTTCCAATCCACTGTTAATTGGCACGGACAGAGGCTCTTAGAGCTGGGTTTGCACAACAGCATGCCACTGCTGGGCCCCAGAGATTCGGTCTCTTAGTTAGGTTTGTATTTTTAGAGCTTGAGTAATTCACATGATTTCTTCACGGTATATTACAAGTGAGAGAAATAAAGTTAAATGCCAACACTTTCATATTCACACGATTTTTCCCCCTTCCTTTAGGCTGAAAAGGGTCATATTTTGCAAGAGAACATGTGGCTTGGTAATCAGGAAAAAATAAAAGGCTAGAATATTAGTAATAATAATGTTAGCAATATTAGATCCAATGAGAACATCTTTCTTGGCTTGGATGCTATGCAATCGTATTCCCACATGTTTATTTAGGGTCTTACTTGTGACACTGCCTAATGAATTATACATCTGAAACCATGTTACTGTCTGGAAACTTGCATATATGGCTAATAGAGGGTTTTGTTTGTTGTGTTGCTTTAAAACCACAATCACTATTATTTTCTGTTAGACTGTGTTTGTCTTTGGACTTGGAAATCCTGAGCCATTGTACATGGGTCTCTTACTGACCTTTCTGACCATCTGATTGCCTGTGATCACTGTAACCCAGGAGTTAGTAGAGAAATAGGAAAAACAGACCAAAATGACAAAATACTCTCACTTCGAAAAGAAATCCACTCAACAGAAATAAAAGATGCCTGCCTTACTTTGCACATGTGATTGTAGATAGTTCTGAAATATAATTATATCCATTGTACAACCCTAGCTGTTTGCATTTAATCCTACATTTATTTTCTCTTTGAACAGCTTCTCAAGCACTGTCACCTTCTTTTCCCTTCTAAATTGTGGCCCTCCGTGTCTATAAACACTAATAAAAACAAGTAAAAGGCATTTGTGGGGGGATGTTGGCATGTTATTAGAAGTTTGTATCGTTTCTTGGTGATCCCTGATCCCACAGATGACAGATCATTTTTAATCCAGAAAATATTAAAAGCTGTTTACAGCTCAGCTGTGGTTTAGTATCACCAACTCAGGCAGGCCGATACACTCTTCTACAGGGTAAACTTCTGAAAAGTAAACTTTTAGCTACTGGGAATAAATCAGATAACAACAACAAAAAGGTGGGCAGCGAGTTAAAACACTACAATTCTACCTTACTGAATTGAACTGCAAATCTTCGGAGCTTTATCCCCCCCATTCCTTTCCCTCTGTATTCTTCTTCTTCTGTTTTTATGTTGAAATCACAGGAACTACGCAGCCTAGCAAGGCTGTAATCACCCAGCAGGAACCTGGCACAAGCACAATGCAACCACCAGCCAGGCAGTGGGGAACTGAAGGAAATCTCTCTCCCTCCCCCTGAGGTTTCTTAAAAGGGGCTCGGCGTGAATGAATCTTCCCGGTAGCCACCAACAATTTCTTATTCCTTCCGAGCAATCATCAATTTCAGCATCAAGTGGTTTAGTGGCTCTACAACTGGTAGTGGCAGTGGAGTAAGCCCAGCATGCAAACGTTTTGGCTAATTTAAAACCCTTGTGCTGCCGAATCAAACATGACAAGACAACAGTAAAAAGAGAGGCTATTATCCCAAATGAGAGTTGGCGGATGGCTGAATTGGCTTGAGTGGCAGAGACAAAAGAGGTGAAGGAGCAGGGACAACAGGCATGATAATACCAGATACAGCATGCACTTTCTCCCCCACCCCCAGTGCACTAACATGTATTGCTACCTGGAAAAAAAAAGGCAGTGTTTCCAAGTTTCACGGCCAGGCATTAAAAAAAGACTCAAATCCAATACCTGGTAAATCATCAGCCACGTGAGTATAGAGAAATGTAACTTAAAGACATCACCCTTTCAATAGAAACCCTAACATTCTGAAGACAAAACCTGTCATTTCCTACCTGAATTCATGTCCTGCTACCCCAAGCTCACTCTCATGACTTGAGAAGCAACTGATTTAGGATAGAATGACCTTAAAATAAGAATAATCTGTGATGTGGCTACTGGTGAATAGCTGCTACACACAACAAGCTCACGAAGAGCCCAGATCACAAAGGGCTGCTGGGGAGGAAATGTGGAGGGCAGAGGAATTAATTTTGCAAGGCATTTGGGAGACCACAAGAGTTCTCATGATGTTGAGAGCCATGAACCCTGGTGATGGCTTGCAGCTCACAGAATGATGACCTGTGGGATCACTGGAGAGCAAGCAAGTTGTCTTTTGCAAGATTAACAATTTAAAAGTGCTGAAATTAATTTTGTTTAATAGCTGTGGGTGCAGACTCCTTACAAAGTAGGTTGCAAGGTCAGCAAGCCTCCTAAAGCCTTTTAAAATGCAGCTTTTTATAGGGACAGTAGATTTAGGGTGGCTTAGGGCTTAAAGATCCAAAAAGCAAGAGAAGGGTAAGAGGTCATTTCCTACCACTTCCAAATCTTGGATGAAGACATCTTCTCTGCTTCGCTTCTCACTCTATGACATACACTTATTGGGACATTAAAAGCCACTTGAGGCAGTATGGGTTTCTTAGGGTAGGCAAGGTGAAAAAAAGACATTAAAATCAAACATGAGAACCAGATTAACCAGTAAACAGTAGGCTCATCAGAATCATACTGGAACGTGCCTACCTGCATTGCAAAAAAGGCAGTGGGAGGGAAATAATCTAGGAGAATGAGAGACTGGCAGGGGGAAGACAAGGGCAGAGACAGTGCTCCCACCCCTGCCATCATTCAGGAGCAGTTCACCTATGATTCACATCTGCCTTAAACAAGATCATTACACTCTAAATTACTGTACTGTAAAGAGTATTTCAAGGAACAGCTGGGCTCAACAGTAAAACTAAAACGAACCATTTAAAAGGCACTTGCTCAGCTTCACACCCGAGCACATGTGAACCAGCGCTCACAATATACCAAAATCCGCTATTAGTGCTCCCTTATAGGACACTTTTGTCCTACATGTTTAGCAACAGCATCCAAGCAATGGCACAGGTAAAGTTCATCGTGAGTGCAAGCCTGGGAAATACAAACAGGGTATTTGTTTTGCACCACTGTGTAGGATGGTCTGAATTTGCTGTATCCCAATGCAAAACGCATTCAGTATTTATAGATATCCTCTTGGTCTAGCAAACACATATTCCCAGGGAACCAAGAACTCCAGCAAGGCCATGATCACAACAGATATAGCACCTGGGTTTGTTTCATCCTTCCCAATTCTTTGAAATCTTTTTCCCCATGATGTGAAGGAAACACAGCACTTAGTTTTCAAAGAAAAACTGAAACCAGTAACATGCTAAGCATCAGACATGCCAGCTGTCAATACACAGCCCACTCTGGGACAGGCAGATGTCACCCAACAGAGATCAGCCACACAGGCAAGCAGAAACACTTAAGCCTTTGCAGCATGTTGTCCTGTGTAACCAAATGCAGTTGCTATGATCTTGCAGATGGAGGGGGCCCCTTCCCTGGCAATGAGGTAACTGACGGTCATTAGAGAGGACAGAATTAATTCTGCTGCGAGCCTGGCGCTGACAGTGGCTGAAGTGAGTGTGCCAGCCATTTTTCTCAGTCTCTTCCACAGGGAGCTGGAACAAAGAAAGGAGCCCTTGGGAAATACTGAAGACACTACATGAAAATAATTTTAGATCTGTATTAATATTGCCACTGAATATTGTGTGCTTTCAGACTGGCATACACTGCTGTATGTGGTGTTTGTTCCCTTTCTTTGTCTCAAAGTTGAATTCATATCCTTACACAGCACTCCAAGAAAAGTCCAGTTCACAGTTGAGCAAGGAAGTGCTTGAAAGGCAAGTCTGATACAGGTCCTTAGGGCACCTCATCCATCCTGTACTTGGATGGCATTCTCCACCAAGGGACCCCATTAGGAAGGAAGGGCAATCTGAAATCCTAACTCAAAGCAGTGGGAAACAGCACCAACGTACTGGTATAGCAGGGATGGATGAGTCTCCATTTGTCTTCAAAGCATGGGAAGCCAATATATCTGCTTCATAGCAAACTCAACTTTACTTTCCAACCTTGTAGTGTACTTAAAGCTAAAATGTACATCATCTTTCTATCTGGGGATAAAGCAGCAGAGAAGTGTCACCCAAGACTCAAACAGATTGGAAGCGACGCACTTCCAATGCAACTCCATACAGCAGAACACCCAGAGATATACTCTGTGTTTAAAATCAATTGCTCAGGAAGGCATCGCCACAAGGTACAAAAGGTTTCCTTTCCCCTCCATGCAATGGAATAATTCAGAAACATCTTACGCTAGTACAAAGCTTGCTGGAAAAAACAGTTGCTGTAGGAATGCTATCAATACCAGAGGTATCACAGGTCCTACTCTCCCTACAGAAGGTTAGGCCCTTCCAAGCAGGAAGAAACAATATGTTTGTTCTATGGCCAAAGTAATTATAGACTTGTCTATATTGCTTTATATTTCTCTTTTCATAAAAGAGCTTTGTATTGGTGTTGAACAAGCAGAGTTGTGAGACTGGAAGTCTCCAATCTAAACTCAGGTCTGGCAGAAGTAGAAACAGCTTCACTCACTTGACGAAAGGTGATTCTGTTTATATCAGGACTAAACACGGCCAAAGGACCTTTCTTCAACACTGCCTGCTAAAATATTTAAGCTTAAGCAGGTGTAATTCCCTCACAGATAATATACAAGTACACATCTTTGGACTTCTCTTCACATATTAGTGTAGCAACTATGTAATGTTACAGGAGGAACTCACATTCTTCATCCACAGGGGCAGTTTCAAGAACACAGAGATTCAAATACTGTGACATGAAACATATATTGTATTTTTGAAAGCTCGTCATCTGCTTATAGAACTCTCTGTCCAGGGCTATTCTTACCATTTCAGCAGTATCTGTTGTTCCAGGAGAGATCCTCCTGCACCAGGAGCTGTACAAGTCAGTGAGAAAAGACCACCAAGACCAATACAAACTGCAATTCAGAGAGACCAGCCAGAGAGCTGCTGGGAACACACATGCTTCTTGTGCTCCAGCCAGAAGCCTAAACCTAAAGGTTATCCTGTCCTAGCATAGCACCATATCACCTCTAGCGCCAATAGGGCTGTCCAGAACTGTATATATCTACTTACCTATTCAATTCATATCAGGAAGAAAGGAGAAAGAAAAAAAGGAGAGAGAAAAAAAAAAGCAAGGTCAGGCACTTACGTATGAGCCACATACCTGGTATGAGTAACAGCAACCTCACACGGACCCAAACCCCCCAGTCTAACAGCAGAAGCTGCCTCCTCCTGCTCAGTGCACAATTGATTGTTCATGCCAGCTCACTCCAAACACCACTTCTCTTCCTATCCACCTTCAAGATCACAAAATACCTTCCACCAAAAGTCTTTTCATGCATATGCATACATTGTCTCTGAATCCAGCAAGAAGGCTAATCTAGGTATTCTGCTCATCTACAAAACCTAATGAGTGTGGACTAAAACAAGGAGAGCTATGTTCTCTGATATGCTAAGAAAACTTACAGGGTATCATCCTAAGTGACTGCAAAAAAACATATGAATGAGATGCCTAACAAGATTCTCAAAAACCTCAGATTAAAACTCCTTGACTCAGATCTTGACATTTTTTCCCCTAAAAGGCAGACTTTGAATTAGTCCAGACCAGCAAGTGTGGGAAAATGCAAGAGCTGCCCTCTTCCATCTGATTCTACTTGGGATTGAACACTTCTCTCACAACAAAAAGTCGTTGCCTCAAAAGCTTTTTTTTCCCCCTAAACCTTTAAAGTTCTAAGGACCACTCAAAAAAAGTCTCCACATACACCAGTGAAACATGAAGTCCAACCATCCCCTCGCCATTGTTGTGCCTCAGCACTATGTGCCCACATTACGGCACTATTTCTGAATGACTTGCAAAAGAAGGGCAAGAGGGGAGAGTTTGAACAAGAGATCTGAACATAAAACAACAAAAAGCCAGCCTCAGCTGCAAAGGATTTCCAAGAGCTTCTGCCTGTGTGTGACATAGGTGAAAAGAAGTTGCTCTTTCTCTGAAACACCAAAAACCTCAGATTCCGCCAGTGATTTTTGACACGTGTGTATTTATATGTACATTTTAAAATATATAAATAAATATAGGTAGCAAGTGCTAATTTGACTAAAATCATTGCCATACCCAAAATTATTAAGCATCAGTTCCCGGAGAAACATCAAGCCATGGTCATGATACCAAACGTTATCCTCTTCACCTCAGCATCTTTACTCCTGACAACCATAAGGCCAGGACACACCACACTCTGTAATGGTTTTCCCAAAGCCATGGTAAGGCTCAGATGAATCTGATGCCTACTGCAATGCTCAGAAAACTGGGAAGCTTACTGTTTTCATTGGGAAAAAAAAAAGTAACCTTGCAGTCGCCTTTGAACTTCTGTCTGTACCACTGGGACAAGCACACTCAATATTGGGAAGAGAAGCACTAGGAGGGCTTTTATGAAGCAGTACAAAGAAAAAAAAAAGAGGCAAAAAAGGTGTTACAACACGTCCTGTTCCTACTCTACTAATACTTTTTTTTTTGGAGATAAAGCCTCCTTCTGTCAGAAAAAATATCACCTATTTTCAATAGGACTTTAGGTCTAGTCTATGTAGAGGATTTCCAGAGCAGCTGTTATTGCAGCATCAAACATGTTAAGAATACTGAGCCAATTAATCAAAGCATTCCAATTCACACACACACACACATAAAAAAAAATCAAGAAAACTTGAAGCCCAAGAAGAAAACAAGGTAGTGAACACTGAATTAATTTTTTTGCCTCTTTTCCCTCAGGCATGTAGAGCAGTCATTAGGGAACAGTCCAAAGAAGCTGAGGAAACTCATTATCAATACAGCAAAGCATGGCCAGGTTGCTGTTTGGGGTTGTTTGTTTTTTTTTCACTTTTTCCTTTCATACAGGGATGAAGCATGAAGAGACTTTTGGGACCTGACTGTGTTATGGAGCAGGAACAACCTGCCTCCCGCCCTGCTCTGCAAACCATTCCATCAGCAGAAGTCTCCGGCAGGTCGGAGACAGACTAACTTCTCCAAGGTATTAAATTAAAAGATGTTGAATTAAGTTAAACGCCCCACATTGAATTGACATTTCCCTTTTTTAATGCAAGCTAAGATTGATGAAAAATACCACTTATCTACATTAAGGGTCAAAATATCCAGCAAAAGAAGCCTTTGGTTCAGCGCGTCAGAGCAAAGTCAGTCTTACATAATCCGGGGACCAGAACGCGGATCACATTCTGATGATCCAATTAATGGTGGGATACTTTGCAATCAGCCAGGAAGCAAGGCCCCTAACAGATTGTGGGGCTGTAACATCAATTTCTTAAGTGCATTTAAAGGATTACAAATGTTAGTCCTGGCTTGAGATTGAAACACCTATTGAGGTGCTCTGAACCACATTACAGTAATTGGGTACCTGAATTAATGCCATTTCTTCTGATGGGCAAGTTGAACACATTGGAATTAGGGGTTTCTTTCGCTGTGTTTCACTTTCAGCCTTTTTTTTTCTTCTCAGAACATAAATTTGAAGCAGACTATCTCTTTTTATCTAGATAGCTTTAATTACAGCCCTGAGGCACCCAAATACTGTCCTAATTTTACCTTTGGGATTGTTTGGGTGCACTTCCTTTTGTTTTCAATTTATTTTTTTATTTTGCTTATTATTTTAGCATGCATTGACATTAAGATGGGATTTTTTTTTCATAGGCTGCTGAGAGATGGAAGAACAAAAATCTTTCTTTTCCTTCCCCTATCCCTCTTCCACTATGTAAACCTTTTTATGCATGCACCAGATACCATTTGCAGTTTTACACCTCTAGAGAGCTAGAACTAGGGCTGCCTCAATTAGGCTTCTATTCCTTCTGAGGTCAGTTCAAGTAAAGGTCTCCATCAGACCAAACTAGCAGGAATGCTAACTACCTGGGTATTTCAGACCATACAGGTTCAGCTAAAGTGCTTAAAAAACATGTAGCTGGTTTCAAGAGTATTCATGAATGTACAGCATAAATTCGTACATGTATACCAGAGACTAGACTCACTCAGTTTTCAAATCTGAAACAGGTTATGACACAGGTTTGTTTGTGTGGCTTTTCAGCCAGGCAGTGTCTCTGTTAGACCACAGTATAAAGCATATAGGACACACATATTTTCCTCTTGGATCATATGAGTTTTGATAATTAGAGTTGTAACAGGGAATTCCATCTGTTTTTGTCCTCAGTGTATGTGGCACTGACATTTCAGTGACCTCGGCAGTGATTTCTCACTTGCAGCTAACTGGAATGTACACAACCATGATATAATGCCCACGCTGTGAAAAAAGAGGTGAGAAACAGAGCATGGTATTCCAAATATTCCAGTCCACTATGTACATTTCATTTATCTGGTTACAGCACATCAAGCTTAGATATTGTTTTAATTACTGATTTTTGGAGGTCTATTAGTGATTAGTTATAAATATACATGCAAGTATAGACACATGCATATTTTAAATTTCATATATTATACAACCATTCTGAGGTATTCCAACTTTATTTCCTACATTCAGGATTCCATAAGAAACTGTGATGCTGCAGTGATTCAGCTTTAATTGTGGTTTTGCTTAAGATAACTGTAAACAGTGAAGACACAAAAGCTATTTATCTTCATTGCTGGTTAAGAGGAAATCTTAGTGTATACCTTAGGGGAGCTAAGAAAGCAAAATGATTTAACAAGCATATGAAGGAAAGAGACAGCTTCTAATTCTGATGCTCAGGAAAAAGTGGTTTGCATGGTTTCATCAGATAGACATAGTTACATATAGACAGTTAATTGGGGTTTTTTTAATATTTATTTCGCACCAAATAAGAAACATAAGATTTAGGAGGGGTCACTGGAAATCTTTCAGTGTGCTACTTGTTTCTCATGAATGGTTTTAAACGTCCCTTAATTTCCCATCTCCGCTAACACAGGATATTGCTACAGTTTAGAAATAACCCTTTGGAAACACAAACGGCCTCCACATAAGATATGATTAGTCAGAGGATAGACATAGTTTTGTTATAAGGGCCTCACAATGACGCAGGGCATAAGGTTTTTCAAAAAGTGTCTTGCAAATCTCAATTAAAGTTTTTGACTCATTAGATTATGCTCGCTGAAATGATTTACATGCAGATAATGACAATGCAGACCCCAAGGACTAGTTAGCTGTTTAGCAGTGTATACATTTCATATAACCATTTCCATACATCTAGTTTTAAATTCATTAACAAAAATTAATTGCTACCCAGTGGTCTACATTACACTGCACACAGCTTCAATATGCTTTCTAAATTACTGCTTTCTATCACTCCTCCAGCGATCCCAAAGACAAGTTAAACTTTGCTGCCTTGAAGGCACTGACTACAATTTGTAGCAAAGCTCATGTTTAAGTTACTGAGAATGAGCAGCTGAACTTCAGGAAATTTGTCTGGTTTTTAATATCTGATTAATATTTTGGAATAAACAAAAACTTTCTCCCTCTCCCCCTTCGGCAAAGGCAGCGTGATGCCCTTAGGGTTCCACCGCAGAGACACCAGCAATAACAATTCCAACGTGCTCAGAAAGCACTGACCTCACTAACATTCATTTTGGACCCGATTCAAAGTTTACTGAAGTCATAAGGAAACTTTGCATTAGCTTCGTTATTCCGCAGTTCAGGCCTTCCAGTCCTATTGCACCCCTTTTCCTCCCCAAACCCAAACTGAGCTTCACTATGTGAGCATTAATTATGTTGTTATTATTGTGGCACATTCAGCATGAAGTGACTAGTGATAATGCCATCCAAATGTCTGTCTGCTTTTTTATGGCTTGGGTAGGGAGAAAAAAGTCTCTTTTCATAAGTCATTAACAGAAATTAGTCTTGGATTTTTACAGATGCACAGTGATTTGGGACCCAAGGGGGAGGTAATGTTCACTTTTTAGTAATAACATTTAATGGGTAAAAAAATAGAAAAGGCTTTCCACACTCTTTCCATCATATTTCCCAAATATTTACAGTGTACACCTCGGGTTTGAAATAAGCCAGGGAGAATTAATGCATTGTTTACACTTGGAATCCGAGGTGGCCCCGTCCCAGCAGGGCAGTACAATGTGCTGTATCTTTCCCTTCTCAGCACTTATCTTAATCTTAATAACTAGCCAGACAACTGACTCCAGAGTCCTGGGCTTATCGACTGGAATTCGTCACATGCACACAGGAGAAGACAAGAAATGCATTATATAACAATGCCATACAAATCATTATCTTTTAATATTTAAAAGTATGTATTCAAAGTCTGATATGAAACCATTTTGGCTGAACTCAATTCCACTGGTTGTTATTAAATTTGATAGCAAATGAACAAAAATACACTTGTAACGTATTTATCTGCAGAAGAGTTTATTTGCAACAGATCAAAAGGCTGCTTCTTACTGCATTTTAGCTACTGCTATCAAATGCAATCTGCTTTTTAAACGTGCTTTGATATGGGAAGACTACTTTCAAAACAGGTTAATAGGAAATGTATATATTTATTTTTTTCTTGAGTCTCCTAAGTACCAAGCAATACCCAGAGTGTGAACAGAAGGTCTATTGCGCCCTCACTGTAGGTCTACAACACAATTTTTTTGAAACTAGTTTATATAAGCAAGAGGAAAGCCATTTCAACTGCATCCACCAGGCACTTGGACTGTGCTTTCAAAATTGTCATAGAGATCTGAATTTTGGTTCTGGTGTCTCACACTAAATGGCATTTTTTGCCAGGAGGCAGACACGAGTCAACCACAGAATCAGGGCTACTCTCTGCTGCAAGGCTGCTCTCCTGAGAGGGTTTTCATGTCTTTCCCTGCACCTCCATGGTAAGTATCTATGCTATGTGGTGAGGGGGAGAGCAGAAGCACATGGAGAATAATGATTAGGAGCCCACTCCTGCAGAAAGAGTGGAAGGGACAATGATTTTAAACAGAGACCCTGTCAGGATAAGAGAGAAGATGGATACCTCACACCCCAGCATTATTAACATGCACTTGAAGCAGATGTATGTGAAATAAATACCATTTAACAAAGGTGCTGTAAATTTACTCCTCTCCTCTGCTTGTTTTGCTCTAACCCAACCTATAGAGTGTTACTCATGCCACGTATTAACACTCTCAGCAATGGATTCATCTGACATAAGACACTGGAGTCTCACTGGAAAACACTTAGCATTGCTAGTGCCAGAATTTTCCAAATTTCTTTTCCACATCAAAAACTTTTGAAGATTACCCTAGGCCAATCTTTGTGTTAAATCACAAACCACATCAAATCAATTAGTTAATCAATCCCATCAGGCAATCAATTAACATGAACTAAGAAATCCCTGAGCAGACATATTCTCGTGTGAACAAAGGTCACCCACTGGGGCCTTTATATGTCTGTTCATATTAGTTTAAGCCCAGGTTTAGAAGGAGAAATTTTCCTCAGATAACAGTTCTTTGTATTGATGTGTCAGCACAGACACCTAGTCTCTGTGTATGTCTGGCAGAGATCGTCTGTATTTTCACTCATGTAATAACTAGAGGCCACTTTCAGAAGAGGGAATCTGAGATTTGTGCTCTGCTGTCATGTGAGATGAGACCTTTCTCAGTGCCACCAAAAGGACTTTGTGCCAGGCTTTGTAGTTGTACCTGAGCAAAAGAGGAAACTGGGCTTTTTCAAGCCTGCACCTCAAAAATGGCAAGTACAAGCAAATTTGCCATCACCCCCAAATGCTCGATCCATGGTGCAAAGCCAATTATTGAATTCTTTTGCTAAGGCCAGGTTCAGTCTTGGGAAGAGTTGGGTGAAACACATTTTCAATGCCTGAAGAAGCACTTGCCCTGTAACACCCTCAATTCCACTTTCTAATGCCAACTGTTAAAGAATTAAATGAATTAATATTTTATAGTTGTGTGGTAGGTACCACTCAGGGATAATCCACAATTCAGTGATAAATCCATTAATTCAGACTTGCAGCCGACCTGCAGCCTAAAAGTTGAGGTCATGTCTGTACATCAGCTGAGGAAACTGAATTTTTTGGAGGAGGAGGAAAAAAAAGTCACTGGCACACTGGGACATGCAAGGGTCCACATAAACTTCATAGTAAAGCAGAAGTTTGAGCTGAGTGGTGGGCCACTTGAATTCTGTGAAATGAAATCTTACAAGTCAGGCCTGCAGACTTCTGCTTGGTCATCATCACTGCTTATTATTTGGATTTGGCAGTTCCATGAAGTTGCTCAACAGTGCAACTTTTCATGCAGGTAACGAAACTACATGGCATGCAGTCTTATTCACCTCCAAAATCTGACCCAAGTTCAGTGTTCCTTCTGCATCACTCCTCTTCCACTAAAAAAGCTGTACATTTAGCGGCAAACAGGGTATCAAAGAAAGGCTGGCATGGCTCTTCTAATCCTAGCCAGTCAGGGAAAGAAAGCCTGGAACAGCAGCCTAACTTGGGATGGGGAGGGAAAAAATGCAAAGGTATGAAAATGTATTCAACAATGCTCTTGGTGCTCGGCTCCAGCGGTGACAGGGCTATAAGCAGATGCATTACGCTGGAAATACATCAAGGTTAGATTAAGCTGCAGAGTTTCCATTTTATTAATGGTCTTCAATCTGACTCCTTAATAAAATGGAAACCATTTGTAAAATTTTGATCAGCATCCACACTTAGCTTTCAAGTGCTTGCAACCTTTGGGTATATTCAGGAACAGATTTCAGAAAGTTCATGCCTAAAAATGAAGGTGAGAAGAGAAAGAGGAGAAAATTACTCGAGGTGATTCAAACCTCGGAGTGAATTATTATGTAAACTGTGAGTTAGCCTAAATGAGGAAATCACTGGGACACCATGTTTTGGGGCTTTTTCCCCCCAAATTGCGGAGATATGCTGGACCACTGCAGTATTTGCCAAGGTGGTGTAACTAGAAGACTAAATATCTAAGACGTCTGTATTGAAATGGCACATCAGAGCTACTGGAGTGTTGCTTAGAACTGGAAGGCCTGAGTGACCAATGGGCTGAAGAAGGGTAGGAGCCACAATTAATGCAATGCTGTACCATTATCAATTCATTCAAGTTTCTTCTCAGCTGCTGGCAGGGAACAGGAGAAAGAAAGGGTTTAGTTTACGTAACAGTTACTGGAGAAGGAATTGTTGTTGGATAAAGTAAAGGGGCAAGAAAAGAAAGTTACTAGAAATATCACACCCCCTCCCCCCCTCCTCAGCTGCATCTCTCATGCAGCAAGAAGCCTACACAAAAAAAAGTGGAAGTCCACATTTCTAATGTAAAAAGAAAGTGAAACTCAGAGCCATAAACAACAATTTCATTTAATTGCAATCCTGGGAAAGAAAAAAAATCTCACAAGTCTATATGGTGTGCTGCTGCACTTCCTGTATTTGAAATCTGAAGGGATTTTAAAGGAAGTTTTATTTCTATATGGCAGGCTGTGGATTAATTGACTGTAAGTTACACACAGATTTCTGAAATAACTTCAACTAGGCTTTTTCTCTGGTAAGTGGTTGAATACAAAGCAAAAGAAGTTTACTGAAAACAGAGCAATTCAAGCTCTCCTTTTTGGCCTTTAGAGAGGACGAATTGCATCACACAAGATCTCCAAGCAGGATCAGGATATTAAAAAAGAATATATATAAATATATACAAGGAGAACAGTATCATCCACACTGACTTACAGCCTTCAGTAAGGAGAACAGTTGCATTAGCCAAGGCCATGGCCTTTGTTAACAAGCAGTGACTTTTCCTAACATTTGAACCTGATGACGTCTATACTAATAAAGCTTACATCCTTAATGAAGCATGAGCACTTCCTCTGGGAAAGGCCCAGAACTATCAGGAAGGACAACATGGTACTGTAACAAATTAAAAGTCTGTTTCTCTCCCTTTGACTTTGACATCTACTTGGATGACATTTGCAGCACTTATGGAGACAATGCCATGGAAAAAGGAAACTTGACAACTCTAGCCAATAGAAAGTCATCTATTATCCTAGGACACAAATCTGGAAATTTTTAACAGAACTAGACACTGTCACTTCACCTTATACCTGGTGATCACAACAGAAAATATGGAATATATTTATTCAAACTAACTGAACAATTCCTACAGGTGACACCTCCATCTGTTCTTCACAAGGCATTTTGTCAGTGTGAGAATCACCTATACAGACAGAATATTTTAGGCTGAGACCTTCTTGAAATCTGGAGCACACTGAAGTAAAAAAGATAACCAGATCCCTAATTCCCATATGCCTCTACACATTTTCTCCCACCACTACCTAAACTTATGTTGAGTAGTAAGATTCCACAGCAAAGCTGTTAAGTTCAGGTGTTCACCACAAAGAACAACAAAAGCTGGGGCTCATCTCTGAACTAAACTATCCAAGTAGGTCGATATCTTGAAGGTTTTTGGGGGACTCCAGCTAGACTTAAACCAACTGCTTTGTAGTGTCCATCTCACGCTGAAAGAGAAGGTATTCAGCAAGGTGCTAATCCAATGCAACACACAAACTAGCAGTTTATTTAAAACAAAACTTGATCCTTATTGGGAGCTGAGATATTTGAAGCACACACAAGTAAAACTAATTTAACCTTTGAAAAGTTATCTCCAGAGGGAAGAATAGAAATCCCTTTATAAGATTTTTAAGCACTGCAATTATTGACGAGGACTATATTACTTCAGTTTTCTCTGATCAGAAAAAAAAGCAAAGCCACAGGAGACATCAGCAGCTGTCAGGCTGTTTTCCAACTGCAATGAGGTAGTTTACAGTGGGCTTGTGCCAGTCTCTTAAGACCCAGTTAAGAAGCCTTTTTAAAATGCCTTAAAAAGCCAACTCATACATTAATCAAGTTGAGCCCTCATCCATACTTACTGCAATACATCAATTACCATGTCTTTTTTTTTTATTTTAATAAATTCCAGTTGACAGCAGACACCTTATTAAGGCTCACTAAAATGATACAATAAGTAAAAGGCTATTAATATTGCTTTTTTTCCCTGCTGCTATTGTCTTGCTGCACTGGTCTGCAAACAAATTCAGGCTGCATTACAATTAATGCCAATGGAACTCCTTCTAACGACTTCCAGCTTGCTAATTTTTTACGCTAATAATAAAAAAAAGGCATTGCTATGCAAGAACGGCCCCCTTTTATCATGCTCGCATGGCACACTAGAGAGCTCCTGCCATTGTTCACATGAAAGACAATTAAACCCAGGAACATCAAACCCAAAAATGACAATCTGCTAACCAGCACTGGGTATTGCTGAATTCTTTTCTCTATTTTCTGAACTGATAGAAAACAATTCTCTAAAGACATTTTCCTCCCCCATGCCCACCCTTTGGAAAAAAAAAGTTTGAAAAATACTCTTGCTGATTTATGCATCTCTGCTCAGAATTTATTAACTGTCTCAGGCCAATTTCACTCTCAAATGTCTATTGCCTCCAGGTTTGAATTCTGGACACATTTCAAGAAATGCAACAATAATATTGTCCACATAGTTTCATATTTAAAAATAAACATGATTTTTTTCTCATGCTTCATGTTTTCTGAAACACAATATAAAATGCCAAAGTCAGGAGGTTAAAGCTAATGTGGTAACAAGTTTATTTCTCCCAGTCTTCTAGGGAGAAGGATGGAGAGCAAAAAGGGTCATCAGGTTTGCTGAAAATTAAGTACATTCACAATGTTAATTTAGAATAAGAATAATTTTAAAAGGCAAGTTCTATTAAAGGTGTTTACATATATGACCTCTGTCATGGAGCTTAAGAACCAGTTTTACAGCAATATTTTCAGATTTGTAGCTGGGGAAAAAATATAACCTTTTTTTAATGAACTGTATTTTGGAACCACATGCATTTATATAAAGACACATTATAGATATTAATAATTATACTATTTTGTACCTCTGCAAATGACTTTTGGCCAAGAGTTTCCAGGCCCTTCAGTATTCATTAATTCTCATAGATCTTTGAGAAGGAGGTGTTTTTATATCTGTTTTATAGGGATATGAGCTAGGTGGCAGAAATATTAAGTGAAGTTTATAAGACCATGAGGCATTAGTGGTAGTGACAAAAGTACAGCCCTGAAAGTCCAGCTGTCACCATGAAGATGCCTCAGAAACTTCAGCAACTCTTCAGCTCAATGTAACACTGAAGCATTGCTTAAAACGCATCCTTGTAGAGGATCTTACTTGCCAAACTTCAAGGACATCCATAAGTCCTGCTTGGATTTTGTTCACCAAGCTGTCCTAATTGGAGGCAGGCACATCCTTAGCCTAAGTCTATGCATGTCCCAGCAACTTGAGCCCCAGTCCAGTCACTTCATTCTACACCACAGTACGTGCATATTTACTGCACAAAATTCAGGAAGTTTGAATGAGAGTAAATAACCATTTTATATTGTGAAACATTCCTATTCCTGGTAGGTCAGTGTGCACATGTTATATACATGAAGTTAAGAAGTAATTGGTAACTTGCTGATTGCTACAGATTTGACACAAGTAATGAGAGGCAAAGCTTTAGCTGAATGATACAAATCCTATGAAAAAAAGTCCAAATTATATTTAGTACCAAACCACAGAAACATGTATAAATACTAGACCTTATAAACAAGCAGGAGTAGAAAGAATTTATATTTTTAACATGAAACTAGGAAATTCCATGTCCCTTTTCTCATACACAACTTAGTGCCTATCCCCTTAGGCTGAAGGCATCAGGCCTTAAACCTGCCACCTGAGCAGGCCAGAATATTTCCAGGCCTCTACTTCGGACCAAAGAAGTTGTGGTAAATTCTACATCTGGGAGAAAAGAACATTTTTGTGTTGTTGTTTAATAGCCACTGAGAGCTGTGGAGTGTTAAGAACATATCCCAGGAAAGATGGATTAGTAGGAAGTGGCCAAAAGAGGCCATAAAATGTGCATTAAAAATGCAATTCATCACATAACTGTGCAATTTGTCAAATGGATATTGTACCTTGCATAGTGTCTTTTGGGACAGAAGCAAAAGAAAAAGGCCTGGGAGATAACGGTTCTATTCCTGGCTCTGCAACTGGTTCTCTTTTTGACCTTGGAGATGGCTTTTTAGCCAAAATATGTGGGCTGTTTTCTACTTCTATTATTGCACATCCAACTTCATTTTGGTTAGGTTCATAGCTACACTTCTAAAATCACTGTCCTGAAAACAGAGAACTAGGAGACCCCTGACACAGAAATCTGACTTTTCAGATGTTTGTAAGCCAAGGTGCTGAACCTACAGCTCTTTATGCACAAAATAGGGAAGACAAAGCTAACATCTTAAAAGAGATTTCACAAGAATCAACTTTCTATTTGCACAGATGTGATTAAATAGGTATGGAAGTATTTAATTGTTCAACTAAAATGACCCTAAAATAATTGCTAATCTTCTCTCTGTCAGTCAATGAGTTGGATATTTGCTGGATATGAAATAGCATCTTAGCCATTAACAAGTGGGTTGAAGTACAGGAGCATGGAGGACATGATCCTTGTCTGTTACGTATGTGGTGCTTCCCAAATTGGATGCACTTCAATGGCTGCAGGAGCACAGAGAAACCTGCTGGAAGCAACTCTGCTGCTTTAAGGGAGTGTTGCCCTCTGCTTTGACTGGCAGCCTCTCAGTGCAGTCTCACCAGCTCCAGCACTCCAGTCTGCTCCAGTACAAACCTGAGCAGCTTCACTCACTGGACCCACTCCCAGAGTGGGAAAGCTCACATTAACTCTCTGTGAAGGAATTAACTTTTTTCATAGCACCAGTTTTGCCCACAATGGTTTGTCTGGTTATGATCCATCCAAACACGTATTATTTTGGCCCAAATAAACACATTTACTATCACTATCTTCAATTTAGGCTACTTTTCTGAGGTGCCAGCTAGAAAGTCCCTTCAGACTGGCATTTGTGACAAGGAAAAACATACTTGCATTAAGTACCCTGAAAGGCCCTTTAGCATCTTGATAAGACCCATGGAGCAGCCTATGATCTGTCTCCAGTGGTGAGGAAGCCAGGAGTCCCAGGCAGCATCCTTGTCTATGAAAATCACTTATTTTCATAGATGAGGAGGCTGCTGTGCTGATTGGGCACACTGCATAGTGGGCAGCCTATCCAGGAGGCAGCTACGTTCATGTTCCACCTGCATCTACCCCTGTCTATGTAGTCAAAGGTGTTTCTTTTTCCTTCTGTGATAGAGACTTCAGCTCTACAGCAGAGTGCAGGCTTTCACTCCACTTGAGCCAGCTGCTTTACGAGTGGCAGTTGCAAGCAGGGGCTGCACATAAACCACTGCCATTCCTCAGTGAAACTCACTTGGATTTAAAAGAAACAATAAAACAAATAAATCTCCATTTTGCTGCTTGGGAGTGGATTTTGTGTGTTTGTGGGGTTTTTTTTTGCCCTGCAGAAAAGACAAAGCAAATTAAAAGTAGTAAAAACATCCACTTCTCTTTTGTATGGTCACACATACACGAGATTTGGCTCAATTAAATACTGCATCTGAGCCAATTTAGATGCGACATCAGAAACAATTACACAATTCCGTCAAGTGTAGAACAAAAACATTTTTTCCCCCACAACATACCAAGTTTGCATCTTATTTGAGCCCTATAGAAACGATAAGAAAGTAGTCCTGAATTAATACAGCTGAAATCAGAAGCCAAGTTTCTATTAATTAGTTCACAAAAGGAAAATAAAAAGAAAATTAACAGGTCTGAAATCAAAGTCAAATTTTAGCATTGCTTAAACCAGTGTCAATCAATAATAAACCCATAAGAGTTACTCTAAATTAATGCAGATGGAAAATGAAAGCAGACAAACCCCACACTGACAGTAATGAAATTGCTTACTGATAGTGCTTCATTTACTGTCCAAATAAAAGCAGAGTATATGACCAAATTGTTTTATACACATTCCCTTCCTTTTAATTACAGTGTAAGAGCAGCCATCGTTATCTCTTCTATCAACTTACTCAGATTTATAATATGGCCTGCTCCCCACATTTAAGACAATATAACCTCACACCATGGCAATATTATAGTGCCATATCCTGTATCCTAGCAACGGTTTAGGGCTTGCATTTGATGTCAAAATAATGGGTCCTGCTTAATCTCTTGTTTTTTTGAAGTAGGGGGCAAAACACTGAAATCCAGGAGTTGAGGGGAAAAAATTACTGAGAAGCATTCTAAAAGCAGACCTATGGGTTACCTGCTTATATTTAGATGTGCACTCTCTGATGTGTGTGGGTAAATAGATAACCACACGTATACACAAAATAGATGGTCTAGTTTTTGTCTTTAAATTGTTTAGACAGGAGTGAAAGCTGAGAAATGGAATGATGTATATCACTTTCAAGATACCAGAGGCTTTTAACAAATACAATCTTCCTCCTGCTTTTATCGGTTCACTGTCTTCTGTTAAACATGACTTACAGTCCCAGTTTTTCCTCATTTAAATTTGGTCCTATCACTGTATTAAAAGAAAAATACATTCCCATCTCTAATTTCCTGTGCCTTTTCCATTTTCTTTCAAAGATTTGTTTAAAACATACTGATTAAGTCATCCACCTCCTAGTGACATTTGCCAAGGTACATCACAGCTGATATTTATCTTTATTGACTATTTAAAACAGTAATTGTGATGGAAAAATCCAAAAGGCTGGGTTTGTAGCAGCAGCAGGAATATATGATGGTAACCAGCAGTAGTGACCAAACAGAAGGATATTATTGAGTATCTCTGGTTCAGTTCAGAGGCTGGAAAGCACTTTGAAAGTGTAGTATTCAAGTCTGGGTGGCTGTCAGAGAAGTATGTACGTACACACATATGTATGTACTCAGGCATATGCATGTATACCACTTTTGCAGGAGAAAAGAAGCAAGACAATCTACAGTTTTAAAGACTGAAGAAAAGTGAAAAACTGCCAGTGAAAACTATTACAATCTTTGCCAGGCAATCCAGTCCTCCTTTCTTATATGCATAAGTTTACAATTCTTACTTTCAATGCTCCCGGGAACACTGCAAACCAAATAGTAGAAGAGAAGATCAGCTGTCCCGTGAGCAACAAGTAAATAGTGCCTTATTGAACCAGCAGGTTTCTAAACACGGCTGGTATTCAAACACACTGGGCAGGCTCAGGCTATTTGCTCCTCTTTGCCCCCAAGGCCTCAACAGAACAGAAGGAACAAAGATTGTTTCAAATTGCGTTTCATATTTTATTCTACACATCAGTTGAAAATATACAGGGCAAAAAAACCCTTCTCTCTGAACACTCATGAGGAGGGTACAAACCAGCAGAAGGCTTTGTACAGCAGCTGCTGCTCATCCAACAGCTATGTTAACAAACTTTCAAACAGCCACAGTACCACAGCTCTGTCTTCCTTCGCTGCACCCCACTAATCCACTCCCTCAAGAAGAGCCAGATACAACGGGCAGCCCTTGGGGCATGCCCCCAGCATCAGCTAATCCCAGCCCCATGGAACCAGCAGAGACAGAAGAAATTAAGAAATCAGAGGAGTCGCACTTGGGTGCCCGGTACAAAGAGAGATCCACAGCGCAAGAAGAAAAACACTGCTCACAGGAGAGCAATTTCTTTTTGTTATCCACAATATTTTACTTCTAGCTGCAAACCCAGAGCTTGAAAGGATCCTTGTGAGCTCTATTTATTTATTTAAACCAATTCTTGCAGCCCTTCTTCTCTCTAAACAATACTGAGGTGAAGAGTTTACAGGAGCACGTTGTCCAGAGTTCACTCATTCGGCAACCGCTTCTCTCCAGCTCTAACACAAGCCAGCACCCAGTTTGGGAGCCATCCCCATCTTTCCCTCCTTAAAGGAACAACTGTTTGCTGCGTGGGCACACGCACACGGCAATTCACCTTTCTCTGCAATTGTCATCACAGTCATTCTCTGACAGATATTATTATCCCCTGAAGACAGTGCGTGGACAACCCTATCCCCTGCTAGGCTGTCCCAGTTTTATAAACTGCAAATCTGGTCAGCTTACTCTATGGGAGGAAAAAAAAGGTATAAATAAAGATGTTTAAAAAGGACAGCTGCTGCCAGAGTACCGCTTAAATGCGGCCCTAGCAGAGGAGAGGCACCACCTCGCTTTCACTGCAGGTCCATCCTTCCCCCTGGAATGCCATTTCCAACACCAGTGATCTCTGACACGGGCTTTACTGGGCAACAAAATGGAGTCCAGCAGCAAATCTTCTACAACTCCCGTGGCAAAGAGAATGTAGGCCAGGAAGGGGGGTCAAGTCCCTCCATGGCTCAGCTTCCCTCCCAGCCAACACCACTGCAAGAAAGCACTATGGATTTAAGTAACACTTGATTCAGCTTGTGCTGAGGAGCATTAGAGATGAGTACAACCTTGTGCACCCATCTGACCCAAGCTCAGCTCATGACTAAGGACTGCCTCAAACTCAAAGTCAGAACAGAAGAGATTCAAATGCCAAGCAAAGCTGGAATTAAAGTATATTTCTTTTTTCTCCAGAGCTATGTGATCCAACATAGGCTGGCAGTAAATTAAAAAAAAGGAGCCATTTACAATACATTTTTCAAAGGAGATTGCTGCAACAGGGCCTGCAATCAAATGGCCATTGTATGAACATGAGTCTTTCATACCAAAGTGTGCATGTATGTTTTCCAAAGAATTTTTAAAAACCCAAATGAGAAAAACAAAACAAAAAAACCTAAAGCCACGCAACTTGCTCAGGTACTCATTTTTAGGCCAAATATCCCCTTGATCCATGAGCAACAGACTTGTGAATTGGGGAACTATGCAAGTTTTCCATACTGGTGTCATTTAAGCTCATTTCCCTTAGACAGGCAAAATTAAAATGAGAGGCAGATAAGGAGAAGACCCTTAAAGATGGTCTGACATATAGGTAGAAAATTTGCCAGCCACGTCCTAAACAACTAGTTCATATAATTGTTTAACATGCACCCACCTGAAGTGATCTGTCCCCTTTTTTGGTTTTTGTTTTATTGGGCTTTTTTGCTACCTTAGTTTTAGATGGCGGGGGGTTTAAAGCAAAATACATTTTCTTGACCCTGCAACAAACATATTCCAGATTTTGAGGGTTAATTGCCATTAGCCACACAAAACACACTGAAAGGTTTCTCTTCTTTAGCCAGAGAAGCAAAACTCTGCAGACAGGTCAAGAGCATTCAAAAGGCAGTGAAAACTGAAATCTTTACAGAAGAAACAACAGACCAGCAAATGACAGGAATTTTAGAAAATTTCCTTTTAAAAATGTCTTGGCTAAGTCACTATTTGGTAGAAACTCTCATTTTTATACATACCTGCCTTTTGCTTAGAAAAAAGGGACAAGTTACTACCACACTGCATAAAGCAACACTTCAACATCCTTTAAAAAAACCCAAAACAAAACAAAAAAACCCAAAACCAAACAGATTCAGGCTGCTGTAAGATGACCAGCTTAATGGACATTTAAGTTTCTTCAGTTAACATTTACCAACACACAAAAAACCATTTGTATCTTGTGTTCATGGTTAGATCCCACATCTTCCTCCTTGATTTGCTTCTTTCCTGATAACTTTGTTCTGGTTTTCCAAATCAGCATCCCACCACATAAGTCATACACCAACACCACTGCAGGGCCAGCATGGGATTTGGGAATTCACCATACTGCAGCCACCCATCAAGTAAAATTCAGGCTCACAGTTACAGCTTAAGTGATTATGAGAGAGAAAAAAAAATTCAAGACCAATTTCAGCACATGAGTTAAATCAAAAGGTTTAGAATTTTGGTCAAATTCAGATCATCACCAATTGCTGCTCCAAGAGTGTCTCTGATCCAACTGGGATTGCAAATATCAATGCAAATATTACCAGCCCACTGTTTCCTCTTAGGATTTAAGCTCTTCTACTTTTAGTCATAGCTACAAAGCCTATGAGAAATTCCTTTCCCATGTTGCTGGTAAGATGCTGGCAGTGAGGAGATATGCAAGAAAGCTACAGTGTGTTAAAAACACAGAAAAAAGTGTGCTTTTATGTCTTACCTACAGACATAGGTAACCATCAGTGAGTAGTAGATGGCTTAATTTCATTATACTGACACTTTCCATGTTTTGTTTGTGATTATTTAAGATGGATTATTGAAACAACAGTCGTGTTGAAATTACTCCCTGCTACCACGCTCTTACTGTAGCTACTCATCATAAGAAAAAGGAGGAAAAAAGCATATGATAGTAATTTGTGACCTTAGGGGAGCCCATGTGAAGAAAAGACTTGAAGCCTTTTCAAGGGAATTCATCTGTGTTCCATCAGATGCAGGTACCAGACTATGAATCATCAGGTAACAGTGAGCAACACAAATGGTCCTGACCACCTACTGCCATTCTTTCCGTGGACTGCAAACTCCAGAATGCTAATTTCAGTTGATGTGTGAATGTGTAACTTATCTTTTAGCATTTATATATAACTATCACATTTTGTAAATGATTAACAATGCAAATACTCAGCCTCTGCCATTTCAAGTATTCTCTGTTACTAGAAGGTTTTAAAAGGTTTATATCTCAACATGCTAAACTGCTGAGCCTAGTAGTCTTGTGTTTATGCCAGCATAAATTAGCAACAAGTCAATGGAGTTAAACTGGAGCACAAAAAATGGTATAAAATCAGAATTAGATTCTGATATTCGCATTTTAATTATCACAGAAATTAGACTTGAAATGCACTGCAGTGAAATAAAAAAGCTGTTAGTTGACAAAATTAATATTTATAAAATAAACTGAAGGTACTTAAGATTAATAATGCTGACTTTGTTTTTTTAAACTGTAACACGAGTTGCTTGACTATTTGTAGCAGGTTTTTGTTTTACTCTTTACATATTCTCAACATAGCATAGCACTGAACTAAATTGGTATTTTTTAGGTACTTTGAAATGGGATTCCAAAATTGTGAAAAGTAACTAAATAATTGTATCTAGTGGTGAATTTTGGATATTTAGTTTAACAAAGCCTCTGGAAGATATTGCACTGAGAACAATTTATCCTTAGTGGAAGTCACTCAGCTTGATTAACCCCAAGCATGTGCTTCGATTTGCCAAGTTCAAATATGAAGTACCAGTTGTTGAATAAGAGGCAAGGTCCTCTTGCTGGGGCAGATAAATAGCCCCCGAGGTGAACCTTCAGTCAAGCGATGGACAAACTGCAGGAAGTTCACATGTGTTGGATCTGCGTTACCATTCATTAGCCATGTCTTGCTGCTTATCCACGAACTCTCTGCAAGACAAGACTTACTTAACGTGTAGGCTGAACAACTAATTAGCACCTTTTTTCCGCCGACTAATACAATTCCCTTCTAGCTGCTCCATAAAGAAGATTCAGTGGAATACCTCTGTGAAAGCAGCGGAATTCCAGGTAGTTATGGTGACGAATTTCATTGTGAATGAGGATCAATGTCCCATACTACTTTGAATAGTAATTTCTTAATTCTTATTCAAATCTGGCCAGCAAGATAATATAACTTGAACTGAATTGGCCATGTGATCCTGATGGCATCCCATTAATGGGCTGTTCATTTAATTTATGTAATTTTAAAAAATTAAATAGTCATATTTTAAATCCCTACTGCAGTCCTTCAGATTGAAAGTACATGTTTAAAAGTTATAGTCTCTTTATAAATCAGTATGTCTGCACTTCTTATTTTGTTGACTGAACTTTCCCAAAGTTTTAATTCATCTTTCCTCATCTCTCTCTCTTCTGCCTGTGTGCACATTGCAAAATTTCACCATCAAACCATTTCACAGCCAGTTACTAGCTATGTTATATGACATGGAAAAAAACCCCACATTTGTAAATTCTTATTTGGGTTGGCAAACAAACCACGATTCTCCATTTGTACAGAGGGAGCATAAAAATCCAGTTATAGGGACACTTTCACCGATAGTCAAAAGCCAAATAAATCCTGTCTGTAAGCAAAATGACCATGAAGGCAGTTATTAATAACAAAAGCTTACAGACCTAATTCTGCAAGATGCTGAGCCTCCTCCTCCAAGCCAATTGGGACACAAGGTGATCGGCACCTCCTGCAAAGTATTTGGCAGCCGTGGCTTAAAAGGCTCATTGCAGATATTCCATCATGCCCTGAGAGCAGAGCTGCCCCCAGCAGCCCCAGCAAGGGCCGGCCCTGAGAGGGCGCACGCCACTGGGAAAAGAAATGCCCCATCTATCCAGGGCTATTTATAAAGCTTGCACTGAACATTTAGAGCCAAGGCCTAACTTGGCTAGGTGTCAAGGACCACACTGAAAAAAAAAAACCCTATACCCTCATTAAGAAAATGCATGAAGCACTGATTTCTATTTTTGGCCACAGTTGTAAGCATCACCAGGGTTACAGCTGCTTTATTGTGGTTTCTCAAGAATTTCCTTGATAAAAAAGGACAACAGAATTAGCTGAGCCTTTTGGAAATAGCTGCACAGTCCAGCTGTAAAACAATGTCAAGTAGCTGGCAAAAAACCAAACCAAAACCCCATAATACAACAGTAGCTACATGCCTACCAGCAGTGGCACATTTGCCCTCTGAGGTTCTTTATTTGGAACCGGGAGAGGGTGGGAGGATGGAGAGCTGAAATCTTCTGAAGCTGCTGCCCAATTTGGTACAGAAACCTTTTTAGTGGTGAGCACATCATGGTAACTTGCTAGCAAAGATACTCTCTTCTAGCAAGACCTACAGGCTGCTGTGGGCACAGACGTGCACGTGCAGATAAGGGAGGTAGATGGAAATGAGCTCAAAGTGCTTTTCTTTCAGAGGGAAAAGCATTAGCAAACAGTGTACTAGGAGCAAGGACTGAAAAACAAAGCAATAAAATCTTCAAAGCAATTAGTCTTTCTTATTTCATGCCAAGAATTACAATCTGTATCATTTGCTGCAAGAAGGCAGCTAAGGTAAGGACTTAGAGTCAAGAGGACCAGATTTATCAAAGCCTTGGGCAAGCACCTCTAGGTCTTTCTTAAGAGATGCCTGCCTACTTCCTCAGTTTCTGCCAGAATCAAAGATGCTCAATGGTTTGTACACCTGCTGGAAAGGTGAGGAGAGGGGAAGCTTGCGCTTGTGTGTATGTATGCATAAAAGCTTGTTTCACGTCTGTAAGCAGGGACAGATCATCCATGCACTGTTATATCCCAGCACTTTTGGAACACTAAATTAAATTAAATTATTACTTTAAAGGCAATGAAATGTCCAGACAAGGACATTATATTATATATTAATTTCAGTGTTCATATTTTTCCACTATTCTTATTATGAAAAAGAAATTTCCTGCCCCTTCTTCAGTTTAAATTTGGAAATGCTGACAAATACACTGAACAGCGAGAGGAGATGGCTACATAGGAAAGCTACAAAGAAATGCACTACTTATTACCCAATCTTGTAGGCAAAGCTTACAAGGGCAGAGAAGAAAACTTGCATGGGGAAGGAGAAAAGGAAGTAAGGCAGTTCACCATCGACTGCATACTAATCTTGCACATTGGGCACCAGTATCTATTCAAGTTCAGAGTAAGTTTCCATGTAAAAATTTAATACTCCTTCACAAGTCAAATTCTCTCATACCTCAGTACTCTTCATGATGTACTAAGAAAGATTGCAATTGTATATAATGACAGAAATCAATCCCATAATTATTTACCCTGGGACTCTTTCCATTCCTGCATGTTTGACTTACCTGTATGGTGACAGTTGTTATACTGAGCACCATGAGTTGTGGGAAACAAGTTTAGCTAGAGAGTGATACAATCAAGACCAAACCAGGTTAGCTACTGTGCCCCCGGCAGTCTAAGTGCTGACTAATAAAAGTCTTCTCTTAAACCAAGTAGTAACCTAATATCTGTATTTTAAAAAAAACCCACACAGAAACAGTAGATTCATTTGTCATGTACGAGTAGAGAAAACAGGGCACTCAGCTGGAACCCAGAAGACATGAATTACCAGTATTATTTTCAAAATTGTCCAAGTCTAGATAATTAAATTAACTCAGGCACAGCTCACTCAACATCATGGTTCCTGGATTTCTTTTAAATATGAGTTCAAGGTCAATAGTGAGAAATACCTGAAAATCCTTTAAAATCCCATCTTTTAATAACCAAAACCCTATTTGGGGGTGATAGTGAACATCTCAACACTGACAAGACCAAAGTCAGGCATATATATATATATTTGTTCTACAGACTGTGCTATCAGTGATAGAAGAGGGCTTCCTGAGGACCACTGGAACCATTGGGCTTATCTACTGGGGATGCCTATTTCAATACATAACCTGCAAGGAGATGCTGAAATACTCCACAAGTCCCTGCCTTGCTTTATAACTATACTTCTGAGAGAGCCCAGAATCAAGCCCTTAGGAGCCACGTCCCCTGCTCTTCAAAAAAATATCTTGTTTTTCTTTAAAGTGCTTTCACTTACTTTGTTTGTCAAACTACATCATTCTTCATGTTTGATGCCATTTTCTGCCTTTTCTTTTTAGATTGTTAATCCCTTCTAGCCTAAAGACCCTATGTAAATTGTTTACCTCTTCCCTGGCAGAGCTCAGCATGTACTTGTCCATCTCCACTCAACATTCACATGTTCATCGAGTCAGCTTGGGATAACAATGTGATGGCACACTCAGGTCTATCATTGTCACAGTGCTGGCTGGGAGGTTTTCATTTTGCTCCGTTAAGAAGTGCAGTATTTGTACAGACATAAAAATATATAAAAGATCATGTCTATCTTTGGATTCTGCAGAAGTGTTCCCCACTGAGTTCCTAGTACCTAAGTTAACTCTTTGCCCAGAACGAATATGCAGCATCCCAAACATTGAGTGAGTGAATGGAAAGCCAGAAATAGAGCCCTGAAGATCAATAGATTTGACTGAGAAAGCGTTTGCATTCTCAGGGGTAGAGATCATTGTGTTTCTAAGTGGATCAGAGATATGATCCTTGGCTGCTGTGAATGGAATGGAAACTGGATGCCATCAGCGGGAGATACGAGTGCTGATGCAGTGAGGTAATGTGGTAAGGAATAGCAGAATGGAAGGAATGCAGTGCCACTGCCCTGAGGAATCTTAAAATTAGCTCAATCTGGTATTCAAATGCTGAGGGAGCGGGAGGGCATGGAAAGCATAGCATTTTCACAAGAAAATAATTTCTGAAATAGGAAAGGTGTCACTTGATTTCTCTGGACAATCTGCTTGAGTGGCATTTAGTAATAGAATCAGTCCTCCCCATATGAATGTAGCAAGTAGGTGACTTCACCTCTTCTCAAGTTAGTGTAAGGAGCTGGTACTTTGACCACCAAGACATCTTCAGTGAGGATACCACGTGTGGGCCAGGCAGCCAGGGAAGCCAAAGTGGGATGTCTGACTACCATGCACAGGAACTGCCACAAACAGAAGGTCACCATGTATGGGGCACACCAACACGTGTGGAGCATGCCTTGTGAGCCATCTCCTTTGAACAGTGGCTCACTGTTCTGTCAGTCAAGACCTATCAGGTAACTCACAACTGGCAACTCATTACAAACCTGCCGCCAATCTCACCAGAGTCACCACAACCCTGGGAACGAAAGGTAGCATTGAAAAATGATGGATTAGTTCTACTGAAAGGCAAACTAAGTTCAACCTCAAATGGATGATACTTTTACAAGAAAAATCTCAGAAGAAAGGTTAAGTTTTTCTATAGATTCTGTAAAGATCAGACCAGGCATTGTGTCTGCTTTGAATGACATCAGCAGTTAGTTTCATTTTTGTGTCTGATGAGAGCAAGGTTAGCCTGAAAATTAATATAATGACTCCATCCAAAATGTAGCTGCCTTAGTAGGGTTCTTAGGCCATTGATTGTCTCCTCTCTAAAGTCAAGATGATACTGCTTGGTTTATTCAGAGAAGGTAGTCACCTTTTCTACCCTCCACATGAAAGATAATACAGTTCCAACACACAATGGTTATTAACCTTTCACAATAATTTCTATTATTGTTAGAAATGCAGAGGATAAAGCATAACTCCAAGTCTACCTCAGGGTTATACTTCAGGTGCTAGAAGCAGGAACTGTGAATAAAATATTCACATTGATGGCGATATTTTGAAACTGTGTACTGTAATGCTTGTAATTATGACTACCCTAATTTTCTCCTATTCAAAATTACAGGGTATTCCTTACCCCTTCTGCATGTTAAAAATGCCATAGCCACAGGACAGTTGGAACCTGCTGGCAGGCAATCAAACTCCCAAGACAAGTAAACGCACACACCACAGCTGCTTTTCTGCTACATGCTGTCCCAGTAAAGAAGGACTGAAGTCTAAATGAAGATGGGGTCTGACTGCAAAGTCTACATGCAGATTTTACGATTGAAGGTTGCTTGGTACCTATTACAAAGTCTAACCGTGGACACTAAATTGTGTTTTACATACTTAAAAAGCATTATATTAACATTTCCATCAAAAGAGTTTAAAAAAAAAAAGGAAAAAAACCACCTGATTAGGCACAATTCTCAGTGAGTGATATCTGCCTGGCACAGAGCAGACTGGGTCATGTCAAGGAGATGGTGATACACACCATCCTTACGCCAACCCCAAATTCTCTATTATCAGCACTTCTAAATTCTGCTGCTCTTCTACCAACTGCAGGCACTGGGCAAGCAGAAAAGGCAGAAGTGAAATAAAGCTCTGTCATGCCATCTCCCTGAATCACACAGTGCTCAGCAGAAGAACAGAGGCAGTGGTGCAGGTTGAGAATTAAATAAAATAAAAAGGAGGAAAATTCTCATTGCTGGTCCCAAAGGATCTCCTCCTTTATAGGGGAAAAGCCTTGCCAGGACTTTGCAATCAGATGATAGCACCCCTGCATTGTTCAAGCACTGTCAAGGGGCGTTACACTCAGAAGATAATCCAGCCCTTGAACTCCCTAGGTACTGGTTTTAAATACCTCTGATGAGATCCAACTGCAGCCTATCTGGGCACGCCTCAAACATCTAGCATCACATTTGGTTATGTCTACAAAAACACCAGCTAGGAAGAAAGAGATAATGAAGAATGATATTACAGTCTTTTATTTGAGCAAAAGCTAAACATATGGATCCTAGCATCGAAAGTATGGAATCTGTGATAAAAACATATGGATATCCATATGGGGGGAAAAAAACAAGCAAAAAAAAAAAAGGCTTCTTGGCCAGAAATTCTGCTTTTGCATTTTTATCCTGTATGCACAGTGCACCCCCTTCCCTCTGCTGCTCAGCGCTGCTGCCAATGGATTAGGATGTTATAAATTCACATGCAAATTTCACAAAATGCTCTACTGTTATCAACTTTATTAGATTTACGAATACAGTCCCGCTTATATTTTTTTATTCTCTTAATCCCTTTCATCACTTAATAGCTCAGAAAGTAATGGATTTCGGTAAAAAGGAGAGGCTTATTACAATCAATCCTGTTGCTCTATCTCTGCTCAATGCTCGACTAATGAAACTTATTTTTCTTCAGGACCTCTACAGGAAATCCTTTCCTAAGGAAAAAAAATGTTTAATATGTTGCTGACTTGTAATACTGCAACTGTATTATTCCTCTCTTCTGGGTGTCCATCCAGGGGTTTGTAAGAGCTATTAATTGTACTTTATTCACCAAATTCTAGCCTGTAGTGACACCAGAAGCTACTGAATCTTATTTAATACAATGTGCCAACTTCCAGTTCAAACTACTGGAGGCTCTCATAGTAACGTTCAACTCTGAAAACTCAAAGATTAATTTTCTTTTTAAATAGTGAGGGTAACAAGGCCAGAAAGGGCAGCTTTATCATAAGGTTTACATCTTAAATAGTCCCACTGCTGAGGATCACAGTCTCTATCACCCAAGTTAGCCTCCTTTAAGATCTTATTTAAGTCATGCCATTTTCATAAGGGTTTTTAAAGCTGTCTTGTTTCCCTCCCTTGACATTCTTTGAATGAAGAGGCAAAAGAGCAAAATAAACACCCTTCATTATTAAATGCTTTGGTAACAGGTAAGGAACCATCCACAGATTTACTGCTTTAGCTAAACCTGCATTCCACCAGGGCACTCACAGCCCCCAGCCCACAGTCCTGCCCATGCTGCTTGGCTCATCTGCCTGCTGTTCACCATTGGAGTTCCCTCCCAGCCTGCAAGGGGGTTCCAGAGCTTGTTTCTGTGCTCTGGGGGCTGCCCACTGGTGTTACTCCACATCAGGGAGCCAGACTGGGAAGCTGCCCAGAAAGCCCCCCTTGACACGGGATAGCCAGTGAGGGCTCAGACGCTGCCTGCAAAAGAACTACACTTGCTCCTAATACAGATGCAAAAGTATATGGATATGCTTCTTTCACTAGAGAAGCGTGAGGAAAGAAAACTACAGACCAAGACACTCCTTCAAATCAGACTCCTTACAGTTTAAAAGGATCCAAGAAAACAGTTTATTTCAGTTTATTTATTTAATTATTAACATAAATATTTGTTTGCCATTTTGTTTTGCATTTGACCAGGGCCAGAAATGGAAGTATCATGAGAAAAGTTAAAAATATCAAAGGGATCTTTTTAAGACAGAGGAGGTGCTGGATATATCCTGGGAACAATAATCAAAACTCCATTTCTGTTTTCCAGCTGAACAAAGTCTCACCCTTATCTAAAGTCAGTTGACAATAACATGGGATTTTCTACACTTCTACCTCTACTCTGAGGCCAAGTCCAGAATCATCCATGAAGGCTACACGATGTAAACCAACGATAGAATGCTTAATTAGGAGGCAGTCCTTCCTGGCCCAAAGTGGTTATGTTCTTAAGCACAGGAATTACTTCTTTCTTACCATAGTTAGTACAGTTAGTAAAATTTTAATTTATTGTTACTCATGTGAGTAAATTATGATTTTTATTACTACAGATCAAAGAAGGGTAGTTAGGAAGGCAATGGTTTTGTGTCCGGATACATAAAACTACTGCAAAGCGTGATCCTACAAATATCTCACATGGGTAATTTTACTCACATGAGCAGCCTTTTTGCATGAATAAAGTTGCTCATGTGCAGAAGTGTTTGCAAGACTGAGCCCTAAATCCATTAAATTAACGGCGGAAATATATAAAATATATAATTGATGAACATGTGAATTAGGATTCTGTTCAAAAGTAGGCAGAAAAGGATTATCACTCAGGCAAGCTCTCTCTCCAGTGACTGTTTCTGATTGATAGATTTGTATAAGGCTGAGTTTCTGATTAGTTCTGAGATATGAATGCTTCAAAATGTAGGAACAAAAAAACCCAAGACTTTCTGAAAATGAAATGCAATATCCAATTCAATTAGAAGAAAACGCTATGATCTGGAATTGAACCAAGACTTTGGGATAATGTTATTTATTCTGTGCCAAGTTTAGTAGATGTTTTCCAAAATGCCAGTTTACTTGGATTTTATGGAAAAAATTGACCTTTTCACCCAGAACAGAGGCTGCTAATTTCATTAAAGTTGTTAGATATTTCCTCAGAGTGCATCCATGCCAATTCTAATATTTCATTTCTCTACTTTCATCTATATTCCGCTTGCATGGAAGTGGCCTGACAAAGCCATAACCATGCCATTGTTTCCTGTTCTTTCCATACCAACGGCCAATGTATTTCATTATTTGAACTTGAGAACATTGCAGGGACTAGGAAGAGTGCTGCCTGTGCAAAGCTGCCCTCTTCCCAGTGGCCATGAGCTCCTGGGTCAGGTAATCTGCACCACAAGCATCCCAGAAGGGCCTGAATCAACTCAACTGACAGGAGATGAGCCAAAACTGTCAATTCATATGGCAGCTTGAGCTCATCATCTGTATTTACATAGCTCCTCAATCAAACTCCTGTGCTCTGTAAACTATGTTTATTATCCTTCCTACAGGCTGATACGGATTTCCAGTTTGCTCTCCTCACAGCAGAAGCAGACATCTACCTCTTGATAGCTATTTTGTCCCTAAATTCTCTCTTTTAAGAGGGAGGGAGCCGTTATTACTTGCCAAACCAGCACATGTTCACAGAGAGAGTGCGGTCAAGTGGTCAGGAGCAGAGCTGATGTTAATTAGCAATGAAATGAGGAATGAACCAGCATTAGCCCTGAGACTAATCAATGAGAAAATCACTCCAAGCAGGCAGCTTAATGAAGTACTATACAGCTGTTTATTTTTAGTCTGTTTTAGCCTGACAACAAAATCCCGATTAATTAAGAAAAAAAAAGGCTTTCTAAAACGTATTTCCTTGTAGAGCCTTGCTATAGCTCTGATTTGTTTGGGTTTTTTATTGCATTTGTCTATACCTTTCTCTGGCAATTAAAGGTCCAGCTAGAAAAATTAAAGCAGGTCAAAAAAGCATGTACCCATCAGTGACACACGTTTGTCATTAGCATAACCTGCCACCTCTCAGGTGGCCCATTCAGGGCCCTTCACAGCACTTAATTCCCTGCCCCTGTGCAGTGGCAGCCAGAGGGCAGAGCATCCTGGTCCACAGCCTGCTCCTGCTCTCCCTGTGTTGGGGATGGGCTGGCAGAGGGAAGAATGAGTGTCGTGGCAGGATTTGGTTCTCATGCTGTCACAAAGCTCTACTGGGACCCTGGATGAGGCCACCAGTGCACAGTGCCTAAGTATGTTTCAAAATGTGGGCTTTGCTCTCACTGTGACGTGTTTCCTCACAAAGAATAGATGAAATAGCACTTCCCAAATGTTTGCATTGGATGATCACAGGTGAATCACATGTTACCTGCAAAATAAGTCCCTAATGAGGACATTTAAGGATAATGAGCCAGTAGCCACCCCTCTGACTTCTGTTTTGGGGACTCCTGTGTCCTGTGAGGTCTCCTCAGCAGCTTTCTTTTAACTCAGTCCTGCACAGGACTCTTCCTTCATTCAAAACCCAACATTTTCTGACAAGGGTGGGCATAACACAGTTTGAATATGATGGCAGTAGAAGAGGCTGGGGAAGAAGTTTGGGAGCTAAAGCCTTTCCACTATAACACTATACCAGAAGACAGCACCATAATATAATCTTAACTAGCTGAAAAAATATTTCAGTTTAAGATACAGCAACAATGAAAAGCAAAACACTTGAACCATTACTTCATTTCTTTCTCTCAAAGACTCAAAATTCACTTTTTTTTGTGCATTGCTGCACAACAACAGGGCATAAAATGGCATTTACATGACAGTAAAATTAACAATGGTTTTGACTTGACATTAAAAGCAGGAATTGTAGCGCCACCACTAACATGAGTTGAAAACACAGGGGGATGACAACCCTTCTCCTGCACAGTTCCCACACACCACAGTAGAAACAGGCACAGGTAAAAGGTCAATTGAAACTAGTTTCTATAGCTTTTTTAAACTGTGTGTAATAGACAATTCATTGTTTGTTTGATCAAAGTCCTCTCATATGCCAACAAAGGCATGAATTGGGAAGAGGAGTTTCTTAATCTTTCCAAATATAATCAATAAACCACCTTTGAAACTCTCAAAGAGAAACACAGGAGGAAAAAAAAGGATAGTCTCATGCAGGTACATTCTCTGAGGTAATGCATACATGTGTCTTTAGAGACTTTTCTTGTCTGTCTGTATGTTGCAATAAACATCATTGTGCGACCTTTTAGGCAAGTACTGCCCAAGCAAGAGCTGGGCAAACCACATAAACTGCTCTTTCTCAGGAAAAGAAGTAATCTTTAAACTGATATTATCAGCCCCTCTGTGACAGAGAATTTCTAAGTCAAATTCACCTCCTGAAGATGGAGACATTACAGTAAATGTATTCATTAGATCTCAAGTGACAAGCCTTAATTAAAATGTACTGTGTTTGCAAAATGAGAACCAAAATTGAAGACACTCAAGTACAGTAAATATATCTTTTGCATTGAGCAGAGCAAGACAGACACTAGCTTCCACTTAACACAGGGAAAAAATACTATAAAATTAATACTATAGACATATTTCAATATGTATTTGTTAGAAAAGTTATGACAGAGCACACATACTGTAATATAAATTCAGACAGATGTGTCTGCTTCCTTAAACACAAATTAAGTTTCTTAAAGACTCTATTGTATATCTAAAAAGCAAGTTTTACCAGTTTTTCTTCTTTAGTCATTAAATCCACAACCTGCTGAAATAAATATTGCTAATGCTTCTCACTTCAATAACTTCATTCATGCAAAGATCACAACACTTCACAAACATCAGTTAAATAAACTGCCTTGTGGGAGAGGCAATGGCTATAAAAGAACTGACCAACTGCTAGGGGGTAGAGGTGGAAGATCATACCTATTTAACAGCACCCAGTTGGATTATAAATTTCTCAAGCACAATACATGCCAACACAGTAGAGGAAAAAGGTGTTTGTTTTTTAAAACACACATAAACACTTAAGTCTTGCTACAAAAACACAACCTGATTGACAAGACCCACTACTCTGATTGATTTCAACTAGGTTATGATTACTTGCAAGGGAAGTGAAGGGGATTATCAAAGCCAACTAAAGGTGCTTACTTGCAAGACTTGGTTCCATCCAACTGTAAAGTTTGATTTTCAGAAGGCTCTTTTTTTGGGGAGAGGGGACTAGGGAGGAAAGGGGCAAAGAGCCACTGTGAAACAGTTTGTTAAAAAGTGCAGACCTGAAAAACAACATCACTAGCCAGGTAATCCCCTTTATAGGCTGATTTGATAGCTGGGGAAAGCTAAACAAAGGCACAATGCTCTGCAACCACAACAGCTGGGTTGGAAATTGCTGCAGATTGTTAGGAGGAGCTGCAAACTAGAGATAGGCAATGAAGAGGTTAGAAATGATAGGGTAAAAAAAAAATAAAAGGAGAGACAAATTACTCCAAAGACCATATTCTTTAAATCGTTGAAGCAAAACATGTTTATTTGATTTGTTTGTATGCCTATTAAAAAAATGCTACTTTGGGATTCTAGGAACCCAGTCTGTCAATTTTTCAGCTTCTGCACTTTCATGGTTGCTTAGAGCTGTTTAATGCAAATACACTTCCAATAAGAGATTTCATGCCCCTAAATTACACCCAGTTAAGGGCGAATGAAAATGTAAGGTAAATAACTATAATCAGCCATATTATCTTTCTCTTGGCACCTCTCACTTTACAGGCATATTTAAAGGCATCTCTGGGGTACTATCCTTTTTAACAAGCGGCAGCGTATTTCCTGCAATATTACTTACGGTGCTGTGCTGCGAACATTACACAGGTTAAAATGTTACCCAGAGACCTAGAAAGAATTGCATCTGTTGCAGAGCCACGCTTGTTGCCATGTTTAGGAACATCTGAAAAGATGAAAGAAAATTTTCAAACATGGGATGAAAAAGAGACTAAGACTGCTTAAAGTCAAGCTTTTGTGGCCAGTGCTGTTGATCAACACAGCTGGGGTGTAGCGATTCCAGGCAAGAAAAATGAGACTCTGGTATTCACTGAGGATGCTCTGGAAAGCACTAAGGATTTCAGTTAAAAAAAAAACAAAACAGAACTTAAAAGTGTTTCACTTCCACTGTTATTTTTAAGCTAATAAAGCCATGCTTGAGAAAGAAAGGTGATCTGAGCACAGCTATTAACAGCCTTACAGTCCCTTGCTGTCTCCATGAAAAAGTATAAAGTGATAAGCAATAATCAAGGAATAACTAATTACTCACTTGGCAACGAAAATACAGACTAGGAATCCTCAGAAGGAACTATATCCCTGAAGTCCTTCAAAACAAATTTGGATTATTCAGAGCAGGCTCAAGTTTGCAGTTGGACACTTTTTTGCTTTGTTTTACAGGAAGATGACTTTAGAATTCTACAAATAAATATTCTGCTGCAGCTAAAAGTGAGTCAGCACTGACTGAGTTAAACCAGAGGAACTCTGTGAGAGAATGAATTCCTCATAATAAACTCAGATCAGTTTAGCCTGTCTCCCTCATACATCCCAATTGCTACTATACCTCTATTTACCAGCTTTTTATTATCCAAGCTATTTTTACATCATTAGCTTGCAGATCTCCTTATGCTGAGGGTTCTGCATTCTCCTAGGAAGAAAATTTCTCCGCAAATCAAATTTCATGTGGTCATTTGTCTTTTGTGAAGCAGACCACAAAGTTTTCAACCAATTTATTCCTCTGGGCAGCACCAGCAGAGTCTCTCATTTGACAATTTACATGATCCTTGCTTACGTAAGTTGTGCTAGACTCTGTGTAGAAATGGATTTCCTCCCACGTGGTTAAAGAAAATGTGGGGGTGGGGGGGAAAGTAGGAGTTCAGGAAACTTGCACAGCTCCTTGTTTGTGCTACTGGCACACAATCTAACCTTTGAAAAGTCACATTTATCTGAGCCTTACTTCTCTGTCCATAAATGGTTACAGTAACAGCTTCACAGGGTGAAGTCCACTTTTCATAATCCTCAAATGAAAAGTGCTGAGGAAGAACAAACTAGGACAAATAAAGGGCTGCTCTGGTTAGGGTGCATCAGGCTGCTAAATCATTCATCAATCCCTAGGACAGGTCTTTCAGAATTACCGTGGTATTTCTGCTATCACAGTGAAGCAATGCAGTAGCCTCCCTGATATTTCATCAGCTCAGGAGCCCCAGAAATACCTGTTGAGTCCTGCAAAACACAGTCAGAATGAAAGACAGGAATGTTCGACTTCTTCATTGCTACAGGCTCAGAGTGAAAGCCATTAATTTACTGATTAAAAATAATAGCTATATTTTCAGTGGAGTAGGGATTTGTAACAAAATATTGAAAACCTATACAATTATATGAAAACTAGTATGTTTTTTGGGCAGTCAGATACATACAGACCTACTTTTCTACACCCTTCCAATACCTGCTGGCTGCCAAGCACCTTCTCTCATCTGTGCAACACTGCTGATGCCAGAGCCAGAGAACTATCTCTGCCCAATGCTGGGAATGAACATTCAGCAAGCTCTGGGTACACAGCAGCACTTCACAAAAACATCAAGATGCAAGTTCATGGGAAAGAAAATACCGATGACTACTTTCCCAAGAGTGCTGTAGAGTACTACACCTTAAACCTCTTTAAAGCCACTAGGTGAATGCAGAACCAGTCCCAAACAGCCCTTTCCTCTTCAGCGTGTTTCATTTACAATTTCCTAAATGCAGCTAGAAATGTGACTTTCAAATATCCGGGTTTTTGTTACATGCTCACCTAACCCTCATCTCAGCATCTGACAGGAGGAAGCTGTATACAAGACTTTGATTTTTCTTTTTGAATTAGCAGACATTAAGCACCCAAACTCTCTCATAAAAGATCTGAGGCATGAGCTACATAACATCCATGCAAGTAATGTTTTTTCCCACTTAATCCAGACCTTAATGATCAAGAGATATCAGAAAAGTGTCAAAGGAGATAAACCCAGTTATCCCTAATAATGCATCTACGTCTCCTCACCAGCAGCAGCTGATCTGGGAGCTTCGTTCCTGCAACAGGGATATCAAAGACCTCAAAACTTAAATGTCAATACAACACTCTTGTTGATTCACTGGGAAAAGTAAGTCATTGTGTACCAAGTTTCTGTTACAGTTAGTGATGCTTTGAGGCTCCCAGGATAAAGTCTGTAAATAAAGGTGCTGCAGGACAAAGAACAATTCTTTTTACTTTCTCTGTTCCAAGGCATGTTTCCTTTGCTTTATGAAGGGTGTAACAGCCTATATTTAATGGAAATAGGGATCAAGAAATGCTAGGAGGTATCATCACATAGTCCCCATCACCATTACACCAAGGAAATATTATCATCTCTCAAATGTTGCTTCTTCTCTCATCCCCTCCACAAAGGAAACAACTGTGGTTGTGATAGAGAAGCAAGAATGAAGTCAAATGTGCACTGAGCCCACAGGACCAGACACATGACTGGGAAGTTGGGGGCAAGTCCATGTAACCACTACAGACTATCCCACAAGAAAATCCTGCCTGGAGCACAGACTTGCTCTGCACTGGCTGCAGAGCACTGGATTTTTCAATTGATAGAATAAAAACCCCCTGAAATAATCAAGACAAACAGTCACTTAAACTCATTGAATAGCTGTCCATGACTCCACTTGAGGACTCATTCGAGGGTAAAATGTTAAACCTGTTACTGCAGACCACTCCATTGTGCTAGGGGGACAAAGCCACTTCCTCACATTTCTTGTCACAGGACTTCAACAAAAATACCCAAGCAAGGCCCAGCCACAAAAACTGAAAGATAAACACCTAGGATTTAAATGGGATTTAAAACTGCTTGGAAGCCAGCATTAGGTTGCTCACAGAGACTTGCTCTGCTAGAGCCAACACTCCTACACACTGTACAAAAGAGATTAGCCCAAGTGCTACTGTCTTCAGGTCCAGGGACACCAAATGGGTGTGTGCTGCAAGACAAAGGTGTACATTTCTAGGAAGAGGCCATCTTTTGCCAGAATTGAATACAATTTTCTGATCACTAGAGATAATGGTGATCGTACTTTGCAGACATGGCGATGTGAGAGATTTCAAGCAGGCTCCTGAATTGCAGGCTGCAGAAAGTAACTACAGGCACATATTTTCAGATAAACTGAGGTTTTCAACTCTTAGCACAGGTTTCTCCTCTTCACAATCATCAACGCCATTTTAGAGGAGTTCAGCCATCAGCTGTTCCTCAAACCTCCCTCAATCAGGCAAAGGCAATCAGCCATCTCACTGGCTGGCACAATGGTCCTCAGCAGGAAAGAGCAAGGAGAGAAGTCATCTGTGTATCACAGCAATTTGGCACTTGCATCACCACTGCATTTTCAGTTTATTTAGTGCCTGTGAGTAACTGCAGAAAAAAAATAATATGAATTCATAATATGCCACCTCACTTAAAAAGGCCCACAAGCCATTCTAGATCACCTAAACCCTACAGTTTCCTTTAGTCTTTAAGGAAGGGCAACAGGGATTGGAAACTTTATCCCATCACAGATAGAAGTTCTCCCACTGAATTCAATAGGACATAGATGACCCAAAGAAAAAGAGCTGTCTCTTAAAATAAGACAGGTAATTCTGAAGGTTTCAGAGAAGGCTCTAATTCTGTGTGCATGGATATTAACAGCATTTCAAACAACCAAAAGCACAAACTTCATCAACAGAGCTAAGTATCTCCTCTACCCTTCCCACTTCTGAACAGTCCAATAAATGGCTCCATTTTCTGACCGGCACTCACAGCTAGAGACAGGTTAGATGGAAAACCACCACACACCTCTGAGACACTTGAATATGTTACAGCCCTTGGCCCCAGATCTCCAACAGTTCTGCTTCCTGGTAAAAGAAGGATTTAAGTTGTCCAAACAAGAAGAGTTCCATAGCTTTGCTTATTTTCAGTTTATTTCAGTTCTGTTTTTCCCTTAGTCTCATTATGTGTTGCATTTAAAACCAGACTGCTTATTTGGTTCCTTCTCCTTTCCCATTAGTTTTCAAATCCAGCTCACCAGCACAGTCAGTGGAGAACTTTGACTCATGGCTGATGGAAAAGATTTTGACAGCCAGTTATTTTCTACATTTTTAGATTCATTTAGAAATAATGAGTTATAAGAGTCATGCTTTTGCCAAAACAAAGTTTTAAATAAAATGTTAAGCAAATAGCTGCCACTGTTCCTTTAAAGAGCAGCAAGGTGCAAGATTTGACACCACTAGGAATAAACTCATCCTCCCCAGCTCCCTTTCACAGCAGATAGGCCTCAGTTCCTCACTAATCATCATTTGTCATTCAATGAATTTTGCATCTTTAAATTGCAAAGCATACACTGGAAGTGGGGGGGAAGAGCCTGTGCACACACTAACAAAGCTCCAGCTCTTCCCTTCTGTTCTCCCAGGGCTTGGGCCCACAAGCTGATAAGAGAGAAGCTGTGGGCTGGATATGCTCTCAGGTATCAGCATGCTAACTAGCATCCAAACCTTGATTTCTTTTGGTTGGTTGGTTTGCAATTTCTTTTTTGTTTGTTTGTTCTGGATTTTGGTTTTTTTTTTCCTTGGGGCAGGGTGCTCTTGGTGTTTGGTTGTTAGTGTTTTGGATTTTTTTTTTGAGAGAGGCATGTGTTAATTCCCACCTGAAGTAGTGCCACTACACAGCTTGATAAAGAAAGGAGTTTAGACTTCTTGACAATGTTGTTTGCAGACAAGAAGTATCGAAGTCTCCAGTACTTTGCTTTTTCTGCTGCTTTTTTTTTAAAAAAGTACCTTTAAAGTAGATTTTCTATGTTTGCAGTGTTTCCTCTGTACATGCTTAGAAACACCCTGACCCTCAGAGGAGAGACTTTGTGACCATATCAGGGCTGGCACTCTTCTCTCCCGATTCTGCACCCAACTACCACTAGATGGATGCGGCTCTACCAGAAACAGGGTTATTTTTCACACTGTATCTTACCCTGAAGTCCCCTGGGCTTTGACTGGAGGCCACCTAGATAATAGTAAAACATTTCACGGCAGGTTTTTTTTAAAGACATATCCCAGCCACATTTAATCCCCCTCACAGAGATGATTTTCAGGAAATGAGAGTGTTACTGTTGAGCACATACAAAGGTGCTCCTTTTGCCAACACAGTCCCTGCACAATCAGCATCTCAGTCATTGCTTTTCAATGTGTTTTCAAGTTCCCTTAGTGAGGAAAATGCTACATACCACAGACACCTATGTAAGAAATATGAAAGATACACAGTGCTGTGTTCTTGGACACAAGCCTTTTGCTAGGATTTGAATTCTGGTTGGGTTGGTTATGTGCTATTGGCATATTCCATCTTTGTTTTAAAACAAAACTACGCTTCTACAGAAAGAAATTTCAGAGAGCAAATGGGATATTATGTAGGACATAAACCTAATACACAGGTTTTATTTTTATTATTTTATAACTAGGAACCATTTTTAAAAAGATGGTTCAAAAAACACCTTCCTTCAGAAGATTATGCTGTTACTTTTGTGCACACTCAACTTGAAGCCTCAGGTCTTGATGTCAAATTATTTGTAGGAACTGACTGCAAATTCACATTTTTTTGCTCTGAAAGTATAAATAATTACTTCAATGAATGCTGTCCATCTACCCCCTCATAACAGCTACAAAAATAACAAACTGAGATGGGAAAAACACTTCTGAAATCCCTGGACTCATATTTAGTGACCATAGATGCAGTAGCTAAACTTTGACAATTTGCATGTTTAAACTTGCCTGGATATTTTTGCTTAGCAGTCAAATACGTTCAGGAAGAGAAGTTAGTTTGACAAATAGATAAAGCCAGGAGACTTGCCCTTTAAACCTTTTTTTGAGTACATTCTTTTCTACCAAGGTGGAAGGAGGCAGGCAGCTTGAAAAGCCAAAATACTTTGCTTATTTAAAAAATGGTAGTAAGAAGGCATTTAACAAGCTTTGTTCACAGGTACTTTTATGAAGCCACAGGGCAAAACTAGCATGGCCCTGTACTCGCATGGAACAATTTATATGGGAAGGGCATGCCACCAGACCAGCTACCCTGCCATGGGCTGCAGTGCTTGGAGGGTGCATCAGCAGCACTGCTGAGTTTCTCCTTTGAAGCAAAATTTTCCTACTAAGCCTAAGTAATTTTGGGTCCCAAGTGTAGTAATAGCTGTGATCCCCATCAGACAATTCTTCACCCCAAAGACAAAACCTGCAATAGTAAAATATAAGCAACTCCCCACAGCTGCTAAACTATGAGGGCTTAGATTCTGTTAATACAACTGGTTAGCAGATAATATGATAACTACATGGCTAGTATACACTTACAAATCCTGGGGCTGCATCAGCAGATTGGCTAATTGTGTTAATTAGCTATTTGCATGCACAATTACCTGATTTGTACAAGCAGTCAAGGTGATCATACATGTAAATTAGGCATGAATTTGCACAATTTACTCATCTGAAAATCTGCTATTCCACTTACTTTTAAGCACCAGAGATCAACAGCTACAGAAGAGTCTGGCAAATTACTGTCTTTATGGTTCATACATTTCCCAACTTTTACACTCCTTCTGCATTGCTTTTGGACATTACATGCAAGCACACGTGCATGCAGAGTCACACAATCTCACATACAGAAATGGGCACATCACCATCAAATGAAGTCATAAAAAGAGAGTGACCTGCATCACCACACAGTCAAAAACTTACTTCTTGTTTCCTAAAGGTCTTATTTTCCCCTTTATCTCTCCAGTGCTGGGAACTGAAGTAAACTTGATTTGAGTTATCACAACAAGCTTAGGAAGCTCTGCAAGAAACAGAAACCCAAACAATTCCAATGCAAATACTCAACCTGAAGCCCTGAAGACTGTTTAACATTTAAAGCCCCACTGCTGCCATGCTGACTTGCTGGTTAGGGGGTTCCAAACACAAATGGGTCATCTACATTTAATGTGAAGTTATAACATAGCTTGCCAAACAAATGGATGTTTATGCCATCATGGGGCTGTTCAGGGATTCTGGAGTGGAGCACAAAGCTATTATAAAAAGCAAATTCTCTGAAAACTGCATACCTATCTCCTACCCTCCTGAGGTAATATCTTTAGCTGAAGAGGGATTTGGGATAGTACAATATGGACAACAAAAGCCCAAGGATGGAGTAGTGCAATGCCATCTCAAATACAAGTTTATCTCTGCCTACTTGAAGTGGCAAGGTAATCAAAAATTTTCAGTTCACTGGGGGCAATAAAAGCACTAGTTCAGCCAAGAAGAAACAAAACCCATAAGCTGATTAAGGCCAATATCTACATGTTTGTATCAGAAGAAAAAAACAAAACAAGAAACCCAAAACAAAACAAAAAAGTCACACACTTGATACAACATAGTCAAATAGAAGGTTAAAAACAGGCCTCCAGTCTCAAGTGCTTTGCACCTCAGAGTTTCAGTAGCGGTGGCCATTTACAGGACTTCTCCAGGGAGAAACAACACTTGTGATTCGAGATGACAAAGAAATCCAGACCTTATATAGAGAGAGAAGTTCAAACTCTGCTTCTGTCCCTCAGCACACATTAGTGGAAGATTGTGCTGTTGTCTACAGCTTCTTCTCTTAACTACAAGATGCTCCCTGGCCTAGGCAAACTCTGCTTTAGGCATGTAACTCCTTCCATCCTCTCATCTTGAAAAGTCACTAAAACAAAAGGCCCTTCCAGCCAAAGGTCCTGGGACAGAGCTGTTAATGGCTTCATGTACAAGATTTATGTAGCAACACGACTGTCAAATTTACTCTGCAGTTTTTCCATTAGTGCACTGTGTGGGGCAAATGTGTGAAAAACAGCAGAGACCTCTGGAAGAACATCAGGGCTGCAGTGAAATTATTTCTGATGCAGCTGCTGATGGGCAGGACAAGTGCTGCAGGTTTGACTGCAGGGTAAGTGCTTGCAGTGTTGCACCTCAATGCCCTGACTGATCCTGGACCACCACTGGAAAGGAGTCCAACTCATTGTCCAATGTCTGAATATTTATGTAGCTCACTGGCTTTAAGGATGGTACCACTGAAGACTGGACTAAAACCACTACTTTCTAATAAAGGAGTGCATTTTTCTTTGTTACATAAAACAAAGGAGGTATGCTGAATGTCCAATTATTGAAAAATTCCAAGGACTATAAATAAATTCAAAATAGGAGTCAAGTTGCAATTCCACATCCAAACACAAGTCAATCCCTTTGAGACCTGGGGAATAGAGGAGAGCCAGACCCAGCTCAGCTCAACACACCTCCCTGGCACCCCCCCCCAGGCACATGTGTTCAAATGTGTTTATATGGGAAAGCTCAGGTCAGTTCTGTGCTGTAGGAGCACCTCCCGCAGCTGGAACATCCGAAGCAGGTAGTGCTCCGTGTTGTAAACTGCTCATGCAGCAGGACTGAGAAAAAGGCATCTCCTGGTCACCGGCTGTTACCGACTACAGGAAAATGAAAATACAGCATCTCCGCACCTGTTCACCTGATGGTGAAGGAAGGAAAAGCCATTACCAAGTGACAGGAGACAAAAAACCAAAATCCACTTCAGCAACTCATCCCAGCACTGGTGATTAATCTCACACTCCCACAGCCTGATGCACATTAACCAGATAATTAATAATTTCTTTAGGGACTCCAGCTCGGCAACTGTTTTATCAACCTGCACAGCATTAGGAGAGAGATGCTGCATTTGTGATCAAACTGCCGGAACTACTGAAATGTTCTGCAGGAATGATAAAAGCTTCAGAGCAATCTGTGAGCCCAGTTTTACAAGTAACTGTAACATACATGCAGAAATCAAGGCTGCTCCTTTATCAGTGCATTCACCAGGCTCAAAAATCTGACCAAGATCAGCACAATAAGAATAATTAACAGCAATGATCCAATACCCATCTTTCTCCAATAGAAGTGCTTCCCAGGACTTTTTTAGATACATATTGCTTCATGCAGTAACACAGTACATCCAACCATGCACTATTCTTGGTATGAATAATAAATCAGATTCATTTACCTTACCACAAAAAAGGTTAATTAAAAAAGATAAATACTTGAGTGTCATGAGGTGTGTGAATTCTACAAGCCAAAGGCTTTCAAACAATTGAGCGAGGAGGATAATCACACTTAGCATAGCTCTTGCTAACAACTTTTTGCCACCCTCTGTGCACTCATACTCCATGTTCAAGGACAGAGTCACACAGGATCTGAAACACAATACCAAAGTGCTGGCACCACATTATCTCCCCCAGCACTTAAAAATGGACTGCTGAGAAAAATCATGGTAAGTATTCCTTCCGATATTAAACTCTCCAGTGTGTTAGATATATGTCAGTATCAAGTGATTAAGAATGACTGATAATTAATAAATCACATCCACGGAGAGTGACCGGGTATTATTTCTTTCAGCCTCTGAAAAGAGCTAGATTCACACTTCTGCCTAAGTATTTTATCTTTTCAAATTAATAATCCTATCTAACTGCTGCTAGCTAGGAGATGTTCCTTTTCTGGTTGGGTTTCAAAACAGTAAGTTATTTGGGCTGCTTTTCTACTAATAGTTTATTGTTATCATTACTGTGCAGGTAAGGAAACAGAAACTCATCACATGTGAGAGTCTCAAAGCTTGCCCACCACAAATAGAGTGGGTTTCTAAACAAAGCTGGAAGTTCCTAAAGAAAGCTTGAAGTTGTCCTTTCATCACACAGCCACTCTTCCACCTGAGAGACAGCTGCAACTTTTGGCTACAGCTCAGCAGAGTATCTGCCTTCTAAAAGATAGTCTGCTCTTCAGACTTAGGTCCTGGAAATGGGCCCATGCACATCTGAAGGACTGACCAGATATCTCTACATGCATATCCCAAAAGGACATGTTTCCTCCAAAGTTTATTCTAAGTCTAGGCTAGTAATAAAGAATTCTTTTTCTTCTAGTCCATATTATGGCTTAATTTGTACTTTCCTTTTATATAATATTAACTGAATGATGTAATATAGCAATTTTTTAATCATCTACTTTAGTATTTATACAATTCTGCTCACCATATTATTTGAGCCCCTTCATTTTCATAGTGTCAGTTACCATTATTCCATTAAATTAAATCCTTTTACAAGCATCCTTCTATAAACATGCACTAGAGATAACACAGCCACATGGTGAGGATTCACAGACTACAGTAAGCAGATTACACCTGTCTTGATTTTCGATGTAGCTGTCGGCAGAGTATATTCTCCCATCAAACTGCACACAGATCTCCTCATTAAAGCTACAGGGGAGAATAATTACAGAACAGTACATTGCAGTTTACCAATTGGTGTTGCATACATAATGGCCTATGAAAGAAAAATTGCATCCTCCAACAGCTGGGAAAATCTTTAAATTGTTATTAGTATTATGATAAAATAGCCAACATTTTAAACTATCCAATCACTTCCCTCCTTTATGCAAATCAGACAGATAGAGGTGATCAGGTCCAAAAAGGTCTTCGACTCCCAGTCCATAAATATAATTATTTTTCCCTTTGCAAACACTCCTTTCCCCAACCTTCTGTTCCACAGTAAAATCCCCTCCTCCTGAGAAATTATGCTGATTGCAGAGGAAGCCTTGAAAGCAAATGGGTGGTTTTCTGGAGCTCCTAAGTCCTGCTGCTGAGTGTTAAGCACCACATTCCCCCACATGCTCACTCCTTGGTGGGAAAACAGTGAGTCCATCAGGTCCCCCCATCCTTCTCCCACCATCCAGGGGAGATGGGGGTCTCAGTAGCAGCCTGTTACTTTCAGCCTTTCTTTGGCACCACCAGCAGGTCTCCTTGCTTGGCAGCTGGCTGCTGAGGTGCTGGCTGCCCCAGATAAATGGTGCTGGGGAGGTTGCAAACATTTCCAGATGATGCAGAAAGGAGCAACCTCCTGGTGTTTCGGTCCCTGGCTTTTCACACTCCAGAGCTGAAGCAGCCAGAATATACTGAACTGGTAGTCCTGTGGAACATCAGAAGACTGGTTTTTTTTTTAACCCGTGTTCATAGTTAAGACACCTGCCCCATGTTTGTGTTAATGGATAAAAGGCAAATCCAGTTTTGGATGCTATTTGCATTCCAAGATCCCAACCGTTAGGACTTTCAGCTCCACTCAGCAACTAAACTCATCACTCTTCAGGCACCACTTTTGAATACCAGCTCTTAAAACAGACAACATTAAAAAACAAACAAACAAACAAAATAGACATGAGAGGAGCCAAATTCTTCAGATGAAACAGAGTCAAGTTATCTTTGCTAACTTTTATTGTTAGGCAAAAAGTAAAACATCCTAAGCACATATTTGGGCCCTAGCAGGATGTCCTGACACACTCTCCTACTCTGCTAAACCAGGAGCTAAGAGCTGAGGACTTCACCAACAAGAGAATGTGCTGCTGGACCAGTCCCACATATTCTGGCTCTCCCAAAAGATTTTCACAGGATCAAGCACTCCAAAAGAGACCCTTCTGTACAAGTGGCCCAACAGCCACCTTTTCTCAACTCTGAGGAACACAAGCTACCTCAGCACCCAGAGGGACACTTACCATGTAAACACATTAACGGTTCGCAGCGGTAGAACAACTGAAGAACAAAATCGCTCTGTGAAACGACCCTCAGGACCAGCACTCTACAAAGGACTCGCTGCTGCACTCTACGCAGCTGCACCTCCCAGACGAGCTGGCACGCTGCAGGCTTTCTTTCAGTCTCTCTCAGCTCCTTACTTGTAACAGGGACATGCTGACGACAGAAGCCAAGTGGAAAACCAAACAGCAGAGTCTGCTCTGGCCAGCAGGCAGCCCACTGCCAAGCCAGTTGCTCCGACAGACTAGGAAATCGTAGGGTTTCTCTTAGACAACTCTCTGTTTGCAAAGTTGCACCGTATGCTCCGGGGTTAGTTGGCTGCAGGCAAAGAGAGATCACCCAGTCTGACGTGCTGTGCAAACACTGCCCAGTAACCTTCACCCATTTAAACACTGCTTTCAACTCAGCAACTCCAGCACTTTTTCTTAATTAGCAAGTTTGGGTAGAGACGATTCCTGGACATCTCAATCACTGCTTACTTTCCACAAGGGGAAAAAAAAAAGAAAAAAATCAATATAAACTTTCTGTCTCTGGTGCAAACCTCACAAATTTTGTGAATTACTATCTAGAGTCCTAGCAGGGGCAGAAACGTCCCTGGGGCAACCACCAAGAAGGGCATCCTCCACCAGAAGCTCAGCAGCAAAGTCCAGTGGTGACAACACATGCACCCAAGGATACTTTATTCTGGCCCTTACTCTGCAAAGAGGAGCTCAGCGAGTCCTCCTCATAAAGCAGTCTCACAGTAGAGAAATAGCTTTGCCATCAATTGCCACAGTAGCAAAGTTTAGCCCTCTGGGTAAATTTTCCTTGACTTCACTAGTTCTGGACTAAACCATTAATCAAATAAAGCACATTAGCTATATAGCTTGTATTGAAAATATAAATACCTCACAAAAACTGTGCTTTTTATGGATGAAATTTCAGAGGTCTGTAGAAATCTTTTCCTTCCACTACTGTCCCCTGACACTACTGACCATGTATATTGAAATTTTCCATTTAAAGGTACTCTGCAACAAAATAGTCCTTTATTAATTCAAAATGCATATTCCATGACTTTTCAGAAGAATTGCACATCCAATGTGTCTTTACAAAATACAGTAACTCCATTTTCCCGTTAACACTAGAAATAAAAGCCAGCCTGGCAATTGGAGAGAAAACAGGCATAAGACTACTACTGACTAAGCCATAATATATAGGATTATCTGGAAATTACCAAATTAGGAGCCTGGTTTTCCGGGATGGAGAGGGAAGGGTGAATCATAGCCACTCCAGACAAAGGCATTGAAGGAAAAGGAAAAAAAAAAGTATCAATTCAGTGGAGAAACCTGTCACAGATACTTCAGTAGATCAGGACTCTGACTATGTATCAGAGAGAAGAAATCGTGATCAAGTCACATGCCCTTTACTACAGAAGATAAGATCAAAAGGTTTCAAAAGAAACCGATGGTGACAGTTTCTTCATTTGTATGCAATGTGACACACCAGATCCAAACTGTTGGCTACTTTTTGAACTATTTATCAGGGGAGAGAAATTATTATTTTCTTTTATATTTTACTTTCAAGAACTCTTAGTCATTTGGGGGTTCTCCCCCCTGCTCTGTGTCTCGCCACCCTACGTTTTATTTTTCAGCCAGGATTGAAACATTCACCTTTGATGTGATATTTTTCCTGCACATCAGAATAGCTATGCCAAGCTTCAGAAGGACAATTGAATATAGAGAATGAAAAGGATGACATCACTTCAAACATAAACTTTTAATAAAATTATCCAGAAGAAATGTCCCTGGTGATGACTATTTTCTTTTCCCTGTATCTTCTTTTTTACTCTTTCCATGCATTTGCAACAATTCAAATTATTGCCAGGTGTAGGGTGATGGCCCTGATGAGGCCTGATGGGTGGAGGGAAATGCCTCAGCGCCCCTGGAGAGATGCTCCAACCAGAGGACAAAGGGCTTTCAAACTGATAAGATTAACAAAAGATAGAGTGTTAAGACATAGCACGGCCTTCTTTTGCGATATCTTCAAGGCCCCACCTCACCTCAGGGCATCACCATCACCCTCCCAATAGATTGACTTAGCCACACAAACCACATGGAAGAAAAAAAAGGTATAAAAAGTGTTTGGAGTTTAAACTCCAGGAGGAGAGGGAAATATGCCAGTGTCTCTGTGAGGGTAACTGCTGCAGCTCCTCTTGGAACAATGTAGGGGTGAGGAGACCATGTGCTTTCTATTTTTTCTAACTTTCTTCCTTTCTCACTTTGATTCTTACTTTATAAGCATTTCTTTTACTGAATGTGTTTTGCCACCTTAATACTAATAACAGTAACTTGCTTCACACTTTGCTACTTTATATTGGTTATTGCTTTTTGCTATTCTTACTTTATAAGACCAACTCTGTTTTGCTCTATAGTAACTTGCTTCACTTTCAAGGTGTAGTTTCTTTTTTTTTCAAAATGTATGTTGATAAGAAGCAGCTCTGCTCTTCCCTTTTGTTTTGTGTTACAGAGAGAGTGGTGTGCAAGATATTTTATTGTCTTATGTTATTGAGAGAGTGTCTGGATAAATGTTTTAGGTGGCTGTGTTTTTAGTTAGTAGCTCTTTGTTGCTAGTTTCTGTTGTGAAAATGACGTTGCTGTATTGTAACTTGAGTTTAGTGTGTTTGTCTCTGTAGAATGTGTTTTGTGCTGGTTTCTTTTGGGGTCTTTTATTATCAATTCAATACAATCTTGCAGCTGAACGTTATCACCAGCAAAGCAGAACCCACAATAACTGTCACATATTTGTATTAATAAATGTTATTTCGGGAGCTGTTGTGAAAAATGTTCTTTTTTGGCTTAAGTGTGGCTTCACATTAGAAGTCAGAATCCCGTCCAACCTGTGTGCTGTCAGTTATAAGACAGACAGTGTTGGGGAACATAAGGCTCTGATTCTCTAGAAGCGCTTATTTCTAATAATTTTCTCCCTGGCTGAAGTGAAGCTTCACATCAGAGGTCAGAACTCCTTCCATCTTGAGTGCTGTCAGTTAAAAGACAGACAGTGTTGGGTACATAAGGATCTGATTTTAATTAATACAGTTAAAACTAGAAATCTTTGTATTTCTGTCTCCTCCTCCCTTTCATGTGACACCAGGCTAGTGGCTGTAGTGGACTCGGAGCCATCAACTACTTAGAAGCACAAGTATTTCTCCCTGTTTGTTACTACTTCTGACCATAAAAATGTTAAACATAACGCAAACAAATAAACTGTGTAAGATTACAAGTTGCTTGTATAGCCAATAGGCTGTATAACAGTTATATTCACAAGACAAATAAGTAAACTGGGAACTTGTGACTAACTCAGCTTCTCCAGGGCAAAGACTTGATGGGTTTCAGCCCAGTGTTCCCTGTTGATGTGCAAAATCTGCAGTTGCTCGTTATATTTGTTGGTAAACTTCCTCCAAATCATGCCCTTGTTTCCAAAAAAGGTACCAAACACCTTGTCAAAGTTCATCTGTCCAAAGGAAAGGCACTCAGTATTCATGAGCCAGTGATACGTTTAAGGTAATAATATTCTCCCCGAAGTGTTGTGAAACATTCAGAAACTGCAGCAGTTGCAGCAGTGTAAGTATCTGAGACTGAGACAGCCAGACACGAAAAAATATGTTGCAGTCTGCTGGGTGAGGGAGAAGGTACTCAAACCACAGGAAAGCGATACCACATTCACTTCTAGGTCTGGTACAGCCCAATAGATCAAATTTTAAAGTTGTAGCATTTGTCCTTAAATGTGAAAAATATTTTAAACGTTTCAATTTCTTACATAAATCCTTGAGAATCCTGGAATCTTGCTAAAAAAGGATGCTAAATTTAAGGACTCAAGTCTAAGCCTCTTTAAGCACAGAGGGGGAAAGAAATAGCTCTTCAAACAATATTTTTCTCAATCAGCCCAAATATATTTGAAGCAAATTCTTTGAAATACATAGTTTACATGTACAAGTCTACTGAGAGTTTATGCAGATATTTATGGAGAAATTACTGCAGCACAAAGATTTAGAGTCACTTAGAAGGTCTTAAAAAGCATATGACAATACCTTTAGTGCATAAAGCTGCTGTCAGAAACTCCTGTCAGTGAAGTTTTTTCCCATACCATCACGTGCTCTCTGTCCACGCAGCCCAGACCTTCTCGGGGCTGTTGTAACATCCCTTGCAGGGCAGCGAGAGGAAAAAAGCTGCACCTTCCCCCCAGGTTCCCCAGCCAGCCCTCAGGGCTCTTGCTCCAGCCCTGCTTTCCCAAAGCTGCAGCTGCAGTCCATCTGCATCTCCTCCTCTAATACAGACCAGAGCAAACATGTCCGCAGTTTCCCTTGCTACTGTACCAAAGCCTTGCGGTTCTTATTTTTTTTATGTTCCTGAAGCAACACAAATCCCAAAATCCAAGCCCCCCGTGAGGCACAGTAACTCTAGTGTGACCCAGCACTCATCACTCCCAGCTGTGCCAATATGAAGACCATTGTGCTGGCAAGTACTGTCAGAAATTATTCCATCCACGGCCCTTGTGGTAAATTCTACCTCTGAATTTCAAAAGCTGCCATTAACAGAAAAGAGAGGGGAGGGAAAAAAAAAAGATAAATGCCTCTCCTGGACACAGAAAGGCATGCAGTTTCACATTGTTTGCATGTGGCCTGAAGAGTTTGCACCCTGCTCACACGTCACCATCTGGTTGTGCAATGACACTTCAATTTGATATGCAGAGCCCCACCGCGAGCATCCGAGGTTGCAAAACACCTGTGACTGGTATTCTAACCCACATTACATTGCATGTCCCTGCCAGCACATCAGGTGCGTGCTAAGGGTAGCTCTGGCACACACCAAACCAATACCAAAGTAAACCCTCAGGATAAATATAAATTAAAAAAGTAAATTTGAACTAGACATCACAGATTAGTATGATTTGAAACTGCTGACACATTCATAGGGGATATGAAGCCTAAAGAACAGGGTCGGAGGATCCTATAGGCATAGGATATGGATATATAGATATATACACACATATATATACCATATAGCAGTCTCATCATCCAGCTTCTGACACCAAACTTAAATGGAGAAATTATTCTTCCGTGGCTCCCTCAGCGGAGAACAACAGGGCAAGAAATCAGCTTTTCCAGGGGCGCTTAAGAGTTAAAGCCAGAGGAAGGTGGCCCCCTGAAGTGGCTACTGACCTGCATTAGGAGTCTGACAGGTATAGGTAGCTGTTCTCACACTCTCAGCAGGTGGCCCAAGCTTGAGCAGACTGAAGTGGATGCTGGTTCACCCCAGTACACAGCGCTGTAAGTAACAAAAATTCATCTCTTGCTGCAACTGTCCCTGCTACAGGAACAGCAACTTCCAAAGACGCCCAGCCTTTGAGTTATCATTGACTGCATCAGCCATTCAGGGTCAACTGCTACTAGGTATGAATCAGCACCATCAGGCTTTTAAAGTAGGTGTTAAAACCCAGGTGAAACTCAGCCCCCCTTCCTCAGGTGCTAAGCAAACCAGTGTTTTACACCTGCGGTGCTGGGTGGGCTTGTGGCTCCTGTCAAAGAAGTGGTGAAAGTGACTGCAACTGGGAAGGACTGGATACACCCTCCACCATGGGAACAAGGGGGTAGAGGGTAGCTCATTTTCTACCTTCTAGTAGGGTCAGTGGGTTTTCTCCCCTGTGTAAGTGTTGTGGTTTTGTTTCATGCCCAGGAGATGGAACAATTAAGACGTGCTCAGTATCCTTCTCCCGCCCACTCAGTGTAACACCTTAGTCATCAAATCACCCTATTGTGCTGCTTAATACTTTCTATAACAGTAGGAATATGAGAGTATGTCCAAAGATAGCAATGAACACACAAGGTAATTATTTTTAAGCTTGCTAATCACAATCAATAGTTTCTTAGCAAAACTGATGAGCTGGAGTTGGCTCCTATTTTTAACTAATAAGATATGCAGTCAAGACTTGAATTACACCATTGGGCAAGTCTCCAAACTCCTAATGACTGCCAGCCAAGAGAAGGATGGGTCCTTGGTGGGTCTTACTCCCTTCCCGAGCATGGTATCAAAGTATTTTTTTCAAAGACTATAAAGCCAGAAGTGGATTGTAACTGATATACAACTTCACTGAAAACACCAAACAGGAATCTAACTCCACACATCAAAAAGGAGTTACACAATTCTTAAAAAGCCTGAGGATGTTTGCTTGATGAGTTTGAAGGTTTGTAGCTGTCATGTAAAAGATAAACTCCTTGTAGAACAGTGCCATGTGCCTTCCAGGGGATGTACAATTAGGAACAGATGAATACAAGTTGAAGACTGATTAGAAAGTTTGCACCTTCTTCCTGTTTTGGTAGGACTTTTCCTTAAAGTAGTATTTCCCATGTTTTGCGATCCCTTGAATTTTTTAATTTCTAAAACCCTAACTTTCTGTGTTCCTTTGGGGAAATTCCTCCTTTCCCTGCCCCTGTCAGGAAGGTGTTATTCCCCCTACAACAAAGCCTAAAATAATTCCCAGCACTCAGTACTGCTGCAATAATTCCCTCTTGGAAGAAGGAACATGCTTTTGTTTGTTTTGTTTCTTCTATTCCCTGATTAAAAGCAACAACGAGTCCAAAGAAGTAGTACAATACCATCAACTGTAATTGTTGCCTCTCACAACAAATGTGAAGGAGATCAGGAAACACACCCACCCTGAATTACTAGGAAAATATCAAGGATAAAAGATGTCAGCAGCGGCAAGCAATTCTGTTCATCAGCTTACAAAGATGAAGGTAAGAGAGACCAGCACCAGCCCTCCATTCATTAACTGGATGGAATTACAGTGGTTTGGAGGCTGCAGAATTACACAAGCTATTACCACTCACCTGATTTTCCTGTCATAATCCCTCTAGTTTGGGATATTTTCAACTTTGTTTCTAAATGTTTGCTGCTGGATGAGGATGGCTGAGTGAAGAAATCCTCCATGAGGTGTGCAGTTGGGTCAGCACCTCTTGAGGAGTGACAACAGGCCAGTGGTACAAGGAATGCCGCTCAGCAGTGCCAGAATTTCCAGACACCTAATAGGACCAACGCTCTCTGCACTAGAAAGAGCAACATTGCTGTACTCAATGTAGGTTTTTCAATCTTCCCCCCAAACATTATATGCAGTGTTACTGTTTAGTAAAAATAACTAATGCCCCAAGTCTTTATTTACTTCTGTTTATTGCTATTTTAGCAAGTGTCACCAGAGAACAGCTATGCTTCTGGTCCACCAGGGTTCTTTAATCACTGTTAGTAGGTAAAATCATGTGTGACAACTAATCCAAAAAGCAGATTATATTTATTTTGGCTACAGTGGCTTGCAATTCGTTAAAATCAACAAAGCCTTTTCATTAGCCCCCTGCTGATGTCCTAAAACCAGAGATTTCAAGGGTCTCAAAGCACAGAGCAACACACGTGCAGCAAAACTGGGACTGACGGACTTGCTGTTGCCATACTTACCATAAAATCTTATTAAAACCAACAGCATACTCCTTATTTTCTTTTATAAGAGGGCTTAATTTATGATCTCGGATTCCAAAATCAAAATCTTAGAGGTAGGACTTCTTAAATTTCAAGAAGTATGAGTGAATCAACAGTAGAATTACCCCTAAATTACTTGCTCAGGGTTGCATGTTGTAAAAAGAAGCTGTTTTAACACTATAAGGAGTGAGATTACAGATTCAGCAAGTCTAAATATTAGCCTACATGCTTGCTGAGCCCCCTGCATCCTGGAACCATAGTTGAATAATTGAATTTCTAGTTAACAGTGTGATCTTGCACCTCTCATTTTCTGTGATATCATGATGCCTGGCCACAATCTCCTGATGAGACAGCCTCAGACCTGCGATGATGAAAACATACATTTAGAATCGCAGAAGTTCAGAGTAGATCCATACAGAGTTCCACAGTTCTATCTCTTCTCCACCCTCACTGCTCTTCAAACACTGCCAGGAAGTTCACAAACCCAGAAGCAGCCTTACTATAACCACCAAGAGCCACCATTTATCCAAATTAGGAAATTGATGAATTAGAAGACCACATAATTGATTTATAAATATATATATATATATACATATATATATATATATATATATGTATGTATGTATAGACACTGATTTACATCAACCAATTTTTGCCTCTCTTGTTATGCATTCCCTGAGCAGCACACACATTTTTAGTCACTGCCCTTGCACCCCCTACCTCGGAAAAGTGACTTAAACAACACTCTCGCCTCTGTGAAAAAAGCCACTCCTGACCAGCATCCTACCATGCAGACATATTTACTGGATGAGGATGTGGATCTGCTTTGCAAATTTTCATGTCTACTGCTGAAGTGCAGCTTCTTGTTTGTCCCCCAAGCACAATCTTGAACATTGTCAAGGCCGATTATTAGACATCACTTCACACCAGCCTTTTTCCAATTTGCAGATCTCCAGTGGTTTAGAGGGAAGCCAAGAGCAGTCCTTTGCTGCGAGAACCATTCCTAAACACAGGAACCAGCACGGTGCCAGGCTGCCCCTGAGACAGGAGGGTCATTTCATCTCCTGCCATGCCAGTGTCCTCCAGCCGGCTGCAGCCCTCCAAGTTCACACTCCGAACACAACAAGCTGTCTGCTAAAGCAGAGAATAAAATCCAGCCTGGAAGGAAAACCAAGATACAAAGCTTTACTCCAATGGCTAATCAGAGTTTTGTCCACAGGGAAAACAGTCCCATCCGATATACAACTTACCGTTTCAGCTCACCATAATTAAAACTATTGTTGCCATGGCAATACAAAGGCTGGTGAAAACATACACAAGGCTAATGTCATGCCTCTTCGGTGATACAGTTTGTTGTCCCAGTCTGGCTTGTGCCAGGATGGAACAAAACGTGACTCAAAAATAGTTGACTTGACGAGGTTTGTTATTTAGGAGTCAGATGCTGTGTGAGCCGTAAGACCATTTTCTCAGGCTCCCTAACACAACCACTAATCCTGTTAAAGTCAATAGCAGTTTTAAAGATAATTTCAAAGAGAACAGTTCTGATCCTACACTACTGTATTTCTCGAAGCACCATAAAGAAAGAAAATACAAAATAACATATAGAGAATTATAAAGAACCAATCAGAAGGATTAACGTAAGTATTCTTAGAAGTAGATGAAAAATTAAAATGCAAAAACCTGATTATAGGTTCAATACCACAAACACCCAGGGTTTGGTGTGCATTTATTTATTAATTTGAAACCATGATCTCTATTGAGCTTGTTATAATCAAGCAGGACTTAGAGGTCACCCAGTGACCTCTGAATAGCAGCAAGTAATCTGCTATTTATGAAATACCATAAAACATAAGTATTCCTCTGTGGATACATGCCTATATATGCATAGCCCACACAGATACACCAAAAGTGTTTTTATAGGATGGGACAATATTTTAGGAGTTTCATGATTTGCAAACCAGTCATTTCTTCCTTAAGTGGAAATCTCTAGTAGGATTCCTGAGGAGCACAAGAGTCTACTCACAGGGAAAACTTACAGGTGCAATGGCTACTTTTAAGCAGTTGTACGGGAATATCTGCTACAACAAAAAGGGGAGCAGCAGAGACTGAAGTAAAAATCCCATTGATGCCAATATCTACTGACAACAGTCAGAGAGTTTTGCTTCTTTCTGGAATGGAAAGCTTCATATATGGCCCAAGAGAGATGGCTGTGGGCTGGAAGGTGGGCAAACACCCGGGAGATTCACTCAAGCCAGAAGGCAGGTCTTTTTTATTTCACCTGGAGCACTGTGGCTCTTGTCCTGCTGCAAAGCAAAATATTTTCTATCACCCAAATCCCAGAATGAAGTTTGTGTGCAAGTGCTTCAGCTGCCAAGGATCAATTATAGATGAGGGGACTGATGATGGAAAATCTCTGGGACCATTAGGGTTAAGCAGCAAGACAGAGTAGGGGGTGTAGAACACAGAAGTTCAGCGATGACATCTATGGAGAGGGACCAGGAAGACCTGCTTCAGAGAACTGCTACCACGTGGAGACTCTTTTTTCAGAGATCAGCAAAAGAAATATGGGCAGTTCCCTGAGGAACAGGTCAAGCACCGAACTCCGAACAGGGTGGTCCAGGGGGTGCCTTAAAGGCCACTGGTACCTGAGGTCATGATTGTCCAGGTGTATATATCACAGCAATACAAAAAATTCAGAACTTAATGCTTTATCCTTGTTCTCCCAGTAAGAAAGAGGAGAGGTAAAAAAAAAGGCATCATAGCAGTTGGACACATTGCTTCATACACTCCTGGAAAGAGTTCAGATACTCTGGTCATTAGCACATGATAAAATTCTATAAAAAACACATGAGGCTATGAAAAAAGAATGGGAGGAAAAATTAATGGGCCAGAAGAACAATAAACTGGCAGATGGGAGGTTCCAGCTCAAGAAGAATTTGAAGGAATGGAGAGATGTATTCTTGGAAGAGAAAGGGTACATCAGGTAGCTGACATATTGAGTTTCCAGGAAAGAGGGTAGAGTATTAATGACAGTGCAGCTGACGGTTTCAGCAGCTACCAACAAAATGATTTGCCCTTCTTTTTCAGCCGAAGAGGTGACAGTGTGGATATGGCAGCTGATTTACATACATCATCATAACTTCCGTAGGAAGATCAAATTTCTTTATAAGGACTTGTAGTACCAGCTTTGTAGGTCAGTGTCAATGTCTAACAGAGCCACTGGAGACGAAGGGGAAGATTCAGAGGGGCATCAAGGTGGCTGAAACAGGGTTTAACCTGAATCTAATTGCCTAACTACAAAAGATTCAAAAATCCCCTGCTTCAGTAACTGTAAATGCATCAGGTCTAACATCTATGACCACAAAGACCATCAGAAATCAATTCCTGCTACCCTGGAAGCTGTGTGCCTGTCACCTCTCTAAACTTCACTGTGATGCAGATGCAGGTAACACACCACTGCCTGTGCTGTGAAGGGGCCCAGTCCCAAAGGTGAGCTTGGGCTACTCTGCTCATACTAACGGTGCCCTCTTTCCTCAGCCCTGCTTTTTTGCCAGTGACTCTCCCATATAAAATACAAATTCTACCATAGCAGCACACTGGCTTCTGTGCAAGGCATCTGCCTACAGCTATAGCAAAAAGCACAGCTGACTGCACAGGCCAGTCTTTGCTGGCCTGAACCAAATCTTTGCTTTGGTTCAGACAACAGCAAGAAGATTTTTTTTAGGGATTACAACACACTAAACTTGAAGCACATAAGGTGACTAAAGGGATAACTGAATACTGCCCCAGAGTTTCATTTCAGTTTGGTTGATGTTAGCACACTAAATACAAAACTATTTGTAGGATTGGGCCTTAATTGTACACAAACCTTTGCCCTGTACAAGGAACAAGGAACAGGCACCAAGAAAGCTCAAGAACAGCAGTTTTCAACCATAAGCCAGGTTTAGTAATACGCAAATTTATAGAACATATAAAACAATTAGGGGCCCAACACTATGTTTGATATTTTTTCCACTCTGACTTTAATATGTTCTCACCATTTGCATTTTGATGTCCTTCATGGCATGTAGATTTTGTTACAACAAAAATTCAGGTTGTGGATTTTTGCCAGTGATGAGCTGATGTTGCTCAGAGCAGCATTAAAATGCTATCATGCTGTTAGATTAAGTAAACTGTTTTCCTTACTAGCACAGATTGTACTTTAGTTTTGCCCTTACACCTACCAAATTGCTGTTTCTTGCAACATTTCCTTTTGAAGGTAGTTGCCAATCTCCAAAATGATGCCATTTTCACACCAAATGAAAGGGGGGTTTGTAAAGGAGTACAATAAATGCAGGAACTGGACCCCTTTGCAAAAGTCATTTTCTATTTCAAAAATAACAAAAAAAAAAAAAAAGAAAAGAAAAAAAGAAGCATTTTACCTTTAAGCAAGACTCCCACCTTCCATGAGATGACTCACAAGACTTTGCCAAATGTGTTAACTTGGAACAGGTTTTATGGAGGAAGTAGCTATGGTATGTACCCCATAGATGTACCTGGTCCTAAACCTGCTGACACAACAACTAATGATTTAACTTTTTTTCTCCCTTTGCTCCTTTCCATTTTTATCCTTTTGAAAATCTCTCACCCCTCGCCTCTTTGCCAACTGTCCAATTTGGGGCATTTTCAGTTGTAATTTTTTCAAGGGAATAGTCTGTGATGGAGACAATGAGACCAGAAACGAGTGGGTACAGTCAAATGTGGATACAGCTGGGGCACTTCTAGGACATTAAATATAAATACGGAGTAGGCTGGAGAAATAAAACAAAACCAAAAAAACCCTGAAAAAAAGATGAAACTACAAGAAACCCGTCGCATCGATTAGCTGATTAGTTTGCCAGTGCGAGATTAGTCAGAAAGACTGGAATTAGTCAATGCAGCCCTGTCTCCCATGAATAAAACGTGGGGAGGACACCCTTTCCCACTCTCGGTGACAGATGATATCTGTTTTCTCTTGCGAGTTTGAATTTAAGAGCCACTGAAGCTCAGCAAGAGTATATTCTGGCTCAAATGAGCTGAAAATTGCATTCAATTTGAATTTCAAAACCAGAGGAGAAAGAGGAATGGGGCGGGGGGAATGGAGGGAGCGAGCTCAGCAGGACCCATCAAGCCAGGTCCTCTTGCAGCAGGTCCAGCTGCACCCAGGCAGGCTGCAGAGCTGAAACGCAGGGCATGATGCAAAGGAAAGAGCATTGCTGGACAACAGCCCAGTTTCAGTTTAAAAATAAACGTTTTGCTGTCAGGATCAAAGCAAACTCTGCTTTTATGTATATTACAAGCTATATGTTCAGAAGAAAAAGATTCTTCTGGTTACTTCAGCAGAGAGAGGCAGGGGGAAGGTAAGGTTGGCCAGAGGGAGGGGCTGTCCAGCTTTCCCACTGCAAAATCCTCAATAATTCAGACTAATCTGAAAGTACTTGCCATTCCTTTGAAAAGAGAGTCTACACTGAATGTATGCACTGAATTTTCCTGAACGTAAGGTTCATTTAAGGTTACATTTTTTAGCGTGGGGTAATATTTAATTTATGTCTTTGTGGGTGAAGGGATTATTTCCCCTTTCCTTTGTGCATTAAATTTACAGTTATATCTGATGACACTGAAAGAAATGGAGTTACGCCTGCAACCCAAATATATCCTGTAATTTGATGGTATGATAGCAGTTGGTCTCTTCAATGCAACTGATAATGTCCAATGTTCAGTGTAAAGATGATAACATACCAAATCAAAACATTTTTCAGCAAATTTCTTACTGACTTCAGTGTGCAATTTGACCCAAGGGTTTAGAGTAGTAATAAAATAATTACAATTAATTATGAGTAATAATTAATAACTTAAGGATTAAAATGTGTCCACTTATACATTCAGGATCAGCATTTTCTCTGTACCCTTGAGACACTTTTAGCTTTCCTTCCTAAAGAGAATGCTTGCAGTAGTGTTTAGAACCAGAGTCCAGCCATCAGAGAAACTGGCTTTATTTTGCCTCATGATATTTGTTATATAGCACCATATTCACAAATAGAAGGGTCCCAATAACATACCCATATCCTCTGATGCAGCTTAGATTTCAAAGCTCAATGATGTTATTGCAGGTTTTCCTCTTATTTCCAACTGTTTCCTGCACTGATAAATCCGTAAATTGCCAGATTTACAAATGTATGTGATGTGAGTCAGGATCCAACCACAAAATTAAAAAAACCCACCCCAAAATGTGAGGTGAATTTTCCTGGCCATCGAATCAAATAAAAGCTCCCAGGAAACAGAGTCAAGCATAGACTAATAGATATATCTTGGTAAATAAACCTTGGTGACTTCAGCAAGTCTGAGATTTCCCTGTATGGCAAAAGACTGTATTAACACACAAAGTAAGCTTGTGTGCTACTTTTAAGTTTTCCCATCACCAAAGTAATTCTCAACCACTTCTTTTGGCAGATGAAGATACAATTTGAACATCTCTAAATTCTGTTTGCAAACTCTGCACTACGCAGAAGAAAAGTTTCCAAATACTGCAGTCATCTGGATAAAAACGTGTATATACTCACAACTCCTAGGAAAATCTCTTACACATCATTGTGCTCCACATTGGTCAGAGGAACTACTCAAACTACAGGCACTTTGTAGACATCCAAACATGCAATTGTATGCCTTGTTTTGGAATGCATTTTTGCGTATTATTGTTTCCAGTTAAATTCTTGAATTGTCTTCTTGCTGACCAGATCGTAACGTCCCAGAAATACTGAACTTCTGTCTCTGTCTTGCCCCCCTATATGCTCTGGTTTCCCTAAATACAGACCTCAGAAGTTCATTTCTGGAGAGGAGGAAGAAAAATACAGAGACCTGTCTTCATCACTCCATTTCTCAAAGAAAGCTTTCTTTGTAAATAGGATTATCTGCCATTACAATGCTTACTTTACTGAAGATGATACTCACTTGACAGGAAGGAGAAGAGAACAGTAAATATGCAAAATATATGGCATACTCTTGACAGATCAGTCTTCATACTGGAGCTTCTAGATCTAACCAATAACACACAATAAAGAGTATTAGCCCAATGACAGCATTGCATTAAATAGCTCCATGGCTGCCAGACCAGAGTCAAGCCACGTTCAGTCCGCTCTGGTCCATCTGCACCTACTCATGTGGACATGCCCCTGATGGTGCTCTGCTCTTCCAGCTGGAAAGGCCCTGCTTGATCCCGCTATGGCTGCTGGCGCTCAAACTGCTCCGTGGCCTTAGCGCCGGTAGCAGGCAGCAGGGAAAACCGAGCGAGCGTGGGTGACAAGCATGGAATCAGAGGAAATACTTGACAATTTCTCCAAGGTATTGAACACTAGAGTAGTTTAGCTGAATGGCATGCATGCCCACGTAATGCTGCAAGGTCAAGAAGACCTTATGTTATTTACTAGGTGAGTGCCGGTTTCATGCACTAAAATATTTTATCAAGATGACCTGTAGGACTTGCTGTTTGGAAAAAAATAAATAAATTTCCCAATTTTTTTTCTACAGACATCAGCCCCTTTGTTTTATTCCCTTATTCAACACCGCATATTTAATGTTACAAAATGTGGACATACCTTACAAAAAAAACCTAAGAGGGATAACAATTTCACAGAGAAGCCACTTTCCACAAATTATCCTTCAGTCCTTTAACTCACTTTTATCAAAACTGGGGAGGCATGAAGTCAGGCAGACTGCAAATCAGAGTATGAATACACAACCCACTAGATGAAAACTCCGCCACTATTTCCTCCTGCAGTATTTTACACCAAAAATGTTCTTACTGCAGCAATATTTGTGGCAAGAACATGCTGCCTCTCCAAGTCTAGAGAAAAAAAGGAGAAAAATATTGCTATTTTTCTTTGTTGTTAATTAGGACTACCCTGGTTTTGAATAATTTACAAGGTAAATTATAAAGGGTGAGTCTTTATAGATGACATCACAGAGCTTCAGGAAATCCATGCTGTCCAGTGAAATGACTTATTCTGCAGAAACAATGCTACTGTGGCATGGCAAAGCCTGCAAACAACCAACACGGTGGAAAACACTGACCCATGGGCGCCCTGAGAAGATCATATCCCCTATCAAAAAGTGTGAATATATGCAAGTCTCTCCAATGCCTTTCTTGGTACCGATTCCAACCTCAAGCTGTTAAAGTCCATCCTGGTTGTTATGGCACAAGACTGATGATGATTTATTAAGAGCTCTTAGTGCCATCAGGCAGTTTACAATTAACAGCTTCTCCTTTTTTTAAGTATAAATAAATACATAAATGAAATCAGAGCTGCTAAGTGCTGGGTGTACCCAAAGCTTCGATGACATCATCGGCAACTGCCAGTCACCCGGGATGTAAAAATAAATAAGAGATTGGGGTGGGGGGAGTAGAGGGGGAGGCAGGGTATTTACTCAATCAGTACCTATTTTTGAATTTCCTTCAAGCTGGCTTGGACCAAGAGCCATCAATTATTTAAAAGAAGTAACATGATGCTTCCTTTGTTGAGGCAAATCTGCAAGCAGACCCCAAGAGAGAATAAAAAATGAATTAGGCAGAATTTATTAGTGCGCTTGAAGAAAACAGATTCAGCTATCAGAGCTGACTGTGGTTTTAAAAATAGTGTATTTCTGCCCATGAACAACAGTTTCTCTCTTTCTCCCTTACCCCACTAAATCCTCAATAATCTCCCCTCTCCCCTCTTCTATTTTCTTTTTGAAGAGGGCATAACACTGAAAGAGGCATCAATCATTCCTTAAACTTCTTCCTTCTTTTCTGACTTGACTTGATGTATTGTCTTCATTTAAATTACAAATATACTAATCTAAAACACTGTTTACCAAGCAGCATATTAAATGAAAGATGCAAGAAATTGCATCACTCACATTTTAAAAATGACTTTAGACTCAGGGACACATAAAAACAACGACACAGGATGATCTGCCTTGCTTGCTATATTTCAATCCTAGCAAATAAGATTCATTTCCTGTGGTTTTCTGCTCAGGACACTGCTAACCTCCAGTCAAACAAATCCTGCCAAAACCAGTATAAAACCTCTCCCTTGGCAGATGTCAGCTGGAGTTGCTGTGACACTCCAGGAACATTTAGAGCCCATGAGATCAAGGTCTCAGTCTCTGGGTCCGTACCTGGTCAGACACAGAGTTCACACCTGAGAAAGTTACTTCAGGGCTGCAAGCAAGGGTCTGGCCATGCTGGAGGCTGCAGCACAGATAGAAAGCAAGCTGAGGCTGATTTCAACCCCAGTGACAGCACTTGGCTACAGGAACTGTAACAGCAAAGGGAACACTTGCAGGACAAAAAAAAGCACTGCCTTCATTCAAAGGTTCCCTGCTGCATCCTTCACACCAGGGAAACGATGCATTTAGATCATTTTGGTTGACCTTTTGTGGCATCCAGCAGCTGGAAAGGGCAAATGCCGCTTTATGAAAACATGGAGCTTGCTTGCGCGTGAGCGCAGCAGGGCGGACAGGCTCAGCCCTCCTCCTGGTGCTGGGGCTCCTTTCCCTCAGCCTCAGGGTGGCTGCAGCAGCTGGAGGGCAAGGCTGAGCCTCCCTTGCTCACCCCTCTCCTCCTTGGAGGGGCTGAGAGCCAAGGTGCTGGCACTCTCCACAGCACAGGGAGAGTGCAGGGCGGTCATGGCTTGGCAGGGATGAGCCTCAAGAATCGGGTTTTAGGCTGCCTCCTTCTCCCTTTTACCAACCCCAAAATAAAACAAAGGTCATCACTTACTAGTTCCTGTGCTGGTAGGGCTTGATTAAAAGCGTGCCTAGTCCAAAAGCCAAATAAGTTTGATAAGAACTGTAAACATGGCCTCAAGGAGTATTTTCTCATATTGAAGAAATCACTGGAATATTATTTACGGGGACAAGCCTGAACAAAACTATAAACCTTTGAAAATAGAGATCATTAGTGGTCAGATGTGTTTGTGTTACCTCAGATTAGACCAGAAAAGGGACCTTTTCACATATATGGCCTAGTGTCAGGTAACTAGACCGAGTTGCTGACAGATCCATCCAATATGAACTTGAATGTTTTCAAGGATAGGGCATCCATCACTTCTCTGCGCAACCTGTTCCAGTGTTTTACCACTCTCATTGTAAAAAATGTATTCTTTGTAACTAATTTAAAGAGATTCTCTTTTAGTTTAAAGCCATTATTCCTTGTCCTATCACAACAGGCCCTGCTACAAAGTTTGTCTCTATCTTTCTTAAAGGCCCACTTTAGGTACTGGAAGGTGCTCTAAGGTCTCTGTGGAGCATTCTCTTCTCCAGGTTGAACAACACCAACTCTCTCAGCCTTTCCTCATGGAAGAGGTGCTCCAGCCTCTGATTACTTTTGTGGCCCTCCTCTAGACTCACTCCACCAGGTCCATGTCTTTCCTATACATAGGACCCCTGAGGTGGACGCAGAACTGCAGGTGTGCTCTCACCAGAGCAGAGTACAGGTGCTCAACCTTCTGCCCTTGCTGCTTTTGATGCAGCCCAGGATGTGGTTGGCTTTCTGGGCTGCAAGCAACGAGGCTTGCTGACTGTCACATTACACTTTTACAATTAGTAATGAGAAATAGTTAAACAAATCTATAGAGAACTTTTTTTTAAGGAAAAGATCTGTACTTGGCTGTGGGTATGCTGACCACATGGGCAAAGCATTAAACCCAGCTCACCCCACCAGGTGCTAGCAGTGGTACCACAGTGGTCCCTGCTTCTCCCCACTTCCCACACCGTGTCTCACAGGATCCTCAGCACATGCTGCAGTGTCTCACTGGGAATGGCCTGGTCTTACTGGTGTGACTACAAAAAAACACTTCCTTGTTTCTCAGACACTCACAGAACTGAGTGCACTGACACTGACATCACCCATGTGATGCCCTGAATGGATACCCCAGCCTTCTGAGGGAACAAAGGTGCTGTAGGACCTGCTCTTCTCCAAAAGGCATTGCTTTCAGGCTGTTCTTTAAAAATCATAACAATCTTCTATTCCAGCCACTTGAATTCACAAAATCCCCACTGGCTTCTGATCTCACGGATTTATTCGGAACCTCTGTGGGCCTTGTGCTAACCCAAACATGATTATGCATCATAAATCTAAATACATTCATGAGACTTTCCCTTTGAATAAATATTTTAGGGGTAGTATCAAGTTTCACAGTATTCTGCTTTCATATATAGCTGCTTTTCTTTTTAAGTTCCACACCAGATGCCTCTCTTGGGCAGAAGAAGAAAGAATTGAAAAGACCTAACTCAAGTGAATGTGAAAGCTGACACTGGGAGGTGCCAAGACAACATCATTCCACTTCCCTTTCTCACCTCTTCCTCTCTGCTAACTGCAAGATCCTGATTGCCAAACTTTGGAAAATATCCTTGCAGAGGTAGCATCTGCTCCCTTGGCATACTTCTTGAGCAGTTGTATTGGCAGCTTTAGGTTTGTCCAAGTCTATCATATGACAAGAGTGCAGATGGGTTGCCTTGGATGCTTTGTCTTCTCGGATGCCATTTTTCTTTTATTAACATTTTATTCTAAGGAAACATATGTACAAATCTGTATGTGGAAGGTGGTATGTACACACAATTTCATGCCACTGAGGGGTTTTGTCTTGCTTCTATCTAGACTTTTTACTGACATTTAGCTTGGATTCTTGCAAGGGCCCTGACTTGCATTGAAGTCAGTATGTGGCATCAAGCAGATTAGGTCCTTACTGTGTGAATCTGCATTTCAACCAGCTATTCTTCCACAAGCCATACCTTTTCCAATCTGTGTTGATCTGTCTTCACAAATTAACACCTGAGTCCTCAGAATATTAGATATGTAGAAAAGCTGCTCATTTTGACTTAAATTCTGCTCCCTCTGAAATCAACGGGAGTTTTGCCATTTGTCTATTACTCAGAAAAATAAATAGCAGAACTATGACACAGTTGCCATATATACTGGAACCTGTGTTTTTCTCTTGCTTTCTTAGTTTTATGTTCCCATCTTACCTTCTATACACTAATGACACAATTCCAAGTCCAAATACACTTTTTTAAACTGTAAAGAAAACTACCATTCAAATTAGCCAGTAAATCACAAAATGTGACAGAACAAAAGTACAGGATTCTGAGGGAAAGGAGAATGAGGCATCTAATAAAACTGAGGAATACAGAACAAAGAGGGAAAAAAAACACCTACAAAAAAGTACCAAGGTAACCTGAACAGTATATTCCTAACTTCTCTGAAAGAACTTGTTGTGAGATTATTTGTTACAATGTTTCATGAATACAGTATGAATGGTTTTCAAAGATATTTTAAATGAAATGTAAACCACAAGTGCAATACTCTAAACCCAGGGTGCATTTTCTGAGGGTGTTGTAATACCAAATCTATTATGTCCTGGGCAGATAAAGGCACAGAGTGACAAAACTACAAGCTATCTTTCCATTTCTTGCAACGTGCTGCTCCAGCATGGCATAAAATATACTGACTAGTGTCTGAAACAGACAAATTCACCACCCTGTAGTGACCTTCTGGGGAAAAAGCTTGAGAAAGCCACAACTTGCATTAGACAAGAGACACCAAACATGGGCTCTGATAACCAAAGTGAGAAGTTAATTTCAGAGTATAAAAATTTGAATTGGAATCCCCGATATCTACAGCTAGAATCTGTGAAAAATTATGAAACTGACCTCTCCACTGGCATTTTTCCCCAGACTGAAGAATGGGAATGTTTGCTCTAATCTCTCTTTACAATGACAGCTCCTAATAGATGTATTATAAAGAATTACAATTGATAAAACTGAACAGTTATTTACCACTCCTTTAAAATGAGACTGTGAACTGGTTAGGATTCAAGGAGATTTTGGGAATTTGGGAATAACAACAGCATTGAAAAACAAACAAATAAACAAACCAGCCCTGTGCTCCTAGCCCTGACTTCACAGATTATTTTCAGATCTTTGTGCTGGCTCATCCGTGTTCACCTTCACTATCCTACTCACACACAGCACCCCCTCTGAATTATCCCCACTGTTCACCAGCTAAGAACTCTGACAGAAGCAGAAGAGCTTAAAAGTCAAGTACAAAAACCTAAGAAAGTCTGCAGAGAGTGGATCCTCTCACCTTTCTTCATCTCAGAGAGGTCTATGACTCTCAGGTCAACATGGGACATTCAGATCCTTCAATTCTAATTCATCTCCAGTGAATAAATATGGTAAGGACAAAAACTTGTTTGAGAAAATTATAAAGTCACTTTGACATGAGGACTAAATATTCTATGAGGGTATAATTTGGCTCACATAACTGAATAGCTTCAACTTCTGTTAAAATAGACAGAATACCCTTTTAAAAGGGAATACTATGGCATGATAGTTATTATCCAAGTAAGGGAATTGCATTTTGTACCCTTTACCATAGAATGCACGTCATAAACATAACTGAACTTATAATACATATAGTGCTTCTAATACAAAGTATATACATAAGCACACATTCACCTCATACACACATAATAAACATATCCACCTTAGATAAAATAGTTTACACTTCTGAGCACCTCTCATGAGGCCCACAGTAATCCAAAATACATAATTCTTATGTAAGGTATCATCAAAGGAAGCAATCATCTTTAATTTAGAAATGAGGAAAACAAGACAGTAAATAAAATTGTCCGTACTTGAACAGTGATTCTCTAGGAGTGCTGAAAATAAAACCTAGAACACTAAACCACAAAACATCATCCTCGATGTACTCAGCATGTGCAATACAGCCAGAAATTACATAAACCCTTTTACGCCACTGCAAGTAAAAATGTCAGCATGAAAGACTGAGAATAATTAATTTTGCATTTCAGCAGATACTTATTTTAGAAGTTGCATGTTGGATAGATTGTTATATGCAATCTTCAGAAATTTTCCTTTCCAGACACACAGTGTCTAGGGTCTTCTCTTGAGAACAGACCTCTAGACCTCTGAGGAAGCAAAAGGAATTGGATTTGTGTTTCTGATGTCCTGAGTGGGAGCCTTGAGCTAATGCCTAAAATGAGGCAACAGTCAATGACAAATTTCTTACAAGATCTAACCTGTCAGATGTTATTCTAAAGTAAAAGTATGGAGAAAATTGGATTAACTTTTTAGTATTTTCAGAATAGTCAAAATCAGGTTTTGGTGAATTGATGATCCTCCTTGTTCCTTCTTTCTTTAACCAATGTACATTTATGCATACAGCAGTTTGCCATGTGTACTTCAGGAGGAGAGGTTAAGCCATGAAGTGGCTCCTTATCAAAGACCTTTCAAATAAAGGAGGGTTTGGGGAAGCCAACAGTTCTCATTGCAATTCCCAGATATTTCAGAGATAGGAGAAGACCTCTCGTGAAAATCCAGAAGACTCTAAAAAAGCAGTCAGGGAACAAAGTCAAAGACCATCAGGAATGATCAGTCCCCAGCAGTAGGTAACAGCCATTATGCCTGTTGTTCAATAGTTTTATGCATGAGGTTAGCATTATTATAAATAGTAATAACATGTATCTAATATACATGCAAACATTGAGTTTTTTTAAATTGGAGTATTTGGCAGTGCCACTAAATATTTAAATACTCTTTAGCACAAGGGATTCTCAACAATGAGAACTATGAAGTACTATTTGTATTCGCTGGTATGTATAAATACACTGTCAGCTCCCTGCATTTTCATTTAGCACCAGAAGCAGCTTTCCAGGGACTTAGATGCTGCTTTAAGTGTCAATATCAAAGTTACTATTTATAGTGCTGTAAACTACATTTTGAGTTATATTGGTAAAGTTAAGATTAGGTAGCATTTCTAGCATTAATACCTTAATATAGAAATATTGCTATAAACGTAGTTTACAATTTGGAACACAAACACAAATCCAGTGTTACTAAGAGATCACCTTCCAGACTGCACGAAAACACACTGCCAAAGTGTATTTTATGCAATACACAATGGAGCAAAATACAACGATATAGATGTATTTAAATTTCTCATTTTTACACTGTCACTCAAAAACTTTTCTTCTTCCTTTTTTTTTCCTAGCTTATCGATCTCAAGAGCTTGTGATAGCATTTCAGTTGCTTTGCTGAGCCATTTTTAGCTTCTGCTTCTTTTTTTAAAAGCTAAATCAGGGCTCAAATGCTTCAATCAATTTAGCTTTTTCAATTAGAGAAGAAAGTTAAAAGAAAACCCTGGGACATGATAAACTAACTTTAGCCTCTAGGCTTCTTGTGTTGTTTATTATGGGTTTTTTTTTATTAATATCAATAGCATCCTTTTACATAATAATATCCCTTATGTTTATGGTTAGAATTTTATGCATAACAAGATGACTCCAGTAATTTTTACCGAGAGGCACAGTTTGAATTTACCACAGCCCGTTTATCAGGAAGCATCGCGTGTGGATGGGCAGTAACTCTTTGCACCCTCATAGCTGGAAACTCTGGCAACACCCTGCATCAGCACAGTGATTGCAGCGGAGAACATTATGAAATGCATGACCTTTTGCAGCACTGCATGATACAGAAGGAGTCTGAGACCTTTGTGAGAGCCAAAAAGTCCCATCTCAAAAAAAATTCCTTCACAGTCCCAGGTTAAGACTGATGTCCACAATCTGAACAGATTAAGCCTTTTAAAATGGTACTTTTAAAAAGCCAGAGGCTGCTCCAATGCAAATCAGTATCAACAGAAATAAATGAGGTACTATGGGGGAGATTCAGATGCCTTGAATCCTACCTAAGAGTATAGACTACATCTCCAATAACATGCAGAACATCTTGCTTTCACCATCAGATCTTCCTTCAGGTGATTTGATTAGTCAATGGTTCAGGTCCACTTGAGCAATGCCTATCATACTGGGTTTAAAAGACAAGGGGGGCCAGGCTGCTACCCAAAGTTTACTGCAAGTGCTCATGCATTACACAGGAGCTTGGGTGAAGCCCTCATCCTCACATCCTGTTCTGGCACTTACTTTAGGAAGGTCACTTGGCTTTTCCTTAGGTATTTTTGGTACTCAGGGGGCCAAGAAATCCACTTTACTTTGGACAAGACAATCTGGGATAGCTAATGAGAGAAAACCGAAAATTGAGACTAGCAGCTTGTAATTTATTTCAGCCTTCTCTTTAGGTTTAATTCAGGTGTTAATTTGATCAGTCATCATCTAGATCATTGGATCATATTTACCCTTACTTAGCTACACACTTTGTTGAGAGTGCAGGGATGCACCACACTTGAGTATAGCCATCTGTAATAGCATAAAAGAACATGTAAGTTCAAGGGAAATGTTTTGCAATCATTAATTTAGTCATACATGTTTAAACCCGTTCTCTTAAATGTGATTTTTTAAAATTACCTTTTTCGGTTTTTTCTTCAAATTTAAGCTATACACATATTTTTTTAGGTCCGTAATAGGCAGTCACTTCTGAAACAACCAGTAAGAAATAATCAGTAGATCTCAATCGTTGGGGTGATTGTCTGATTATTTAATCAAAACTGTTTTTAGGCACTTCATTAGTGTTTTAATGGCAAATGGCAACACACAATTAATTAGAAAAACCTTCAGACACTAGAAATTTTGTCTTGAAACACTTGTACCCTGTGCACATGCAATCCTTCTGATCAGGTGCCAAGAGGAAACACAGGCTGTTGTGCTCTATTTGTGGCACAACCTGCATCATTTAGGAACTGGTGGATCCCACAGCTAATTGCCAGTATTGCAAATGATGGCACAGAGAGTAAGCAGCAGTCACACCCAGCCATAATTTAATGAAAATATTCAAGTGATGAGCGAATGGTACGGTCATGCTCATGGATCTGAGAGTTATTCTGAACCTTACCATCACATTTTCCTTTCTGTGGAGGGGCTGGTGTGGGGTGGAATGATCTTTTCGATACCACAGACTTAGTGCTAGCAATAAGATTTTTGTTAACCTCATTACAACTACTTCTGTTATTGCAGTAGTAACTGGTAATGGAGACAAAGGTAGACAGAAAGAAGTAAGGCAGCATGTGAGCCCCCTTTTTAACAGCTAAAAGGGAAAAGATGGTAATTAATTTCTGAACAGATGCCAAAACCAATTTGGCGTATCTTGTATGTGCTTATTTTATTCACTAGAAATTCATTTTGCTCCTTAATATTGTTGCAGAGATCTGCATGAATACAATGATAAAGAAAGGATTTTAGGAACAGGATAAGACACTTAGGGTTTGCACACCCTTAGTCCCACAAATAACCAGTCTTGCATCTATTCCTCACAATGCTAAGGTTTTGCATTGCCCATTCTTAGTGGAAGTATGAGCACTTATTATTATAAACATATATTTTAAGAACAATAAGGAAGTGATGAATTGGCCACTTGCAGTGTTCTTGACAGCAAGGTGAAATGGTAGCTGCAGTGACCAGGGGATGTCCTGGTTCCTCCTTGCAGAAAGGTATTCAGCGCACGTAATAATTATTCATCCATCTCGTTCACACTAAAGGCATCGGCAATGCAATTTTAGCCTGATAATCAAGACCATATGACAAAAACCAAGGCCATTAGGGACCAATTTCAAGTATTCTCTGCAAGACAATGATTTTCCAACTGCACTTACATATGCTGAATAGTTACTTCTGCACGACCGCACCTGCTCTCATTTATGTAACCCTCCATCCTCTCCCCTTTTTTCTACCCTTTCTTTTCTTGTAATGCAAAGAAGGAAAGTTTCAAAGGATTGCTGGAATCTTCCTAGAAACAGATTTGATTTATTTATATTTCTGGCTGGCCACATGCTGTGAGCAAATAAGAATCTGGCAAATGTGAAAGTTAGTTTGTGCTAATGTCAGATCAAATTCTACCCTCAACAGACTTTGTGGGGCTGCATTAATGTAAATGAGAGCAGGATTTGGCCCAACACTTTCATTCACTTCCTATACATATTCAAATTAAATGAATATTTTGTACAATCTCTTCCTCCCTCTACATACACATGCATAATTCTGTCTCAATTCTAGTCTCAGTTACAATGGTGACTTCATGTGAGCTTTTTCCTGCGTTTATGCTGGTGCTGCACATCTGAATGAGGTGCAACTTGAATGTTCGAGTAAAGCAATCAGAATATGGCCCTTGGTCTCCAAGTCAAGTCTGCTCTATTGTAATAATTTTGTTCCTTAATTACTTTCTGCTTATTTTTCTGTGTACCATTTTAATGTCGGTCACATAAGAATGTCACCTTTGAAAAGACTATGGTGTCACTTTAATCAAAGTCCTGTAAGGTTAAAGGCTTCAGCTGCCAGCAGGGAAAAAAAAGCCAAAATTATTGTAAAATTACACATGGTATAACTCAAAGACAGTAGCATCTTTTAATATTAATGCTCCTAACAAAATGAATACACCTTCAAGCTTTTTCAGGTATAATTCAAATATTAAAAGGAATAATAAACTCCATTAACTAATGATGCAACAACCTCTTCTGGCAGAAGAATACAATCCGTAAAATTAGTGAGTAAGAAGTAAAAAGGCACAACTGTATCAGGAAATGACCCTGTAATAACACATCTTAGATCCTCATCCCGTAAACCTTTATTTGCATGAGTGATCCTGTCTCACATAAGAAGTGCTATGGACTCCAACGGGCAATTCGTACAAGTAAAAATTATTCATGAATTTGAGTAAGAGAGTATATGATCAGCTTCTTGCCTCCTCTTCTCTGTCAGTGATCAATCTTCTTGCTACAACCCACCCCCTTCAGACTTAAAGAAAAAAAAAAGAAAAAAAAGAATCTTTTGAAATCTAAAATAAAGTTGGATTTCCCAAAGCAAAGATTTAGTCTACTAACTCATTATTAGAATGAGAAGAAATACTTCTGGATCATGTCCTTGTTCATATTCTAGGTCTGTTTTTTAGTTGTACCCTACAATAATTTAAAGCAATGACATCTGAAAGATCAATGCAGCTGCATCCTAGTATTGAATTAATCTCACAAAACTAGTGGTATCTTCTGGAAACTACCATACCAAATCCAAAGAAGGAGAACCTTGGCTTGCTAGAAATGATCCTCATTTTTGAAGAATAATTATCATCATGGTGTCCAGTAAAAATTACTATTTGATTTTTTAAATACTTAGCTACTGGCATGTCCTCCTTCTGTGCTGATCATGCATCATAAGACCCAGGGACAGGATTTTGCTAATACTCAGGAATAACTTAGAGGTGAGAAGCAAAAGAGAGTTAAGGAGAAAGAATGCTATTGCTGTTTTTCATTGCCTGTATAGACTTCCCAGACACACAAAAGAACCCTAGTCGTGTTTTGAAGCATCACATACCAGAACATCCTGAGGGTGGTTAAGGATGAGATCTTATTTTCCCAGTTTCAAGGGTCTTACTGAAATGCTTAAAACCCCTCTACCACATGATTTTTGGCCATTGCTTCAGAACAAAATTTGCAGTGTGCTTCCTAAACACAATTTTCTACCTCCCAGCAAATACCAATATTGCTTGAACTTCATTTAAATGTCTTAATTCAATTGAACCCAGAGGTCATCGACACCTCAGTAATTTCTATTTAAAACCATTCAGCCAAAAATAAACAAACAAAAACAAAACTGGAGCAGAATCTCCTCTGGAGATTATCCTCATTTTAAAAGAAATTACCCTGCCTGACTTTTTATAAGATAATTATTGCAATTGTTTTGCCTAATGAATATTGTTTGAGTATTATAATGCCATGGTACGCATCCTGAATGAGGAACAATTAACAGAGCTTTGTTCTCTTGACTTCCCAGGACACAGCTGAAAGGAAAGCCTGGCCCTAAAGATTTGGGGTTTTCTGGCTAAATGTCTTGAACATAGCAGAGGCAGGATTCAAAGACACAATCCAGAACAATTCTAACCAGGGACGAACTGCTCACAGAGACCTCACAGATGGATCTGATGGTTTCATTCCCTTACACTCCTATCAATCTGAAAGATGCTGGCAAATGAAAGCTTTCACTTCCAAAGACTTTGGGACTTGATCAGAGAACAGGAATTTTACATATGTCATTCCTCAGCCTTCAGTGGGATTACTCGGAGTTTCTACCATGTAAGTAAGAAGAGATCAAGTTGTGATATTTCAGTTTTCAGTGAGATAACCAAATTGATCTTTATCAGTTTCTCCACAGACTGCTGGGCCAGGGCTCTAATTTCAATTACACCAACATACGTGGGAAGCAATGGCCTTCTCTTGTACATAAGGATGCATATGTAACAAAGGGGAACATCTTACCCTATTCTTCCTATATAGCCATCCTTCAGAAATCTCTTTCCTTCTTATGGCTGAAGACAGCCCTTTGACCAAGTTAACAGAGTGTTTGAAGAGTTGAGATCTATTATGTACACAGATACCTACGTACCTCGGTGTACCTGTATCTTGGGGAGGATTTGAGCACTGAGTGAAATAATCCATGGTACAAGGAAAACATAAATGAAAGATCTTCCTAAATTATGGAAAAGAGCAATATATGGTGTTTCCCTAAGTCGCACACTGTAATGACTCCCTTGAAGAGATATGCTATGTTGGTGCAACAGACCAAAACCACCTGGGGACTGATCCTATCATATCCGTGCCTCTCACTCTGACAGATGACTCTGCTGGTGATCAGTATTGCTGAGGCGATCATCAACTCTGTGAAAAACTAACACCTTTCCACCCTAATCACCATCCTCCTAAGTTCATTACAGCCAAGGACGAGAGTATCCCTCAGCTGCACCTCTAAAGCTAAATAAAGCTCATTGCCAGGCCACTGCCATATGGCTGGGGGCACCACGCTGCTTTCCAACGGGAATGTTTATCTTCAAGTGTCCTACACTGGAAGGTGGAAGTTCTCAGCTGGCAGCAGAGACAGTGGGCCTCTGGAATACCTCCTCACAAATTGCACTGTTGGCTGTCCGTTATTACTTTAAATAAAGAATAATTCAATCTTTGGTGAACATGTGACCCTGGTCACATGTCTCACCTTAATAAAACTTGTAACCACAATAGCTTTCAGATTTACTCTTTCTAGCCCAGAAAATAACAGAAAGTAAAGCTTGTCCTTTTGTTACCGTTTTCCATCTCTGCATTTGTGAAAGAAATAACACTGTCAGGGAAAAAATACAAAATGTATCACACACACAGGCTGCAGGAAGATAAAATATTCTTTTACATATTTGATATAGAGCCTAAATTAAGCTGCAGAAAAGGGGTCATGAATCTTCACAGCCTCATTATCAAGCCTCCCTAAACCTCAAATACAGGAAAAATACATTTCATAAACAAAGACCCAATAGGATTTTAATAGTACAATAAATTTCACTGACATTCACCACTAATCACATCTCAAAATATATTTTTTAAAAACTAAATTCATTCAACACAAAACCAGATATAGAAAAGAAGAGTACCATAAGGATATGTTACACCTTTCATGCTTCACTCTAGCCCACTTTTGACCAAATTCACTTTTAGGCAGTTGTCTGTAATTCCATAGCAGTGAACATCAACACTCTCTATGACCCCTCTTTTTACTCTCCTGGACATGAGCTCAGATCTTGACCTTACTCATGGATACAAATTTTCTGTTTTCACAGTAATCTGAGACAGAAAAGGGGATCGAGTCTTCACTCCCATCACTACACAACAATGCTATCTCTGATCTTCCTTGGTGTTGTCCTTCTTCTCACCAGCAGCCAGGTGCTGCCTTTCATCTCTGCTCACAATTCACTCATTATCCACAGCTGAGAAAAGCAGAGCACTTTTTCATGCATCTTCCAACAGAGAAAGAGTTTAAGTAATTTTAGTCACAGTTGAGGAATTTTAAAAAGCAGGTTTTTTAATGTTTTGAACGAATTTAGAGATAGTGAATTCGTACAGTGCTTCTAAGATCTGGAGGGAGAGTTCACTGTTGGGATTTTTTTTTCTTTTTTAGTTTCAATGTAACTGAAACTTGTTGCAGGTGAAAGGCTGCAAGTCAGCCATGAGGGATGGGGTGCTTTGGAAAGAAATTAAAAACATGTGTGGGACTCAAGTTCTGTCTTATGCATGGTAACTCCAAACCTTAGCTCAGAACATTTCAAAGACTAGAATATAGTTAAGTCTTTATATAAAAGTCTCAGGTGTGCCTCCCTAAAGGTACCTTTTCACTACAATTCTTCCACCTACTTGAATTGTTATGCTGGCATCTGACATCAGAGCATCTAAGTGCTGTCAAAACTGGAATAAGCTCACCAGCTCATCTGACTAAACCCATTGAGGGCCTTCAGACAGTAATACCATTATTGACCTGGGTTGAATTCAAATGCATTTGGAGTGCTTGATATTTATCCAAATTATGCCCATTGAAAAATCCCTGGCAGAATACAGATAACATCAGATTAAAATGTATCATTATAATTACTTCAAAGAGATGTCTGGTATAGAAATAATTAGGTTAGTAAATATTTTTAATTAAATTATGATTTCTAAATTGTGTTAAAACTACAACTTGCATCTATGGACATCACAACTAAAATACAAATCTGAACAATTCAGGGCCTGAATATGAATATTTGAATTAATCTAATATAGTTATGATACCATTAACTTCAGTGATGTAACTCCAAATTTACACAAGCATAATTAGAGTCAGATCCAAGATTCAGCAGATCAATACAAATCTTTCCATGGGCTGCAATAGGCATGGGAAGGCCCTGAGAAAAGTGCTGTAGTGTTAGTACCATCCCTCCTCACAAGACTTCTCCCAGACTGACCTTTCTACCCCAAAAATAATGTTTCTGTTCAAAAGTGTCATTCACCTAAGAGCAAATATCAAATCATGGGTATGGAACAAAGTAGAGAGGAGAAAACAAAATTTATAATAAGCACAAATTCCAGTGCCTTTGATCAGAAATATTCAAGGAATTTGAGAGAACATCCTGAAGTTTTTTACCACTTCTGCCTTTCACTGAGACTTCATAATAAATTAGCTGTGAAATACAGACTGGTGAAATGCAAAAGCAAATAAACAAAAGAAACGATGCCAGCAGTATTGGCTGGGATTTCTAAAATGACATATTCCTTGCTGATCAATTGAATGCATTTTTCTGCTAATGTATGAAAAACAAGAATGTGTTTTAAATACTTTAGACTGCAATTTACATTTATAATCCTCTTTCCATTAAACAGTTTGACACCTTGAACATAAAACTATGTTTTACAGATGCTCTCCTCTTTTAATTGAAATCACATCTCAGGTCAAGATCACCACTTTTCTTCTGCTTCTCTAACCTGTTCTTGCCTGAAGGCCTGTAACTTGTGAATTATTTAACAATCATATTTGCTGCTGAAAATTGATTTCTGAGAGAATCCATATTGATTGAGATATGTGAGACTAATGAGTTTGAGGGTTAAGGTGTTTAGGTATCATTATCTCTGATAGTCCTGAACTAGAATCTTCATATTTTTGTGTCTCTTGCCAATACTCAGTTTTATATCTCTGCTTCAAGCTGTGCCTATGTATTAAAATAAAGAGACAAAATGAATAAACATTTTACACATCTGAAGTGTCTGTAGTAGGATCCCAGATGTGTCTTTTCTGTGAAATGCCACTGCATTAAGCTGGAAGCAAAAACAAGTAGCTGGCATGACCAGCCCCCACTCAAGCAGAAATTGTTTACAGAAGTTGAAGATCTGACTTCCCCAAATGCCAGAGTGGTTGTGCTGCAGTAGGTAACTTTAGTGAGCTCAGATCTCAAGCTCTTGTTGGACTTCCATGGGATGGAGCAAAGCTTCAGAGCTGCAGCAAGCACAGGCGCCTCGCTCAGAGCTGCAGGGATGTGCAGTGTGCATATCCATGGGGGATCCTCTCCTACAGCCCTCTGCTTTTCTCCACTTACATTCAAGGAGTGGCTGGTAAACTCCTGTTGCAGGTCTGCCATCGAGCATGCCACTCATCCTTCTGTTCTTCAGCGTTTTTTTTGACATGCTGAGATACCAGGAAATCATGTGACATATACCAGCATAGCATCCTTGTAGCCTACCTGCTAACCACCAGTTGACCTCCTGCCCTTGCACAGTGAAAATCACTCCCTCAGTGCCCTCTCTACCCATGTGGGGAAGTGGTGCTTTTTAACTGCCTTATTCCCACAGTTAAATCAAAAATATAAAAAAAAATCTACAGAAACAGAGCATTTCCATGACTTTCAACTGTATACATAGATATGCTCCCCTGGTATATATGAATATAATCTCAACTGCAGTGTCTCTAAACAGCTTGAAGATGCCTAAATGAGTGGCTCAGTATCTTCATTTTCCACCCAAAGTGAGGTAAAAATCAACTTGCCATACTGTTGACCCGAGTCTTTATGATGACACTATGTTGAGGACCCAAGGCATTCCCATTCAATTCCCAAAAGCCTTTAGGTTTCTTGTGTGACAGACACCAATAATCAGCTTTAGTAAGTTAATGTCTATGAGGCCCACACATCTAGATTTATCTGACAAGTCCAAAACCCATGACTCAGTGCAGAGAAGACCTTAAAAAACTTGCATCTATTGGCTTCAGAAGTGACATGGCTGGGATGCACATCCCTTGGTGCTGGTCACAGCTTGATGAACATGAACCTGACTCAAAGACCCTATTCCAGGCTTTGTGTTGTTGCAAATCACACTTCATCCCTCTAACCATTCCTGCTCAAAAAAAAAAAAATCCAAAGCAAGCAAGCAACAACAAAACTCTCCAGAGTATTTGACCTCTAGAGTTAGACCCCTTTTTGGGGTAGTTTTGGAATCAGCTGTATTTATCATTAAAAAAAAAAAAGGACAGCTCTTTAAATGACCCAGCTGGAAAAGGATATTTTTGGTCAATGATCTATTTTTATTTCTGCTCTGCTGTTTCTCACGAAGCCTGATGACAAAGACCTGTCCTTCAAAGCTAGTCTATAGTTTGTGAGTTACCATTTTCAATTGCTTTCTGTAGGTAAATTACACTACAGTTTTGTTATCAGGTTTATTTTTGTGTGTGGGAGCTCTATTAGAGGAAGCAAAATGCTTTCTATCTTAATTTTGCTTGTCTTCTTGTAAGGAGAGAAATGCCATACACATTTTTAAAGGTTCTTTTAAAAAATTGTCTAAAAGTTAAAAGAAGAACTATGAATTGCATTACAGTATTTAAGACACGTGTTTAAACTGTTGACTACATCCATTTCAGTTAACAAATTTATTTTATGTCACTCTTAATCAGCAGAGGTATATTTTTGTTACTATTATTGATTTTGCAGCCATGCCAGTTAATGCTATTATCTTGGATAGTACATTCTGAACAGTTACCCTTACAGACATTTTAAATAAAAACAAACATCAATTGGGAACTCAAAATGAAATCAGATCACTTTATGAACCTGAAAAACAACCTTCATACTATACCACATAGTCTTCTCTGAATGACCTATCCCTTTACCCAACTTTCGTAATACATGGAATAACCCTGACAAACTATGGGTGAAGAACTTATATGCTTTTTTTAATCAGATAAAATTTGCATACTGAATTCTTTAATTATTCTTTTTTATTGAGGAACTGAAAGTTCTCATGATAGATAGTGAAAGACTCTCAGATATCAAGATGAGAAACTTAACTTGAAGATGGGTATACAGGCTTCATCTGTATTCAGATAAATTAGCTATGCCTGGCCTAAACTCAATCATTTCTGTCTCATCAAGATGGAACAACAGATAAATCCTCAGACTGAACTTTAATTCACTGGAGAGATGTTGAATAACTGATTGTGGAAACTCAGGACTATGCAGGATCACATTTTTCTGCAGGGTGGATACTGCCATACTTACCTACCTGTACTTTGATGCCATGCCATAAATCCCTACTTTTCCAGCCCCTCCAAACTTCTCTGTTCTGAATGCAGACTGCTTCTCCCAGCAAGGTGGTCTGTGGTCTCCTGGTGGTAGAAAACTCTTAGGCAGTAGGCAAGTCCATCGGTTTCATCTAATTCCCACAGCTTGGAGATGGTTTGCAAAGAATCAAACTAAAGCCACTAATAACACTACATTAGACAGTTTTCACCTGACTAGAAAATATGTGTAAGCTCAGCCCCTTAGAAAGCTTATGAGCATGAGTGATACCCTCATAAATGTCTGCTTTCACAGGCCAGCATCCTCCAGATGATATTAGGCATTTGGGGCTCTAGATCTTAGAAGTGTACTAATTATGGGTTCAGTTCACACACATGCCTTATCAAAAATAGAACTTGTCTCATCCAAATAGGGACTGGAGGAGCAATGGTAATTTTGTAGATGAATCTGCTAGCTATCCAGATTCATTTTCAACTCAGGGAATGTTGGGAGTTTTTCTTAAAGAGTGGACTGAGCTCAATTTAGTGATTCTTCCTTCATTATTATTTCTCCTTTTGGACCACAGAAAGAGGAAGAAAACAAAGAATTCTCAGCACTTTACTTCTGCCTTAAATACATGTGATTTATTAATTTTTATTTTTAATTAACTTCTAGGTCCTAGTCTCCTTCTTTCCATAATATTGGTTTTATCATGGAGGAACACCCTAGAGTAGATCACAGTTGAGTATTCTAGATTTACTAATTTGTGTGAAAATATACATGACTGTGCATGTATGGGTTCGGGACATTAAACTCCCTCTTAAACACATATAAGGCAAAACTGTAAATGAATTCAAGAGCCTTAGAAGATAGCTATGCTCTCACAGAGAGTCTTTCTTTCTTCTCAGGCCAGAATGAAGGTGATGTCCTGTATCATAACACAAGTAGCAAAGAATGGGTATTCTCTCAGTGCTCACTTCACAGTAATGTGGAACTAATTAATGGGAAAGTGAAAGTGGGCAGTGAGTTTTGTGGAGCTAATTAAGATATGTGGCAGAAAAATATGTGGATGGGCAATTTCTTCATTTTAAAGGTTTGTATAGCTAGACAGTTTTATTTGTCAACACTATGCCCTTTTTTTAGTCATCAGCTACATTTTGGTGAGATACGGACTCCTCAATTAATTTTTCAAAGACTGGTTTTGATTTATCTCAGGAGGAGGCTGGGGGAAAAATGAAGATGTGTATTTTTAAGGAAACCAACAGCTTCTATATCCTCTCTATTTTGTCTATTACTGAAGAAGGTGGGGAAGTGAATCTAAATGTCTGTTCCATTTAGTTCCCCACAGGTTTAAAATGCAAGGAAATTCTTACAAAGTAACAATACTAAAAAAATAAAAAAGTGTTGATCTAAAGAACTTGTTCATCAGTACATAGGAAGTCTGTGGCAGGAGCCGAGAATAGAGCCCAGCACTTCCAAGCTCTGCACTAGCACTGCACTCCTTCCAAGCACTGCATTAATCAATGAGTATGACTGTACCAAAGCTTACCCACCTTGAAAGAACAGGCTCTGAGGAGACTTTCCCCAATGTTACAATAACAGGTTCCCAAAAGCTATTATTTTCTCAGCCCAGCCTCACTCAGTTCAGCATCTTTCCTTCTGTTCAAGTAGAAATGTCCAGTTGTCAATTACAGCCTAGGAAATTTGGGGTTTTTTTAATACAGGGGGCCCTTCTCACATAAAAGGAATCTCACCACTTTTATGAATTTTGAAGCTAGGTGAGAGAAAATTTGGTGAGACAGACTGTTCAAAATTTAGAAAACTGCTCTTTGAGTCCTTTATTTACAAAAATGAATTCATGACTCAAATACCCTACGAGCCTCCTAGGTATCTCAGTCCATACACCCAAAATGTGACATGTATTTAAAGATCTGTCCAATTTAAATCCTGATGTATTGTCTCTACAGTACACCCGACTGCTGACCTGGTACAATAGTGTTGATAAGGAGAGGAAGGTCTGCTAGACAGGCCCATAATACTTTTTGCAATAATGGCTGAAGCAGAAGACAAGATTCAGCAGTTTACTTTGGTTCTGGTCTTATAGTCCAACCCTGCCCATTCTCATGCTCATGCTACCTGTGCTAAAACTAGTAAGCACTCCCAGCCTCTTGCACAGGCACACCTGAACCAACCAGCTTGTTCCACAGAGACCACAGCAGAGCCATCTACCAGCACATGCCTAATTCTCACTGCAGGACAGTTCTGCCTGTCTTGGTCAGAGCTTACCAAAAACATTCCCTTCCTGTTATAAGCTGCTCAAATCTGCTCTGCAGCAGGAGCCCAACCATGCTGTCTGACATGCCCTTCTCTGGCAGAGAGGGATGGATTTGGGCAGAGGGAAAGGTAAAGGACAGGAATAATCTTTGTTGAAGATGTTAAATAAACAATTTTTTTCTACCACAAACCCTGGTGCCTGTTCTCACCATGTCATGGCCCATAATGACCTACTGTCTCCCAAGCATGACCAAGCGATTAGTGCAGCCGTGTCGGTGCATCTCAACAGTAACAGGGGCTCTCTTTCCATTTGCCTTCTATTGAAATCTAAGCGCTCCATTGGCTTGTGCATTTTCAGCTTGATGAATTCATTATTCCCCACCTTTTTTTTTTTTTTAGCTCCTCTCTCAGGCCAGACCTTTCCCAAAAGCCAAGTGACTGTTTCTGGCTTTTTCTTTTTCTGTGAGGGTTGTGGGGTTTTCTCTCTTTCTAGGCAGGTGTTAGAACATGTGGCATTGACTCATCTGTTTCAAACAACATTTCACTATACTTTTGGATCTATGTATATTAGACAGCAAACAATCACAGCACTTGGCTTTTTTATTTATTTATATGGTAACATCCTTCAACTAATGTTATCAGGGAAAATACATTTTCAAATTCAGAGGCAAGGAAACCATTCAATTCATATTCCCCAGCAAACAAATGACACCACATAAATAAAATACAAAACTATTCAACTATCATTAAAAATGTGACAGTCATCCAAAGTAGGAAATTCAACAATGTGGTTGTTGGATTTTCTTTTTAAATATTTACAGGGTATGGAGATAGAATTAGGCTACCCTAAGCTTGAGTTTTCTTGGACATGTTCTTTTTTCCTCCTCAAAGGCATGGCTAGTTGAACAGAAGGGACTTTGGTTCTCTGGCATTTCTAGATGTCTGGAAGCATTTTTAGAGCACAGGAGGTCTGATTAACTCAAGATAGTTATTGTTTTAAATCCCACAGACAAATAAAAGCACTTCATATATAAACCAAACCATAAATTGTTTTTAACAGATGCAAGTATTAGGAATGCCTTTGTGCTGTGGTCCAGTAGCCAGAGAAGCAAAGCAACACCTGAGCCTGCAATGTAGTACTACTTCAGTGACAGGTGTTACTTTTCTGCCTCCATTTTCTCCACAAAACAAGGATAACCTTTTACCACATTAAAATAAAGCTATCATTATCTGTTTGAACTGTAGAAGAGCTTACAAAAGTCTCTTGGATGAGCTCCTTATTATACTAGATTCTGTACAAACACAGAACCACATGCTATTATAATGTGGGAGTGGCATGCTATTAATAATACATTAGGACATTTGGAAATGATTAAGCAGAAGAGTTATTTTAAAATTCTCATTCATTTTCTCAATTTAAAATAGAATGAAATTTAAATGAATAGGTAAGGAAGCTATTTGCAGAATGCCGAAACATCCTTCTGGCTCTTTGAATACACAAATGCTGTGTTGGTAACCCTGCAGAGGAAAGTAGAAATAACCAGCAATGTTCTTTTATTGACTCTGCCACTTACTTTACCTCCAACTCTTTTCAAACCAGTTCATTTCACTGGGGTTCAACTTATTTGTCACTCAAGTGGATACAGTATATCATGGGGACCTAATATGCTTCAATTAAAGAAGACCCAGCCTAGAAAGGATTTAACTGGGTTTAAGGGCAGGAGTGATTATTGCACTTTATAAACTTGGGAAGTGGGGGAAATTATGATTTATTACTTATGTGCAAATTTGATGTTATTGTTAACATATATTCCCCCAGAGCCTGGGATGGACATATTTTGGAAAAATCAAATCAATAAGTGATTTCATATCTGTCAAGTGATTTGGGATCTTTATTTGAAATGAGTGTTAGAAGAGCAATATCTTACTTTCAACTCTTTAGCATGCAAGCATGCCTTCTATTAATATTAGAACCCCTTGGAACCATTAGAGTTTATCAGCTAAATACATATTTTGGCACATTAACTAATTTTTGATTACCCAATTAGACTTTAACAGCTTCATCTATCATGTAAATTTTTCTTAATGTGCAGATTATGGACCCAATAGAACTTAATGGAGCTCCTTACAGTGTTCTGAGTCAATGCAGCTGGCACATGGACACTAACGAAAGTAGTTGCCTCCAAAGTGAGAATTACACACCTATCTTCCCATGTTGCTAATGGGCATTATGGCCTAAATCATTCCTGGGCACTGAGACAATACAAGAGTCCCAAATGTGATCAAATTTATACCATTTTATATGTTGGTTCTCGTATATCTCCACTGCTGCTCTTCCATCTCAAAATTACATCTTCTACTGTCAGCTGAAGCACCAATCAAAAACCAGGGCCATTTGATTCATACCTAGTTCATGGTAACCTGTGCTAGTCACCAGCAGGTTACCTAGTGGATGGCCACGGCTGTGCAAAGCTGCTAGTGAAATTCTGCTTCCCTGTGGCACAGAGAGACATGCTGGAGACAGTGCCTCTTTGCCATGCGCTGCTGGGCACATTCACTTCCAAACCTCTGTCTCTCAGAAGACAACACGTCAGCCAAACTCAGCCCCGGGTCAGGACTTTTCCTCTCCCTCTTGTAATAAGTACTATGCTATTTAGCTTGTACAGTCTTCCCCAATATCCTGCCCCCGCTCACATCCCACTGCCCACATTCTTGTCCACTACCTGCCTATGGGATGGAATGAATTACACATTTCCTGATGAAATAACTGATGCTTAAGAGCTGCTCAAAGAAAGAAAATTACTCAGATCACTGGGTCAACAGCTCCACAGTACATAGTCAGAACAAAGCACTTGGCAAAGAGAAAAAACCCCAAACATTGAAGTAGCAAATCTGCATCCCTTAGTCCAAAGGCATACGCATGATCTAGGTTTAATGTTAACCATGTCTGGCAGAAGACTGAATACAGAACCTTTGCTCAGAACCAGCAAACAATTAACTGTTAGAAATTAAAAGCAGAACTATAGGATACATTCTGCCCCAATGGCTTTACAGCTCAATCTGCCAAAATCTCCAGCTACACATTTAACAAACAGTAGTCAGGGTGGGCTGTCTCCTCTGCTGAAAACTCATCGAACTACTCGCATTTGAAGTAAGGCAGATGAAACCCGATGAAAATAAAGGTTGCATTCACAGTCACATGAACAAATATTTCCCATGTTAAAGGAAACATAAAAGTATCTAATGCATCGTTAATTATTTTTTTAATCTCTCAACCCATACAGTGAAGCTGGTTTCAGCCGTTCCCAGTTAGTTTCACTTTCTTTCTTTCCCTCTTCCTGAAAGGCTGCAAGCACAATACTGGAATGCTTTTATATCACAAAACTAATTCAGTTAGCATTCCTTTCCTACAAGAAATTCCTTTCCTATTGCTTCTGCAAGAAGTAATTTTTTAAAATCTTGTTTCCTTACAATGCTCCTTTAATAAAGCATGATTGCTCTTCTTAAGGAAATAAGCTTTCTTTTTCTGCACATGGTATCACCCTGTCAGTGCTTTAATTATTTTCCTGTGCAAAGTCCTTCCCTGATGTCTTACTCGGAGCAGCACTCATGGCTGGGGGAGCACACATTCAGCCTGTCCTGCTGCCGTCAGCTTCTGTCAGACGATCCCTCCTCTCTGTCTGGAATGGATTTTGGAAGAAATCTACCTTGAAGGTAGTTTAATGTCACTTAAAAACGCTAAATAAACAGACAGACATGGTAAGTGCTGCCTTGGAAAATACTAATATTACTGCTAAATGCAGAGATTGGGTTAATTTGTTTCTATATTCTGCATCCTGCCAGACAGCCTCCTGACTACCTCTTAGAGAAGTGTACTTCTTCTCAGAAGACACAGTATTCAATGCTTTGCTTAAGGAAAAGGGAGATTTACCCTGCACCGCCGTTCTCAAACACGGTCCTTTCTCCTTGAGTACCAAATCTTGTTTCCTGTGACGGAGCCCAGAGAGCTCAACACGAAGGCAGCCAGTCCCAAAATCTTGGCATCAAGAGCTGCCAACCAACCCGAGGTGCTCAGAGCCCTGCGTGCTCTGCCTCCCTAAGGAACAGGCCCTGAGCAGGCGTATTTACATCATCAGCTACGTCAGTAGTAGGAGAATAATGTGATTTTTAGTAAACAATGTTTGTAAAAAGTCATAACAACAAAAACCTCAGGGCAGCTACTGTTGAGAGGAGAAAATGAAACTTTTTAAATCTATGTATTTAGATGATTTCCTCTCCTGTGGTAACTTAAAAACTTACTGCTTGTTCAATCCCATGCTGCAAAAAAATCTCCCATGTTGAGATCTTACTCTTGACTTTTTGCTATAAAAAGTTCACTTTTTTCTCAGTTATCATTCTCACATAACTTATTTTTCCATCTCATTTTTGGGAGGTGACCTTCCTGGAAGAAACTCTGGGTGCCTGAGCAGGTATATATTTTTTACTATGCTTTGGCTGCCTGAGGAAAAACAAATGAAGGTATACATTTTTAATCACACATGGGTACATTTCAGCTATGCCAACCTGTGTTCTTGTTTCTTTTTCTGTTTTATTTGCAAACTTTACAGGCTGTGCTAAGACGCTCTCTGCTGTTCTTCCAGCTACAACATACACCAGTAAAATGTGTGCGTGTTAACTGAACAGCCACAAACTGAACACAGGTCAGGGTACCTGTGCAGCCAGTTCCTGCTCTGTACAGCCATTCATGCAGCTCCAGGGACAAGACCAAGACTGGGCTTGCAGTTGTGCCAAACTGAGGGCACTGGTTACACACCAGTTGTCTCATGAAAGGGAGGCTCCTCCTGGAAATCTCATGTACTGGAAATCCATCCCACCTTTGCTGCAGCTCAAAGTGCCACAGTAACATCTTTGGCATAAAGAGAGTGGTAAACTTTTGAAAGTTTGTCTGATGTTTTAAGATTTGATACTGAGCACAAAGTATCATCCACTTCTCAGTCAACAGATAAAATGTGGTTCCAGGGGTAGTAACTGATGTCATTCCCTCTATGGTAGTTATGCCAAATTTACACTATTCCCACTGAAGTAATCCACTTAAAAAGAAAAAAAAAACAACCACAACCATCATTTCAGTATTTAAGAGTGAGACTTTGGGGCTGTTAAGCATTGCAGTACCTAAGCTTTCAACAGAAATTTTATCACTGAACTCAGAGCACTGTACAGTAATCTTGAGAATCCAGCTGTTCCCCAACCCTGAAACTGTCTAAATGTGGTATGTTTTCCAATTCTGTCTTGAAAGTCCACATAATCTTAGAGCTGCATCTCTACTCACAACTCAATTTATCCCTCTGCAAAGGACTGGCCAATATAACATGCAGTATCACCAAAAACTACCCAGAGCCATAAACTCCCTCTGCGTAAGTCCCTAAGCAACGGTACTCACGATGTCAGGCTAAAGGGAGCACTCAACACCAGGGTCAGCATTTGTTCTCATGCACAAAACAACTTAGTACTGCTTGTGTCCAAAGGCATCATCTTGTTCCTCCTGTGACTACTTGTTTCATGTAAAATAGAACTCAAAAACTCATCAGTCACTCTTCCTTCTCCCCAAGGCAGGAGGGTGCTCCAAGTCAGCACAGTCTGTTCCTAGAGATCTGAGCACTCCTCTGTGAAATGCCAAATTTGCACATAAATGCTAAGCATCATCACTGGACTGACTCGTGAGGTCTTTACTACCTCTGGAGTCAGGGACTTGGTCTAGTATTTCTGGGTGGCCCATAATTACTTTTTAAGTTATTCTCTTTACTGTGGCATCTGCTGTACCATTTAAAATGGGATTATGGGTAAAACACATAGAACATAATTATGAGTTAGACATTTTCACATCTCATTTACATATCTTCCATCCTACCACATATCAGATATCACCTTTTATTTCTTGGATTATCATATAAACTTCTCAAGTACTCAACACTTCCTTCAATGTTTTATCACAGTACCCCACACAGTCTTCAGGACATGAGGTGGTAAGTACTGCACTGTGCTCAATCGCAGTCTCACTGTGGAATGTCTTGCTTTAATAGAGAAATAAAATGATATAAGGTCATAAGCTAAGACTATCATAAAGTGCATTGCAGGTACCCTATACTTAAATGCTCCCATGCTACCTTTTAACTATAAGTGAGGCAATTTGCCTAATGCCTATAGAAGTGACACAATTAATTCCCCTCCCTTAAATAATCCTATCCTTTCCTCTCTAATGTGCCTCTGTGAAAAGAATGTTTACTAAAATAAAACAAATTTTTAGAAAACCATATCCTTAAAAATCCTTAGCATTAGAAATACCATGAGTCTAAAAAGAAATTTAGAAAGCCCTTTGTTCATTGTGTTCAGAAAACCACAGGAGACTCCTTTCTCTCTGAAATGGAGACGAAATCCCACAGCAATAATAGGAACACTGTAAACACACTCAGTGGACTGCATGAAAGTGGCCTCAGCCATAAACAGCAACCTCAGCATCATTCTGTTCATGGTTCCTGCAAAGGAACCAACAACCTTCAAATAAGTCCTCCCAATTAAGATTTGAACATTTCTGTCCCGATAGTGCAGCGTTTCCATGTTACTCACCAGTGTGGCATTTTGCACATCATTTGATGCAACTGTGGTCTAAGGGGAAAAAGGGTCCATGAGCATCACCTGTACCCAAGAGGGTGTTAATTTTTTTTTTTAAATCTCAATTTGAAGCACTTCCCAAAGGGAAAGCATTTGGAGGGTTAAGAGTATTGCTTAAGACAACATACTTTCCACATGGCCAAGAGCACAGACCTCTTGTAGTACAGTTAGAAAGTTGCAAATACAGTACTTACTCATCAATCATACGTTCCAAAAACAAGGACAAAACCCCCCAAACAATCATCTCTTTGTACTGAATTGTACAAATCCAGCCTAAAATACCATTACTGTCATCTTCTGCAGGAAGAATTTTTGGTATATCAAGCAAATAATTCTCACACTGGATCATTGCCTCTCACTGTTTACTACAAATGTCAGCTACTATAGAAATAAAACCTAAATTTCTTCTAGAAAAAAAATAGGAATAATAATAAAAGTTATGCTGTTATCTCACTGAGAGTTGTTTCACACAAGAAGGAAAAAATATCTGAGTTACTTCACCTGAAAGTTAAACATGGAGTCCCTTGATCAACAAGTACTGGATTGTAAATGTATTACCTGAAATTTTACTCAGTCAAAAGGATGAGAAAAGTAAAATAAGAAAGTGTTAAGTGTATTCACATTTGCTACGAGGCTTCAGATATGGGAACTGCATGGCAGTTACAAAGTCAAAGCTAACGGTAGGGTCACTACTTTTGGAAATGCAATTATTCTCACTGTATAGTTTATTATTAAGCAGGATAAACTATGCCTGCCATGTGTAATCACTAGTTGAAAATGATGAGGAAAACACAGGGATTTTATGGTATAAATTAACTATTGGATCTGCTACTGCCAGTTAAAGTTTTGCCACCCGTTTCAAACAGTGTAGCATCTGCCCTCACATCTTAATAGAAATGAAGTTTCACTAGTTTACCACGCCCATGTGGATGCTGATTCTTTCCAAGGCCTTTTATTGGATAGAGATTTTATTTCAGATAAGCAATTCATCTGTTTTAATTTTGACCTACTGGTAAGCAAAGTGGGACCACTCCACCTTTTCACAACCACTGTTCTTAAACAGATGGTCATCAAAGCACAGAAAACTGGGCTAGGAATGTTGTTGTCTTGATACCTTTCATCTTCCTCTGTGCCGCCAGGAAGGACTGCCTATGCCTGTTTCTGAAAATTTCCAACAGAAGAAATTCCACAACAGCCCGAATTGTCTTTCTCTGGTGTTTTATTTACCTTAGAAGGTCATTGCTAATATCTAGTAAGAATTTTGTTTGGTTCCATTTAACAAATTATTTCCCATACCCTCCCATTTTTCACCATGGAGAATAAATTACTTTCTTTTCCAAGAACCTCTTGTGTTCTTACAGCGTCTTGCCATGTTGTCCCTTGGAGACCTCTTTTTCTGGCCAAGCACCCCAATATCTTCTTTATTTCCTGACAAGTCACATTTCCTCACTGTTATCACTGTCACTGCTTTTCCTTTGGACTTCACCAAATTCTCTGTAGCTGATTTGGGGTGCACTGCCCAAATCTGTGCTTGGAGGTGTAACTGAGCTCTTACCAAAGGCATGAGGAGCAGAAGTCACTCCATACTATTCCTGGGCTATCTTTTTTATTACGCCTTCATCACTTGTTATTAAGAAAAGCTCTTAATTTCAAAATGAACGTTTCTTCTGCCAGCTTCACAACAACTCTTAAATTCACTAGAACCTTTAACATGAAAACAGCATTAAATTAGAAGAAGTCACACTTAATTGGCTATCTTCACTTAGCCTAGACCCCACAATGACAGAACATTTCAGGGTTACTCCTGGAAATACATAAACACAGGCATGCACACACAGCCCAAGTACAATTAACAAAGATTTAATCTAATCTATATACAGATGTGGATGTAAAGTGATAAAAAATCTACAGACATAATATAAACACCCACACACTGAGTAGGTCTGTAACTGAGAGGTTTATCTAAGTGATTAAGAATAACACAACTTTTCCAGTGGCAAAAAGAGGGGGAAAAATTAGATAGCTAAATATAACCACCGCTAAAATCAGATTCCCTTCTTTTACAGTTCTAAGTCTAGATAAATATGTATGTGGAAGAAGCCTTTAACATGTCCCACTTCCTGTGCCTTCTGCATGTAAACAGATTCAACTGCTCTGAAGTCAGTCAAAACATGTATGTAATGTAAATACATTTGTGCACATGTGTGTGTAAACCCAGGATAAGTGTCAGTAGAATAAGGCACATTGTTGGCTAATGTCTTGTAGATAGTTGCAGTAATAGGAAAATCAGAAAACTAATATACTGTAGTTACCTGCTATGCAATAAATATATAATTATACTGTAATTACAGTACCTGATTATTGATGTACTGTAAAATAAACTGTTATCAAGTTTTTTACCGTTCCCTTCTATTTACAGTCATCTCTGATAAAGATTAAGCTTCCCCAAAAATGCATGATAAAGCTTCTTATCAGAGGTTTTAATGCCTCTAATAACTACTGTAATTCTGTGTGATTTAGTGCTTTGAATAATCCACCAGGATTTTTCTCTAGATCTTTAAAAGGATTGTAATGTGTACAGAGGTGTCGTAGTGATTAAATTTACAGGACACTTACCAAAACAGTGATAAGACAGGATGTTTAATTAACACATGTACACGTTGTTCAACTGTACTATCATGCAAAAATGGAAAGACCTGAATGAGACCCCTATTTTCCTTTCAAAATGTTAAAAAAAAATTAAACAAAGGATTATCCTCACTACACAATATAGGAGCAAACATTCTGAGGGCAACAGCAATCCAGGCAGCACCTGAGAGTGGTACCAGCCTAGTGTTGCATACTGGGGAGAGCCAAGGTCCTGGTAGCACTCGGATGCTCCAGAGAGAAAAGAAAAAGTCATATATAACAGCACATGGGAATTCACCACCTGAGTTTGGAGATGTCATTCCTTTCACTGGTGGGTAGTTCAAGGACACTGCAGTTCTCTTTAGCTATAATGCCTGAAAATATCAATGCTTTTAAGGCTCATTGACAAAAGTCATTGTAGAAAACCAGCTGAAGGTTACCTTATCAGATGTTTTTGAACTCCATGTCTCAGAAAGGCACACAGGCACTCTAGAAAATCCCTTTTCCCTCTGTCAGTAGATTTACTTAATGGCCAAGGCTATCCCTTATTTATATAACAGATAAGTAAATTTAACTAAAGCAAAGAAATGCCCCAGCAGACTAAACCCCAACAGAAAAGGGCAGCAGAGTCAACCATATAGTGAGAAGTGGAAGAGAACCTTTATATCTCTGAGGACTCTTTTCACTTTAACTTCTACTGACATTTTGTCCACAGTGATGCTAACAAAAAAAAAACAACAAACTGATAGAGAGATCTAAAGGTGTTATCATATATGATCAGAAGACAAAACAGAAAAGTCAAGAAGCTCATGCAACCCATATTCCCACTGGGGAAATAGCCTTTTTAATATTAGAATTGTTTGTACTTTGAAATGGAGATCCCAATATCTGCAAGTGCAGCTGAAGTGGAGTTCACTCCTGGATGGGCAAGTGCCAGGTAGTAACAGGGCATGAGAACAGACTTTGGCTCCATGAACGGAAACATAAACCTCTCATTTATAAAAATGTTTCTTAATGATCTCAAAGGTCTCCTGGTTTAGTATGAAAGATGAGTGCCGCTTTTCTTTAGAATGAATCCCACATATTTTGTATCACAGTCCTGGCACAGGGCTACAAAGATGAAATCATTCCTTGACCATCATTATGGCCACGCCTGCTCTGATCCGCAGTGCTATGTGGGGGCACACAAATACTGGAAGTGGTGTAACTGACTTATTACTGTGCTCTGCACAGGCTTTTATACCCCGGTTCTCAGCAAGACTAATTATTCTAAAAGAAGCATCACGCTACTGCAATTATCCTGCTCCCAAAACCTGAGTTACATCATTTAGGACACTGTGCTTCACTATTCTAGCACATCCATGCAGCTTTATTTTTTGCCACAAAGATTTTTACTGGGGGTAAAAAAATTAACAGGAACAAGCTCAGAGATCACAAACAAAGACAGGACACTTAAATACAACAGGGATATGAAGTAGGCACTGAGGGTGTCAAAAATCTGAGTCTGACTATTTATTTACCTGGCACGCAGGACTGCTTACCTGCATAATCCTTTCTCTGCAGCAAGTGAAGGTGAAGGAACTTCTTTCTTTCTTCGCTGGCAGTATTAACTGAACAGCATGGGATGGGAGACCATGGGAAGACTTTGTTTCTTACCTCCATCATCAATAAATTACTAAGCTAGCTTTCAGGACTCTCAAAGAGTGCTTGAAACCTATACTCCTTTGGTTGGCTACTTTCTGGATGGACCAGCATGCATGATGCCCTCTTGCACAAGGCTGCAGTCCTTCTACAGGGGAAGAGCTGACTTTTTGAATCAAATATACAAGTTTCTCCTGTATTACAATCTCCTCCTACTCTTCCCTTCCTAAGAAAGAATTTACAGTAGTAAACATTATTTAATGTCCCTAGCAAGGGAGACGTTGACAAATAAGAAAAAACAGTGTCTACTCAGTGACTCAGAAATTAGCAGACCAGCCTTAGTCATTTTCTCTTTGTGTCATTAATTAATCAGAAATTTTCCCAACATTTCCATATATGCTCGTTCTTTCCTTCTCTGCCCAGCAAAACTACAAGCTACTTCTCAACATAACAGTTAACTACATTTTTGTTATGTTTCAGCATTAGATTGAGAACAATTAGATTTGGAACAGAGAAAAAAGGCGAGGGGGAGAAAAAAATAGGAAAAAGAGAAAGAAAGAGAGAAAAAGAGAATAGGGAAAGGGGGAAGAAGAAAAGAAAGAGTCATTTCAGCCAAATGACTCAGAGATAGTCATCTTTAGGCCTCAGAAAACCAAATTATCTGGGACATCTTCAGAAACTCTGATGATCCAGCCATCTGCATCGAGGGTGGTCTTATTCTTGGGTTAAATGATCTGGTTTAACTCCCCTTGAGTATTAAGCCATTCACCATCTTGAAATTCATAATTTCAATAGTCCAATATTTATGTAAGCATGTCCAGCTTGCTTTCCCTTACAGAAACTTTCCTTACCTTACTAATCCTCTCTCTGGTCTTTGCCTTGTTACAGAGACAGAAGTCACAGAAGGCAACTGAACGTATTTCACAAGGAAATGTAGGCCATATCCTTCATTATTATTAAAACAAAAATATGCTTGTTTTGAACTAACTACGTGTATTTAAAGAATTACCAGCAGAACATAAAATTAAGTGGAGAGGTCTATTTGAGGTCTGGGTGTTCCAGCTATTTTTCTGAAGCTGCACTAGATTTCAGCAGGAGCATTGCACATTAAACAGCGAAAGGAAACGACCCCCAGACCAGAGCCAATCCAGAGCTGTGCACAAAGGAAACGATGTTCAACCTATGGAAGGCATATTCAAGCTGAATTGCATATGTTAAATTAAAGACATCTGCACTTTGGCAGAATTTGGACAATGACTCACTTTAATTATGTAAAAATTTCAAATGGGGCAAACTCCACTGTAGTGACTCACATTAGTGCTACCACATGATCTTCTGATAACTACATCAGTATATAACTCATGTCTCTGCTGCAGAGTTTCTACAGAGAGAATGACATATTATCTGACTAGCATTAAAAGGACTCCATGTTCCCAGCAATGACTGGTACATTAAGTAATGCTTCAGAAAGTAGCATATAGCACACTGTAGCACATAGTACACTGAGCTTTTTTCCCTTTGACACAAAACTACAGTTCCTCTAATGACAATAATTCACTGTCATTCAGAAATCAATTTTCTGTTTGTGTTTTATTTCTTTAAATTTATAGAGTAGTGGGGAAAGATTCCAGAAGTAGAAACTTACATCATTTCCTTTTCCCTAAGAAGAATTATGCTGCTGCAGACCTCCTAGGCTTCCAACCAAAGACACTCCCACCCTGTCCTTAAGAGAATGGCAAATACATCCTTAATACCTTAAAGCACAAATCCTTCTGCACATGTCTGCCTCTAAGGGTACCAGGCAATTTCTTGTGTTTTGCTCCACAGACATTCTTGTACTTTCCCCTGCTACCTCCTGCATTTTCCAGGTTGGTTTGGTTTGCTGAGTTCTGATGTGGACTATCAGAATGAACTCATTATGCACCTTACGTCAGACTGATGACCTTGAAATGTCCGCTCTGAATAAAAGCTATGCTGCATTATTTTCCTCAGATTTTTAAAAGTAGCAAAACATTATATTACTCACCTCAACCAAGAAAAGGGGAGAGTGTTTTGCTGATCTGAATCAGGTCCCTTTTCTGAGCTCTGAGAGTTGCTGTTTGTACCCTGAAGTACCACTGCATTATACTCCTATTAAACATTTGCAAAAGGGATGTCCACTGCAAGGGTTTCTAAATACCATTTTCAGGCTTACTGAATAAGCTAACAGGACCCTTAAGTAACAAAGGGATATACAAAAGGCATTTTCACTACAAAAGGGATGTATTAATGTGACAAATACAGCCTTTGTTAATGCCAGATGCTGACTATAGGTGTGAATGAGGCATATGATGAATGGGATGATGAGGAGAAAGCAATCTTAATTGTGCAATTAGTTATGTTATGTTTGTGCAATGTTTTGCATAACAATTATAGGCCACTGGGAGACTAGTGGTCCAAAATTACAATCTTCCAAAGGAGTTCAAACAGCTAGAAAAGCCACTGTACCTTTTGAGAAACTCCTTTAGAAGGCTAATGAAAAATGTAAATGATGTCAAGTGGCCTTTACATGGCTTAAGTGTGCTGCTGGGCTTGGATGTGCAAGTGCAGTGTGTTTTCCCCAGCTGAGAGCTGTAAGAAGCAGCAAGTGCAGAGGATGCCCCAAGGGAATGCCCCAAGCCAGAGCAGTGCTAAAAGGGATGGGAGAGAAGTCTGGCCTCCAAGTGACAGAGCTGGTAGGAAATGGTTGAAGGTGTTGGGACCACTGTGTGTGTAATGGGCTGGATCAAAAAACAATGAGCAAGAGGAGAGGATTCACAGTATGTTCCTGCTCCTTCCCAGCATCTACTAAAGAGGGGGGAAAAGTATCTTGATTATTCTACAGCCTCTCATTCCACCTTTCATTTTTTTTTACTTTCAAAGCAGAATTTAACTTTTTTTTCCTACGAGTTCACAGAAAAGTTATATTTAAAAATGGAATGCAGATTAAAGCTCACTGCTACAACTGTTCCTGAGGGTAGAGGTAAACTGCCCAGAATGTGATAACAACATGGGTGTTGAGTGATGATCTGCTCATAATCGACACATCCGAGCACACAAGAGTTCATTTCATCCTTGATCTCACCCCAGGGATCCACACCAGTCACAGCTGATGCTGAGAGGTACAAGACATACTGCCCCATTGGCTCCATGATTATTCATTGGTTAGCACTGCTGGGGAGCAGATGAGATGCCCTCACATGCCACTCAGGGGTGTTAAACTGACACACATCGTAACTTCCCCAGGTCCTCCTCCCAGAGAATAAAGAACATGCTATCCACCAAGACAAAACTTGCCACCAGCATTTGAATAGTACACTAATGAACATGAAAAAGAAAAAAAACCTCAAAAACCAGAAAAGTCAAGGTAACACTTGTTCCTAAACCTTTATTTATACACGGATACCTTTAAGTCAGACTCTCCATTGTCTTTTGAATGTGACATTAGGACAGCCTCGGAATTCAGTTTTTAAATAGTCTGCTCATCCCTTACTCAAATAAACAGTAAGCATATAGTTCTGCTAAGTCAAGCTGTTTAGCAAAAACATTTACTTCTGCACAGAAACTCAGCCCCCATGGTGCAGAAGAGCACAGCAGCATGCTGTGACCCAGCTCTCAGCCAAGGGGATGAAGAAGACATCAGAACCAAAGAACAGGGCAGAGAACATTTATGCTGTACCCCAGAAAAAGGGTCCACCCAGTTTATTGGCTTTAATGTTTTGACTGGAAGTGGGAATAGTTTTTTAAATGCTATTTCATCCAGTGACATAAGAAAAAGGGTATCACAACTTTGCACCCTGGATGCTGTTTGTAGAGCAGCCTTAAGTCACAGCTGGACTCCTACAAATTATTTACAATTGCAGACTGATATTGAATATACAACTTGTGGCAGAATCACAGAGTGCAGGATTGTATGTACACAGACCTAAGCCTCATGTTCAGTCACATCTCTTCCAACAGACAGCAAGCATCTCTACAGTCAATATCCAAGGCTCAAACACTGCTTGGAAATTCATTAGCAAGCACAGCAAACAGCAGTCCTGAAAATTTCCATTCAGTGCAATGAGACATATTCCACTATATTATGCATTCAAAGAGGGAAGGGCAATACTCTTCCAAATCTAGCTTCTCATGAACCTGAATCCAATCACACATTCCCTTTAAACAGCCATCTCTCTTGGTGCTGCTCTACAAAATCTACATCATATCACCACCACCTCAAAGGTCGGCTGCAATATTTCAATAAATAGCGAAACCATGGTTTCCCTAAAACACTTGCATTCTTCTTGCTTCAGTCATTTTGGCTCTCTTCTATTGGTCTTGCTTAGCTCACTTTCATATGAATGTCAGATTTTGCATTTGCTGTGTGCTGTCATCCAGACTCCCGCTGTAAAACAGTTTGGTTTTCCCCCAGTTGGTGCATCAGATTAGCATTCCCCCTGTCCCCCCTTCAGAAGAGAATGTAATTAAAGATCATGGGAAAATAACACACACACTAGTCATAAAGGAAGAGAATTTCAGGTTTGGTTCTGCTTTCCAATTTTACATGCTCCACTTCACTTCCCTATATAAAGAGAGATGGCTTTGGTCACTGGATATCTATTAACTCACTGTACATCAGATCCTGTGAAAAAGAGATGACAGCAAGATCCACAGCAGATTATGAGAAAGGGCCTATGCCTCACAGAATAACACCCAATTCACCCAAAATGAAGCCTTTTGACCAAACAGTTCCCTCTCTGCTTACTGTGAAATGGCTATGAAACATATGCCAGAACTGTCTCTATGTTCATAGTGTACAGGAAAACATTTCATGATCTAAGTGAATGTTTTCATCTGAGAAGCCTGCCAGGATGATCACTTTGATAGCCCTGAAGGCAATGAACCACCTGGGTCAGCAGAGGCCAGTGCTGGAGGTGCAGTGGCATAGCTGGTTTAAAGCAGAGATTGTTTTGTACATCCCCATCTCACTTCCACCTTGGGTTTTCTGGTGGTAGAATTGAAGCAACTAAGATCTTATTGCCTTTGGCTGCAGGACCAAATATCACCAGAAGAGAAATTAACTGTGTCTTAATTAAAAAAAAAATCAAAAAACTGAAAACAAACAAAAAACAGCACAAAACCCCAACAAACAAACAAAAAACCCCACAAACCAGAAAACTCCAACCCGTTAAATTCCCTCTATAACAGAGAAAAAATATCATCAAATTACCGTTTATCACCACAGGAGTAAGCAAGAGGCAACAGTTAATAGTCAGTGTCTCCTGAGAGGTTCTGGAAAGGAAAAAAATCCAGGTGATCTGCCACTTGGAAGGTAGGTGGTGGTGGGGTGGCAACCCAGGATCTATATCCCAAGTTCTACCACAGCTAAGTCATATCCCAGTTTGTCTTCTCTTCCATAAGGAGAGAAGGTAACTGAGGTCACTGAGAAAGATGAGGTTCATGCCACATCATTTGACACAGTATGATACAGACAGAATTTATGACTTGCCCAACGTATACAACACTGTCAGGGGTGGATTTCTAGGAAATAAACTTCAATATCATCATGCTTACTTAACCTCAAAATTCCTCTCTCTTCCTCAGATAGAGAAGAGAGGAGATGTTTACTTTTACTAACGTTCTACTGTAATTATTTTTATGGCAATTCTCCTCCATTAGTTAAAGGATCATAACGGAATAAATAGAAAAATGAGCTCCAGCCTGAGTATTCTGCATTGCAATCTAAATTAAACTAGTATTACAAATTCATTTACATATCTCAGTTGAGCTGTGCAGTTTCAAAAGTTACTAGCTGAACGTAAACATATCTCCTGATGCTACATTACCCACTATATGCACTAAAATATATTCTAATGTAATACAATAAAACTGAAAAACCAATAAATGTTCCTATTTATTGAGAAATTGGACAAAAAATAGCTTATTGTCAGTTTTTAAAGACTGAAAATCAATAGATGATGAAAGGTTGTATTTTTTGTTACCATTAGACTGTTGACTCTAGCAATAAGTGAGATATGGATTACAACTGGGGGAATAAAGAACTGGTGAGATATACAATTTGGAGCTTCTGGGGTTTTTTAGAAACTTAATTCCCAGTATTTGTGCAGCAGTGGCCATCTCGGCACTGCTGTTAATGGGCCCTGAGCACACAGCTCCTCCATTTTGTTGACAAACCCAGCTTTAAGTATTTTCCTGTCTTTAAGAGCATTTCTAAATTACAGGGACTCTTAATCAGACTTGCATCTGCTAAGGATCACAAGTAAAAGAGATCCAGCTTTAACATATATTCACATCCTGCAAATAAAAAAAAAATAATCCTCAGACAAAAAATGGAACTCCAGCTGTTGCAGTCCCAGCTCTCAGGTGCCTGGGCTGAGCCCCCCAGGAGAGCTACCAAGGGCATTCCCCAGGTCTAGACCCACATCACCACCACCACCATACCAATGACCACAACCACCACCCAACCCCAGCCTGAAATCAAGCCAAATGGGAGTGTTAAGTTTGCAAAAACCTTTAGCTCCTATGCGTTCCTGAGTCTGCTGTCCTTCCTCACACAGGAAAGGTTTTCCACATCAGGGCCTTGAGCATAGAGGTCCCATTCCAGTCTGCCATCTACACATGTCTGAGTTTTACCCTAAATACATGAGTAGAGAGTGGTCTGGAAAGCACAGATTTTTAGCACCTGTTTTCCCAAAGAATTTATGCATGGAGTCAGTTTAAAACCTGAATTTCTATATTCATTAAACAGAAAGCACACAATTATGCAGACGCTGGGAAGGCATTCTTGTCTCACAGTGAAAACACAGTAAAAGGAATAGGCAGTGTAAAATAGTAAAAAAAATGCAGTGTTAAAAAACACTGAGCTAAACATAAACACTGCATCCAGAGCCTTTAAATAGTGATGTGTGCCAACATTTTTCCAAGTGAACCGGTAGGTATGACCATAACTTATAAACCCAAGTATAGATGTTCTACGCTGACTATATTTCTGAAATCTGGAACAGAGTCTGAAAGGATGCCAATTACAATAGGGAGTTAGGGCTGCTTTTAGGATTTATATTCTCTTTGTATGTTTCATAACCATACAGCAACTCAAATCTTGCTAGGTGGGGGTAACGCAGAAAATGCCTATGCTGCCTTCAAATACACAAATGTTCTCTGGGAAAGTGAACAGTGACCTCTGGGCCTGGATGTGGTGAAGAACTAGTAAAGCCAGCTGACCTGCCTCTGCAGCACTTGCTTTTACAAATTAAGAGAAGTTAGCAGTCAAAAGTCTACAGAAAAAAATTTCCCAAGACCTTGAAGGAGTCGACAGTGTGTAGAAATGACCATCCTACTGCTGGCCCTGTCCCGTGTTTCCATGGCATAGAACTTTTGCTTCAAACTCAGGACAGCACAGAGATCACTGACTTTTATATCATGGTTTCCTTCTGTTTTCCCAGGTAGGAAACCACTTCTAAAATGGGGGCTGTTACCACGTATGCATAACAACATAGCAAAAAAAGATTCATGTTGCTCCTGTAAGCTTTTGCTTAAGTATACCACGGAAAATAACTTTGATGGAATAATTTGCCCAGAGCACTGCTTGTCTGGAAAATTTCTATAATTTAACTGCAGTTCTGTAAATAATTTGGTGATAGACAGGCCATCAGCATAATTTGGTGCTAGACCCATGCAATGTTAAGGAAATGGCCAGCAGGCCAAAATTAAATCAACTGGGACCTAGTATGTCCAATGCACATTAAAAACCACTCCAAATCTATTATTTGTTAGAATATGCTTATTCAGTTTAAAGGAAGACACTGATTTTTTCTTTGGGGATTAACACAAAGAAATGTCATGCTTCCTCTCAGCAAGGAAAAGATCGCCCACATAGGGTTAATCCTGCAGATCTCCATGAAGATGTACAATATTTTAGCATGATAACACCCCAAACTATTGCCATGGCATGATTATATAGCATATTATTTTGTACTGCTTCTGGACTTACCAGTAACTTTCACCAAAGTGTCTCAGTTCTCCTGTGCTGTTAACCTGCAAAATAACAAAAGCCATTGCCCTGACTTTTTAGTCAAGCCATAACCAAGTCTGCAAGATAAGAGGTACAAAATTGTATGCATGGTACATTGCACCTTTAATCATCTACCTACCTGATATACTCAAGCAAGTAGTTAGACATCTAAATGGTCCAACTAGGGGTTTAAAATAAATGAGTTTTGTAGTACATTACTGTGTCCACATTATTTAAAAACTGGCATCCACATCCTCTCTCAATCAAAGTATCATTTCAGCTACAGTCAGATCAGAAACTCAAAGTAAGTAGCAGAGCCAGTAACAGGCCTAAGATTTGGCATTTCAGCTGAGAAGAGTGGACAGCAAATTACTGCGGTATGCTTCCAATTCATGTTTCATGTTTGGACAAACATTTTTCCATCAGAAATGTCCAGGACCAGCATTGCCTTCCTGCATCATCAGACTGTAAAACAAGACACATTCTGGAAAACCTCTATGATTTTTACCAGTTGAGAAGGAAATAGCAGCGAAAATAGTATACAAAAAAAGGTAACAAAGCCATCTCTCTTAGCTCTACTGAAAAAGGCCTCAAGAAGCAGATATAATTCCTTTTAACTGAAAAATAGAGAAGGAGGTGAAGCGTTTGGGTTAAAAGCCAGCAAAAAGTAGTACAAAAAAGCCCACCAGGTATTGTTGCAAGAACCTCTAGATAAGCATCTTAAATCAGGGTAAATTACACACCTCATGCTGGTGACTCGGTCATGGGAAATTATGAAGCTACGTGATGTCTCATTTGTTGTGCTGAAAACAAATGTAAATAAATTACTGAGAGAATCTCATTTACATTTAGAAATTCATCCCGATGCATGACGTGACTGTTGATGTTTTTTTAAATGACACTTTGAGAAGAAGTGCCACTATTAAAAACAGATCATAGCCACCTCAGCGAGAGCCTGTACATATGTGTGTGCGGATGTGTGTGAGTGTGTAAAGGCAGATGTTCCAGAGAGATCTTTTGGATCACTGGAAAAAAGACTTTCTTTCACTGTTACAGAACCAAAATGGTGGTGTCGGAAGACAAAATATGTATTCTTCTGTGCATTTTCCCCCTCCAGAAAGTGAAGCAGAAAGACAATATTATGGATTGGGTGCTGCCACTACAACAGAAAGTGCAAACACTAAAATCATAGGAACAGAAGATAGTGTGGCACGTCTCTCCATCATCAAGTGTAATAAAACTTCCCCTTAAATACACACAAAAAAAGCCTTTTGCCAGGCTTTTATCTCCCCCCATCCAGGTCTCACATTTTAAGCTGTCACTGATACAATTGAGAAGGATATCCAGGAAGCCATAAGATGGAGAACAAGTTGAACTGCTGTTAGCTAAGCATACATTCAGGCAAATATCCAAATGCTTTAGGAGCTGTCATTCTCCATCCCGCGTGGGAAGGCAGCAAAGAGACGGACTTGCTCGTATCATGATTGCTCTTATTATTACAGCAGTGAAAACACTGCATACTAATGGATATGTTTTCAGAAAAAAAGACTGTTAGATGGCTTTTTAGACTCTATGCCTAGCTGTCTGGACTTCAGTATCTGATACATCCTATCTCTCTCTTTACTTCCAAAGCAGAACTCTAAAAAAAAGTTTGTAACATGAGGGCAAAATAAAACATATTTCCAAATGGGGACACAACAGTGTTCTACAACCCCACATACGGTAGCATATTTACATAAGCCTGCATAGGTCAGAGAGTTTATTTGTTAAGGGACAAATAAGCAGGCCATGAAATAATTATTTTTCATTGTGCCCTGCCAAACCTACCCAGCCAAAGGCTAAATTGAGCTGCTATTGTGATTATTTGAACTGTGGAGCCAAAAGTCTTCACTGCAAAGCATCCCAGCTGTCCTAAATTTTATTCTGATGGCTAGTTTTCACACTAGCTTGAAACTTGCCAAAAATGCTCCACAAAATAGGCAGGCGGAAGGGTTGCTTTATCCAGACCTACATCAATTACTGATTTAGAGCTGTTCTGAGAACTTGATTATTAACAAATCACTTCCCAAAATTGTTATGACAAGATTCACATATGCAAATGGCAAGCTGCTCATATGTACACAGCTAGCAAAAGAAATTAATACAAAGGTTCCCAGATTTATTTATGGTTATTTCCTATTCTGCTTTACTGCAAATTAGCCACTAAAATATTAAAAGAAAGGGGAGAGATCCAGCTGCAGCATCACAGCTTTGACATACGGTGACTTGGAAACACCCAGGCTGTTACTGCTCCACATGCTTCTGCCTTCACCCACCTCCCTGGAGAAAAGGATCTACTAGTGCCTTCTGGCATCAGAGGAAGCAAAACTACCATGGTAGTTCTCAAGCTGCAGATTTGGTCAGCACACCAAGAAGGAGGAAGGATTACCATCAGAACAGCTCAGATGATGGGTTTGGAAGGATATTTCATACTTTAAATGAAGTTGACAGTGGAGGAGGGGGAACAACAAATATAATTTTTTTTAAAACCTCATGCTTCAAAGCTTAAATTAATCCCTAATAATTAAAGATCAGGATGAGAATGTGTAGAGAGAAGATTATGCTATGTCTGCCCATTGTGAGGCTCTTACAACTTTCCTTGAGGCGCCTGGGGTTGGTCATTGCCAGAGAAAGAGCAGAAGTCTAGAAGAATCCCTGGAATAATTAACTTTTTACTTTCTAAATTTCTGCTTAAATAAATGAGACACAAACAAAAGACAATGAGGCTAATTGTTTTGAAAGAAACTGACTTCTAAGTAAATGAAATACCCATCTCTTGGTATCAGACTGTGTGTACCACAACCCCAACCTGACAAGTGCACCTCATTGCAGGCTGCCCTCCTTCTCCACACCTCCTCCTACTTTTTATCCTGTTTGTAATTTCACTGCGATATCCTCAGGGCAGCAACCACTTCACATTTACACATGAATTAGAACAACACCTCACACAATGGCATGCCAGTCCTGATTGGACCTGGACTGCTCCTGGGAATGCTGCTGGGAATGGTACTATAAAAAGCACTCATAAATGTATAGAGTACAGCACAGTAACACACACACACACCCCCACACCCACACACCCCTACCCTTTAACACAGGAGTGATGTTAACTCTTTGTTTTCATCATAAAACTGCAGATAGTTTCATCCCTTTCTGAGCCTGAAGGTGGTTGCAAGATGTGCAGCTAAGACTCAGCACACCTTCACCAGCATCCTCTGTGACATGAGGCCTTTGCATGGATGTCTATGTTTGCTGCTTAATCAAATGACAGAAATGCTAAGAGATTGTGTTATAGATGTCAGAACTTGAGCTTGAAAGTTGCTTAGGATTTGCATGGAAGCTGACCCAACAATAAGCTGGGGACATTCAGGATGAGTAACCAAAGAAAGCCACATCAGTGTTAGTCATATCGCCCCTGTGCAACCATTACAGACCTAACCTGATTTGCCCAAATTCCCTTCTAATTTCCTTTCAATTTCCTTCCTTTCTTGGGAGAGGCTTTTGACTTTAGAAGTAGTATTTTAATATATTCTGGAATTTCAAATTTTGCACATAATGAACTAATTATTTTCAGGTACTTCATATAAGAACAACTCCAATACAAAATTTTAACTTACTCCGGTGTTCAGTCATGTTATTTTTAACTGAAAACATAACAAATAGAAAGATTTGAAAATCGTTATCAACATACTTTTATTTTTTTCTAAAAATTCTGACTAATCAATTACTTTGTGGGACTTTCTCCTGAAGGACTATGAGTGGCCAATGTGGTTCACAAAGACCAAAAGAAAAAGGAAAGGAGTGGATGCAGGTAACGTGGGAAATCAATAAGTAACTTGAATGCATGTATAAACTCTGGCACCTGAGCCCCTTTAAGGTCAGGCACCATGTTGGAGTCACTCATTCCAATAATTAATATCTAGAAAAATAGAAGAAATAGCCAAAATGTAAAACACATTAAAAATCTTAATTAGAATAGAATCACCATTTTGTTAGGCCCGTATTCTCTGTTGGTATGGCATGAGGAACTTACCTTAAAAATCTACCATACAGACTCCAGCTGTTAGCAATTGCCAATACCTCTCAAAATAAAACAAAATAATGTAAAAATTACTTTTTGTTGACTAGCAGGTAACAGATCTCTTCTTCCTTTGACTAAAAGCTCTACTCAATCAAACTCTGGAAAATCCAAGATATAAATTCTTTTTCTCAGTCTCTTGATGGGATGGCAGCATTATGGGGCCTTAATGTGCTTTTCCATATAACCTCATACTCAATGCAAGTTTTGTCCATGACATGAATGCAGAGAGTTTCTATCTCAAAGAAGTGTGACTCTCATTCCTGGACATTCTCAGTCTGAGACCTTCAGCTTCTCCATGAATTCCCTGCAAGTCATGACTTAACTCTTGTCCCTTTTGCCGGTGCTGCCCATGGGGCTTCAACCAAAGCAAACTCTACCCACTGTCACACTGCCACTATGGAGGAAAAATCATTCAGGAATGATCTTTTTATTTCTACAAAGGCAGTAAGAGACCATGGTCTATATGGAACAGGCTACTGACAACCTTACACACACTCAGTCATAGTCAGATATGTGACAAAGTCCAGTGAAATCCTATTAGGGAATAATACAAATGACAGAGCTTAAAGAATACAGTTAGCTCCTAATTAAATAGCCCATAAATCTGTTCGGAACCTACAGAACTTCTCACCAGAACAGAAATCTCAGAATCTGTCACAGAGTTTCATTTTAACAGACCTGGTGTCCACTAAACTAACAACTCTGTTCCTTACTGAGGAGATAGTTCATCAACTTAAATACTATTAAAAGATGCTTATGCACTGAGCTTTCCTGAAATTGTGTAACATTTGCATGGTATAACACATACTCTTACTTGTTCACTGCAGTCTGATTCAAAGCGCTATAAATATGTTTGCCCTTTCTGCTAAGCCTGCCTAAGGGATTAGCAATCCCCCAAAAGTTCAGTTGAATATTAACTGCATTAACTTTGCAGACTGTAACATACTGTTACACTCAAACAGCCTACGGTGTGGTATGGATGACTTGCTTAATAAAAAATGTTTTCTTGCAAATCCCAATTGCTAGAAAAAAGAATTTGCTATATCAAAGGCAACAAATATAAGGGAGAACCTTACAGAGATGTCCAGAGAAATGTTTACCATTTTGTCTGTCAAACCAGATGGACTTCCCTTGGCAACACAGCACCAGCTCCACTCTATGTTAGAAATTAAGTCAGTTCACCATGAAAAAAAAATCCTGTGAAATACAGTAGCAAAGTATCATCTGCTGTAGTAACGTGAAGTTAAAAACTACAAAAGAGGTGCATTTGCTTACCTATTTTGTTAAGAAAGTAGTGCTTTGCATGCCAACTTCCATAAAAACTTCATGTGCTGAAAGACTTTCCAGCACAAACTTTTATAGCAGTGAAGCCAAAAAAAAAAAATAAAATAAAAGGGCAGAGGAAATATTTAAAAGTTGGAAGAGGGAGAGTTGATAGGAGTGTAAAGGAGAGACAACTTGACAGCTAGCAACAAAAGTCAAGAAAGAGCAGGTTCTTGAAACTCTAAAGCAACCAGCTTCCGGGAAGATGCAGGTGGTAACTGGCAGTATCTGATCAAAAGACGAAGAAAAGGAAAGAGAAAGGAAAACGAGAAAGACTGGGACTAGTTTGTTAAAGTTACAAGGTAAAAAGTATGCAATAGATGGTTAAAATACTTTTAAAGATTAAAAAAACTTCATTATAATTGCAGTAATAAAAAATTTAGGACCTGTCTGTTATGGGATGAAAATAGAAATTGCATAATACCTTTTCTTCTGCTTTTATAAAAGTACGTAGATGAAACAAACCTTCTCTGTGTTGCTGAGGGAACACGTAACAACAATCAACAGCTCCTTGATACCAAACGAAACCTCTCTCATTCAGCCTTCAAGGATCACGTCTGTAGCAATTTGTAAAAACACACTCTCCCATACAAGAGACTTGGGTGTAATCAGAAAATAAATTCAAATTTTAGAATTAGAAACCATATTTCTCTGTAATTCTGGACACTTAGTTGCTTCTGCCATTCACCATCACCACTATGTTGTCTAGAAATGAAGACCATGTAGGTAACTACACAAGAACTTAAACTGCAGAGAGCCTCAGACCACAGCATTAAACGGGAATTAAAGCCTTACAGGAAAAGAGAAATGTTTTACTCCCTGCAATCACCTCCCTCCCTAAAACACACACTGCACACCTGCTACCCACCAGCCAGATGGGACTGAATTCTCCTGAATCAGATCTTGGATTTTTAAGCTCAGCTTGAGTTCAATTGGATTTCAAGACATGAAAATAAATTATCACTCACATTCAAAAAATCACATCAGTGTCCAGGAACTCCTAGTTTCAGTGCTGCTTGCACAATTAGATTTGTATTAAAGTGGGATTATTGCCCCAAATGTACCAATAAAAATAAATAAATGCAGCATTGCAGCAACATTTATTTTAATTACATATGCTCACTTAATGCATGAAAACCAGAAACAAGCTGATTTTATATCATCATCATCATGTTAAGTGTGATTGGGAATTTAGCTAATCTGTGGTGACCAGCAGTGTTTTTAAAAAGGCCATAAAGGCAATTTAGCAGCCCAAACTCAGTTAAATATTGTAGAAACTGGCCCTTAATGCACAGGTATCATAAAATATTAACCATGTTAAGAAAAAAACTGGGAAGCATTATATTCCTAGAGCATTTGCTAAGCTTGCATAATGTAACATTCATCATCAATAAAGTTTCTTCAGTTAAAAGATCTCTAGCCTGTTCTTCAGAAGAAGGCCTTTTTTCCCCCCTCTCTCTTATTCCAACAGCACAGCTCCACCACATCCCCGTTTCTTGCACTTCAGTGGACTGCTCGCAACTGGCAAAGTCACATCTTTAATTGGGACTGGCCTCTGAACTAGTCTTTGCCCACCTTTTCCTTCAGTCCTGAAACCAATTTGAGACTTGCATGGGGTTAACAAGTCATCGATCATCAGCGCGACATTCTCTGCAGAGACCGCGGGCATCTGGAAGCTGCTGCTGGTGGTGTTCCGCCAGAGCCCTGTCTGGCAAGTGCCAAGACACAGAAATGCGAGTCCTGCTTGCTTGGCCAGCCTTGGACTGACCTTTAGTCGTAACAGGGAACAGGAGTTTTGTTAGTGAACACAGAGTTCTGGTCTACACATTTTTTAAATTGATTATTTTATTGATGTAAAGTGCCCAGGTGCCCTCACAACAGTCACTAATATAGATTTTGAAAATAAAATTAATTAAGGGCCAGTCTGGACCACCTTTACTGTCATCATGTAGTACCCTTTTCTACAAGTAACAATGCTATCAAGCGAGCACACGCATAGTGTTTGTAGAGTATTTCATTACATCTCAAAACACCTGACCATGGAGGTCAAGATCACTGTCACCTATCTACATGTACAACCACACACACACACTCACTTTCCTCTCCTACCTTCCAAAAGGGGAACCGAAGCACGGCAAACTTAACCAGCAAAAGTCTGTGTCAGAGGGCCAGCAGTGCCGCTCTGGGCTCCGTCCCTCCGGAGCGCGGCGGGAGCATGGCACAGTGTGAGTCCGAGCGGGAGCTAATCTGAATTACACTCATCCAGCCCTCGAAATGGTTCCTCATTAGCTGCGGGTTAATGGAGTCCCAATGAGTAGTGTTATTTTCATCCCTTGCCTACTGAACACAAAATTCATTTGCAAATATCCTGTAAAATACTGCAAAGCAAGCCAAAGAGATATGACAACATAAGAGGCATACTATTTATGGAATGCACTTACCGTCATTTAGAAAAGGAAGCTGACATGAGCAACAGCCTAAATTTAGCAACACATTTAGTTTTTATTCACCAGTCACAATGACAACATTTTAGAAGGCTACTGCACACCTTGTGCACTGAAAGGTTTCACTGAAATCAAGACAGACTTTCATCTGAAAGGAATTCGGGATCAGCTCCTTAATGAATACAACACTGAGTTAAATTAAGGCAATCATCATCTTGACTTTCTATTCCAAGTAGATATAAAATTACATTGATTGCAGGAAATGGTGGCATTCAAACAATATTGCAATGGCCAAAGCCTGAAAGCTAAATTCATTGTCGAGCTAAACTAGGCTTTCAGAGGGCACCATTTGATTTGAGGGGGAAAAAGCATCTATAAACCACATATTTTCAATTAATAGTTTAAAAGGCACAGAGTAAGAAAGGAAAAAAACACAGGTCAATATGCCACATGCCACTCAAAAAAGCAGAGTCTTTGCATGTAGATACTGTGCATATTCATATACATGTATATACATAGGTGGGTGCATGCATGTTTTTTTTAGGCAGGCTGTGCTACAAAGGCTAAAATTGAGATCTAGAAAGACACAATGTATTTCAGAACAGCCTGGGAATGCTTTTTTATCCACATTATCTTTAATTCAAAAGTAATTTCAAATCAACAGCACACAAAGTTAAACCTAGTTCTCTTGAAAATTCAGAAAAAGAATTAATTCGAACCCTTACCTTTGGCACCTTAAAGACTTTTGGCCATGACTTACCTGTATAAATAGAAAGAACTAATTTACTACAGAAATGCCCATGGGCAAACATGTTCTGGCTAATGAAGTGTTCAGCTTTTGCATGATTAACCAGCTGGTGGGGGTGGTGTAAAAATCACAGGGCATAAAATAATAAGAAAAATTGATTAGCAGCTCTCTTTTAAAGCACTCTATGAAAAAATTCCTTATTTTTGCTCATCAGTTTGAAAAGTGACTGTACAGAAAGATAGACATGAATGACTTACCAAGGAGCCAGGCAGAGACTGTACCAGGCACTCACTCCTCCAAGACCTGTATCGCAGAGAGGTTCAAGTGAAAAGCAAGATACCAACCAGCACCATGGCTGGATTACTTACACAACAGGCCCTGCCACTAGTCATAAAGGTAATTTTCTACTGTATTGCAGAAGACATTATATAAAGTTAAAACTATGACTATGCTTTGAGTCAGTTCAGTTTCTTCCCCAGTGCTCTACAATTGAACACCTGAGCTGGCTACAGCTACACCCATGAGCTAGTTTAAGAAGTGCCTCCATGTGAGCCCAGGATTTGTATGCTACCTGGAAATAGTGAATATATTTAAGTGATGCTACATAAAAAAAGATGGGGTTTTCACTCACTAGGGACAAAATCCTCTTGCCCTTCCCATCCTGTACAAGGGGTTCCTTATGAGCTCACATGCACTGCCCTCAAAATAGGACCTAATTAGTGTACAAATATTTGGCAGGCAGGTCATGGAAATAAATTTATCACTAATTCTCCCCTAAACCAATGCAGGTTATCCTAAAGCAGTTTCACGTCAAACACATTTGCTCTAGGTCCCTTCTGCTGGAGTTCAACTGGCACATAGCAGTTTCTTTAAGAAGGAAAATTACATATTTTTATGGCATGGAATTACTTCAGAAATGTGAAAGAACTGCTCATATAAAACACATGCACCACTAATAAACAGAAATGCAAAAATTTAAGTTACAGACAACTTGCAATAGGCCATAGTAATAATCACAGTCCTTCTTCACTGTCATTACTTCTCTGGAAAATGCATGATTTACACTTATTTATGGACTTTTGAAGACTGGTTTATAGCTATGTATCATGGGAGACACATACAAAGGATCTGCATCTCAGGAATTTGCAATGTGTCCCAGCCCTAGGGATGCAACAAAAACTTCAATGCTGGGACTTCATGGGCTGGGAACCTACATTAACTCCCTTTGGCAATATACAAGGTGTCACCTTACATCCCTAGGTGATTTCTAACCACAACCAGATACTCCCTCACAGAGCTTCCTCCCTCGTGGTATGTCATGGTATGTGATGTACCTTCATATGCCCAGTTACCTGGATATGAATTCAATTCTCAAATCACATTGGTATACTGTGCATGCTGTGGCTCAAACTATTCAATCATACCATGGGATACTTTGTGAGGAGTAACAATTCTACCTGAACTGAGTTATTTATTATGAGAAGAACCAAAGCAGAACTCTGAAGTCCTTTTTTTTCATGACTCCTGTATTTATCTGATTTACCACTTTCTGAGGAAGACAGTATCCCCTGTTTCAATGCACCAAAAGAAAGATTTTTCGATGTTATTTCCCTATGGGATTCAAGCAGATTATTCTGAGAACAGATTGCTTCATGTGTACACTTAGACTCTACTTTACCCAAAGATTCATACCAAAGAACTGGTCAGGCTTATGCATGTTAGGTAAGTCTACAAATGTTCCACAGAGGTCTTTCTTTCTTATCATGTATGTCTGAGAAAGCTTGTTGCTGACTTCACAGTCAGTCCAAGACTTCTGACATCAAAGTGATTTTTGCCTATTTTCAAGCACTGCTGAATAGCTGGATATTTCTACACTTGCTTTTGAGCCTCCTCTAACATCTTGGAAACTGATCTACACATTAACACTTAGGAAAGTGGGCATAGAGCTGACACAAGCAAACAGAAATAGAGGTAAACTGAAAACCCTGGCATGAAGCAACATTTCTCTTAGTACATCAGTTGAGAAAGTGCTATTTCCAGACAGAATTCACCATAAGAAGAGAAGTTTCTAGCTAAGCTAGAAGCGGTATTAAATTCCACTTAAGTCTAGTTTCTATTGAATCATGAGCCATTTCTAAAATGTCGTGTATTTCTAACTCTGATCAACTGGGACCCTGAGAACACCAGAGCTTGTAAGCTGTGTTTGAAGCTATTTTCAAAGATGGTAACAGCCTGATATGGCTACAACACAATTTAGTAATTGCAGCCATACTTGCTATGAAATTATGCTGTGGAATATCTAAGTAACATCATTTTGGCTAGCTTACTTGTTTAAAAAGTAAAATTAAAAGAAAAAAGAAACCTGTTTGCCACAGAAAGTGAATGACTGTTAAAACTGTATTTCCTTAAAGGAATTCAGAAATATAGATATGAGGCACAGCTGTTTTACAGATGGAAACCCCTAATTCTTCAGATGCGTACATTGTACTACAAAAGCCTTATGTAATTATCTGTTTGTTTACCCATAAGCAATTGCTTTGGAGGAGCCCCCCAGTGAGTATGTGCTCTGTGCTCTGCAGAGGGGTCAAGCACAAGATACAACCTGCAGACTACAGGTTTATCTTCAAAGAACAAGCACACACAAAGGTATTTAGGTGCCTAATTCCACTCATACCCACTCTCGGTGAAACTGATAGAGAGTAAGCACCTCTAAGGACACAATCCTTTGACACTAACATGGATTCCCCATCTAGATCCAGGTCTATGTTCCCTGGACATCAGAACAGCAGAAAATAAAAACCATTTGCTTTATGGCCTCCTCATCCTCTCCTATATTGGAGTTTTGATAAGGTTGATCATGGTTCCTGGTAGAGGACATTAACAGCCAAACAGGCTGGTCTAATTAACCAAAGTTTTTCACACTAATTAATAACAACATGAGCATTAAGCAATCAATAGGACACCTTAACACCACTACTGCTTAAGTCTGCTTTGAATACTTCTGGTTGTACCCTTGAAGCACATGTGGAGGGTTCTTCCTGACATCCTCCCACGCAGCATCAATTTTTAGCAATGATAATCATTCCCATTATGCTAGAAATTGATAAGCAACATTGTTAACCTATGTGATGCAGCTAAAAATCAGATGTAAAGTGAACATTGAGGAACTGAAGGGATTTTTTTTTTTTGAGTCAAGTATTTTGATTACCTCTAACATGATTATGTACTTGACCAATGAGTAACATAGTATGACATTCAGGCCACTGCAAACAAGTTGCACGCAGACTTGTGTAACACATACATCCCACTCGGGCACAAGGGGAGCCATGTTCCACTGTTTCACTGTACATTCAGCAACTTACTTCTAAATTCATATGAAAAAACAATGCCATCATTGATTCAGAAGCAATTTTAAACTCTTTCAGAATAACTTCTGAAGGACAGCTAGCAAGAAGGTAATATATTTGAAGCAAAAATGAAAACAGAAAACTTGTAAACTATCTTCTCCAATTAACAGACTCAATTGCCAAAACTAGTTCTTGGAATTTCTCCTTTGGGTGTCAGTTTAGAACTTGCTTCCAATGATCACTAAATAACAATCCTCCTGACTTTGAAATAATCCACTACTAGTCAATAGCACCCGTTTCCTGATTCGGCGCATGCAACCCCCTCACAAAAAAATCATACATTTGTACTCTTATTTTTAAAAATGCACTTTGTTCCAATGTGCCAAAACTAACTGTACAAACACAAAGAACTCAAATGCCCTCTCAACCCCTATTGGAAATGACAAGTGAGTCCTTCTAAAATTGCAGACACACACTGTCAAGTGCAGGTGTTTGTAAACAAGTTTGGAAATGTTGCTAATTATAAACCATATGAGTTAAAATTAGAAGTCCAATCCATTGGTTTAAAAAAAAAAAACAACTTCCAAAGTGTTAATCTAAATGAGAGCAACCAGTGATGTTTAATTTAGTTGCAAGAGTAGAATTCCTGCGCAGAGCAGCATACTGCTCTTCATCAGAATTTCCACTAGGAGTAACATTACATTTCTTAGAGGGAAAAAAAAAGATTTGATAAGAATTTTAATTTGCTGTCATACTATGATACTGTATATTTGAAAGTACAATCTAAAAATACCCTATTCACAGGTCTAACGTGTTTCATATAATTATAAAGAAGGAAAAAAAAGTGTTCCCAAATCTTCTGAATCTGTCTTGGCTGACAACATCAAAGTTCAGCTTTTATGGGGAGCTTCCCACGCTGACCTTCTGAGAACTCAAACCAAACTCTGCTTGGAAGAGCCTTATTCTTCTGGATGAAGTTCTCCTCAATAACCTCATCTACTAAGCTTGGCTTGCCTGGCACAAGCTGCTGAGGGATGAAACTTGGAAGGGCAATTCCGGAGCTCTGGCTGATGCAGATCTCAGGATGTCTCACACTTGCCTTCACTGCTCTGGTGTGGAGCCCAGAAGTGTAGCCCTAAGGAGTCAAATACTTTGACCAACGCCTCAGACAGAGGCTGCGTGGAGGCTAATCCTGTAGTACTTGTACACCATTTATAATGCACTGTGATGAGACAGTGCAGGTACAAAGATGGATGTTACCTCAGCAGCAAACAGAGCTTCTACCAGACTCAAGGGGACACGGAGCTGTTTTAAGAAGGGGAAAGAAAGGTTCATACTGGAATCTCATTATTTCTTAAACAAAACAGTATATTTAAGCATGTCAAAATAGCTCCACCTGATTACATGTGAGTAAAATTGTACAGAGGCTTGACTATGGCCTCACTTGAAGCAAGGGGTCACCTCCTGCTGCACTGTCCTGAAAAACCTGGAAAAGGAAATGGACTAAAAAGTGAGGACATGCCCCAGAAACAAGGTGGGCCTGGCCCTGCCCAGCAGAAATCCCTCTGCTCACTTTCCACCTGCAGAACAGGCAGGGGCTGTGAGGGGCAGGGAAACAACAGCTCTTTGGCCACTGCACAGACAGACTCCTACTCCTACTCCACTGGGGTGTCATATGACAGGAAAAACCCAAAACCATTCTCCTGAAAAACCAGGACAGAAAGTAAGTTGCCCATGTCCTATCACAGTCAGGGAGCTATTTCACATAATAACAACTGTTCAACCTTTCCTTTTTCTTCCCCTCCTTTTCTTTTTAGTATTTGCTCTGTAAAAATAATAGTGTGAAAATATTTTTTTTGAATTTGCTGCCTTCAACAAACAAGACTGTACCAGTTTAGTGCCTATCTTGTAGCTACCAAGCACAGTGCTCCATGAGGATGAGAATATAAATGTGCATTCAAAGCAGGAGTCTTGCAAGTGGCAATTCCTTTGCTTCAAGTCATGATACTGTAGATTCACAGATGGGCTGCAACACCTTCCATTAGACCAGGTTGCTCAAAGCCTCAACCAACCTGCCCTTGAACACTTACAGGGATGGGGCACACCCAACTTCTCTGGGCAACCTGTTCCAGAGTATCACCACTCTCACAATAAAGAATTTCTTCCTAATACCTCATCTAAATCTGCCCTCTTTCAGTTTAAAGCTGCTCCCCTTGTCCTATCTCTATACATCCAGTTAAAAAGTGTGTCCCCATCTTCCTCATAGGCCACCTTTAGATACTGGAAGGCCCTATAAAGTCTCCTCAGAGCCTTCTCTTCTCCAGGCTGAACAACCCTAACTCTCTCAGACTGTCTGCATAGGAGAGGTGCTCCAGCCTTCCATTTTCATGGCCGCCTCCGGATTCACTCCAACAGGTAGACATCCTTCCCATGCTGGGGACTCCAAAGCTGGACACATCACTCCAGCTGGGGTCTCACCAGATCAGACTCAAGGGCGAGAATCACCTCCCTCAACCTGCTGGCCATGCTGCTTTTGATGCAGCCCACCTGGCTTTCTGTGATGTAAGTGCACATTGCTGAGTTGTGTTGAGCTTCTCATCAACCAGCCTGGAACTTCTTATCACTTAAGCCAATCCTTTTTTTTTTTTTTATGACATAAATAAGAGATGGAGAAGCCACTTTGGTGAAGGGACCACAGCAAATGGGAGCAGAATGATGGCACACCTCACCTGCAGCTGGTGGCCTCTACCCCTCTTTTCCTAGGCTTGGGTCCCTCATCCTCCCCCTTCCTTGCTGGTGCTGTGAGAGCTCCCCCTCCTGCTCCAGTTTAACCAATGTTAGGACCTGGAAGTATGGCCTAAGTGAAGAGAGCAGATTCAAAGGCAGTCTTCAGTGAACTACATTTCCTGCTGGAAACTAGCACCAACATTAATTCCCTGAGGGGGGGGAATAGTATAATCTTCAAAAAAACCCTCAACCAAACAAAACCCTATGTAAATTTATTTCTTTACTAAACACAGATATATACTCACATGCCCAGGTTTCTATACATTCTATATATATATTATGTATATACATATATAACCACATGTATATGTACACATGCAAATACGGTATTGCAAATCTTTACTGCTACTATTCTCATTATTATTTTAATCCAAAGAAAATGTAAAAATTTTTAGTTTCTACAAGCCCATCTAACTTCTGAAGCATCTAAACTTCTGCATCTAAACTACCTGTACTGGGTTCAGCTAAAAAAACCACCATATTTTTCCTAAATGAATACATATTGGATCTGTGTTTGCAAGTCTAAAAAAGCCAGACTTTTCACTGGGTATATAAATATTTTAATTAACAGTAAGTATGTATTTAGGAGATTCTGCATCAAAATCTAGATCAGATAGGGCAATTAACCCATTACAGTTTTTCTAAGATATTAGATGAAAGAAAATACATTTAAGAAATGCTTAATCGGACTTAAATTAAGCATTTCAGTTCTAAAATAATCTCAGATAGTGATTTATTTCTCATATTTTCTGCATGCTTTAAATGAAAGCATGAAGAGCAGCGCAATTACATTTATCTTCTACCAAAAATAGCCGAAAAATACTATAGAAGAGTGCCTGCTGGGTTGGTTATAAAAGTAAAGTATAATCCATTAACTGCTAATTAGAAGCATCAGAAGCAGGCTTTGCTGCAATAAGAGCTGGCCCCTAAGTAGATGTTTCTATAACCATTTAAAGGCACAGGGTTTCTCCAGTTGCTGAGAATGGAGCTTGGATGGTTTCAGCATAAAGGCCATGTGAAAAGAGACTATGGCACTTGGCCATGTTACCCAGCTGTTTTCTAAATATGATGACAGGTGCCATTTTTTCCATTTGATCGTGGAACGTAATACATCTTCAAACAAATTTTCCTCAACTAGTCTGGTGCAGTCACATTTCAGAGATTCAAATATAAGAATGTTTGGTTTCATTCTTTGACAGACACATATTGCAGTCTCTTTGGCAAATATTTCATTATCTCAAGACTGATTTTTGGTTTATGTATTATTTTGCTTTTTACTGCTATTGTAGGAGGCAAAGAATAAGCACTTGGGCAAAGGATTTCTTTCTCAAGGAATTAAATAAAAAAGGGGGGAGAGCTGCTATTTATAATTAGACTTAATAAATTTGACTTACAATAAAGAAGGATTCTCTTCCTCTCTGTTCACTACTTCCTAACAGATGAGAAGTATTTCCATAATTTCTCCTACTCTTTATCTGACTAGCTACCTGGTCAAATTTAATTCCCTTCCAATGACTGAAGGCCAAACAGGTCTTTTGATCCATTTGCCTATGAAAAGGCCTTAATGGGTCAGGTAAAAAAAAAGGTGAAGGCAGAAGAAATGCCAATACTCCAGCTCCCTGCAGAAGTATCCAAGACACAGAAAGCAGCAATTATGGACATGAGCAACAAAGAGATGATGCCTTGAAATGGATGACAGGCTCCAAACCCCAGCCATGCTCAGCTTCCTCCAGGGCTTGAGTGGCCTGGAGCAGTGCATGTGGACAGGATACAAGTCAGGGTGCGTAACTTGAAAAAGCAGGAAAAAAACAAGGAGATAACTAACTTCCCCTGTTAAAAAAGGGACATAGTTAGCACAAGAGGAAATAGTTCAGGTCAATGTTTTGGGCTTTTCATCTACACAGTCTGACCAACTAGTAAATAAACAAAGAGAGTTTGTGTGGGGTAGGAAATGAAGACATTTAGGTTTTTCTCTCTGCCCTATATTCATTTACAAACACAGAAGGAACTTGTTTCTTTCTTTTAAAATGGGAAACAGGCATCAGTTAAGAAAAACTAAGATGGTAACAAATCAGTTTTGGAAGTCAAACATCCAAGAAACAATAAAACTAAGACTACAGTAGAATAATAAAATGAAGTTTAGTTTAAACCAATGCCTTAAATATTTGTTAACCCTGGCAACAGCTTTTACAAGGCAGATAAGCATATCTGTTTTCCTCCTCTGTGTAAGAAAACAACCGTAAAATGCCCCAAAGCCATGGAGGGAGTCAGTGTCAAAGACATGATTAGTAGTTCAGAAGTTATCTGATTCAGGTCACATGGTGTTCCAAAAAGCATACCTAAATATAGCATGCAAGAGATCCGCACAAAGAGCAATCCCATGATGGGAGCACACTAAACACTCCATAAAATTAATTAGGGTTATTTTGAGGCAAGCAAAGGAAAGCGAGAAGGGAAAAAAAATAAGCCCTTGCCCTGCCCAGTTCTGCAAGAGCAGATGTCCCTGGTATGGACAAGTCCCAGTCTGCAGCCCAGGCACTCAGGAAGATGCTTTGGTTCCTGGGGAAAACCCCACAGAGCAACAACAGGGAAGGTGGGTAGATAGCATGGTGTGGCTGTATTGAGGAATACAGCTTGCTGGGGAAGAGGATGACCCTGTCACTAAAGGGCTAAAGGGACCAGCAGGTACAATAGACAGGAAGCCAATAGTTGAGTCCTTCTGTTGCTATTAAGGGCATCCTTCTAAGTGAGAAATAAACACCTTTTTGGAAAGGGAAGGTCCATGTAAACGATACCCTTGGCACAGACCAAGACTCTGGGAAAAACTAATGCACCCCAAGGCAAAATGGAAAAAAAATTCCCTGTGCAAAGTTTCTGTCTCTGAAATTCTCCATTAGGATTGGTCCTTGATAGGAAGGAGGATTTTCTCATGAAACACAGCCTAAATAGCTATTTCTAACAGCTTTCCCTATGTTTAGGCATAAGGAGCAGCCTCATGGAAAAGCATACAAATGATCTTCAAAAGGAGGTGGGAGCAGGACAAAGGGAGGACTGTTCCTCAGGACTCTGGGGTTCCTTTTGGTTCTTCTTTGTTAAGTGGCCACGCTGTTTCCTGTGTTTCCTGAACATTGAATTACCATTTGGCTTCTGACCACCAATGACCTGCAAGCTGATTTCAGCAAGCTGTCGTGGTTCATAATTTCCCTATAAAACCTATTTTAAAAAACTAAAATACTCTACTGGTGAAGGCCACAGTGAAGCTTTTAGGACGACCACCAAGAACCATTTACTTTTGCATCACTTTTGTTTCTATGTACTGGGGGAAACAACATTCTGCACTCAAGCAGGAGAACAAGCAGAATGCATCAGTGTTGCCTTGAAAACCCAGGCAAAGCTGAAGCAGGGACTGCAGAGAGCAGGGGAGAGAGCAGGACAAAGCTGCGAAGAGGCAGTGTTGTGAGGAGCGCTGCTGTCCGCGGGCAGAGAGCAGGCTCTCAAGCCCAAACTGTGGAGCAGGTGCTCCAGAAGGCAGGTAACAAAACAGAGTGAGTGTGGGACACAAACTGCAAATTTCGGCTTGAACGCTTCAGGCCATTAGCAGGTGCTTCAGGCAGTCATCCAAATCAAAGTAAGAAAATGGAAAAAGCCAAATGCTGGTTAGAGAGGTTTGCTAACATGAAAATCCCAGCACGGACAGATAAAACGTTTCCCCTGCTGCGGGAGCAGGCTAGTAAGAAAGAAAGAAACAAACAAAAAGCATATGCAATTTTTGTAAAAAAGGCTGTGTTGGTGATTTTACTATCCTGTACTCAAGCCTCGAGATGCAAATGTTGGCTGGGATGCTGAGATCAGCAGTTAGATGTCCTCAGGTGGTTAGAGACAAGACAGAAAAGAGCTGGCATTTGGGGAAAATAGAGGGCCCATTAGATAACGCTTCACTTGAGCGTAAGAGGGTTTCCCCTGTGGGTATTGTCCCAAAGAAAGCTCCAGGCAAGTTTAGAATGGTTCATTACTTGTCACATCCAGAAGGTGAGTCAGTTAATGATTACACTGACTCCCTTTTGACTTCAGCTTCACGTGTTTCCAATCTAAGAACTGCACTCTCATCAAGTCAAATACCACTCACAACAAACAGAAACACAGAGGGGATCTGCATTTCAGATGCTCACAGCATAGCTATGGTTATTTTATTTGTCAGGATTTTGCTGGCTCTTTGCAAACCTTATTTTTGGTAGCTAATACACAGCGCTTGCAACCCGTGTTCTGGGGGTGTCGCTTTTCTATACTAAAGTACACTTCAGAGACCTGGAACTTGCTTTATTAGGATTAGTCTCCAAAGGACCCAATATTGGGGCCTTGAAGGTATCCTTTTAAAAGGTGATCTACTTCCTCAAGGGTTAATTCCCTGAGGTCTCCTCAACTTGCAACAACACTACTTAAGTTATGTTACATGAACATAGGAAATAGAACTGGCAGCTCCACACAGTTGTTGATGCAGGCTGTGTTGGCCAATGATAGTATATTTAAATCAGACGATCACTTGAACATTATTGGTAAAGTTCTCGCTGAAGGTTGCATCCCTTGCCAGAGGCTAGCAGGCTTGACAGAAGGAGAGAAACAAATTCCTTTCATCAGAGTAACATGAGTCAATATGTGGAAAGATACTTCCATCTGCTCTGTGTTTCTGGTGACATGACATTACCGTATAATTTGGTATACATTTATAACAGAATAGATAAAACAAGATGGCTTGGCTAGTACAGTTTACATTCCACATCTGTGGGGAGTCCTCTCAAGCCATTTGCAATGTACAGCACTATATGAGCAGCTAAGACTCACAATAGGAATGCTGGAGGAAAATACATGTTACTGTTTGTTTCAAAGAGTTAATGGCATAGACAGACAACCTGGCACTTGTAAAAAGATACAAATTCTATTTCTCAAAGTGCTCTCTGGAGACACACATTTGGTCAAGTACAGGAATAACCAAAGGAACCTGTTCCATCCCACAACTTCCAGACACAAACAACTTACTAAACGTGACATATCAGTAGAGTGGCCTGTGCATTTCTGCATTAATTTTGTGTCCCTGTACATTACCAGAGCCCTGGGACTTTCATGGTCTGTGGGCAGCAAATCAGCTGAGCCAAAAGCGAAGGTTCCACCTGACTAGGCCAGAGGGAGCTATATTAAGCTTGTCTCAGCTGGAGGTCATTCTGCATATTTTGAAGGCTACTTTCTTGGTAGTTGGTCAAGCAAACAGTGACCAGAAATTATGAACCTAATTTTTATAACACCCATAATACACAGAGCACTTCTGAAGTCCAAATCCCACATATCTGAAGATTTTAATTTCCAAAATGTGTGACCAAAGCCATTTCTTTTGGGGCTAAGCAGGCTCTTAGGTTTGTTAAGTAGTTGCTTCATGTCTCATTTCTAGTAGACTGCTGGTAGCCCTGAAGCCAAGAACTCATTTTCACAATTCCAAAACATTTTTTGATACTTCCTGACCACATGGCTTTGCAGTAGAAATTGGTTTCTGCCACCATCTGTTGTTATATAGTTCGGAAGGGCTAGCATTTTCCTACAAGAGGGAAAAAGTTTGGGAGGACACATGGCCAATCCCAATGGAATAGATATTCTTTTCCTTACTGTCACTTTATAGGGAAGGCTTGGCCTATTTCTCAGCAGCTGTGAAATTGTCATCAGCAAGATTCTTTACAAAGCTTGGTGGCATATGGAATATACTGCTCACTTAGTACTGTAAAAACAACCTTGCTGCATAACTGCGCTAGGCAAAGAAAGCAGGTGCTTAATAAAAAAAATTCCATCATGCATCAAGCCTCTGTAGACTTTGTAGAAACTCTAGACAAGGATATTTTGATTAAATAAATAATACTAAATAATACTTCAGAGAAGCTCCCAGGCTTCAGAGGTGAGGTAGTCCCTTAAAAACGAGCAGGTGAAATTACTGTGCCGCAGGATAACACCATATTCTGCCATTTACAAAGGTGGCATTCACATTCCAGACTAAAGGGAAGTGTCATCCCCTCTTTATGAGACCTTAAAACTGCTGCAAAGGTCCAGTCTCCGTTTCTGATGTGAGACTATTTATTTAACTATTTATTTAGGTCATCACTTTTTGTCACAATCTGGCCTTGTTTTTACAGCTGTGGACTAACCAAGAACTAAACAAAACAAAACAAAAAACCCCCAAACACACACCAAAAAAAAAAAACCAAACCAAAACCAAACACACAAATAACCCCAAACCAAGCAAACAAAAAATACCAACAAACAAACAAACAAAAAACATAACCCTGGCATTCTGGTGACCATACACACTGAATTGCAAATACAGGGCTAGAATTGCAGAAGTCAAAGTTCTCACTACAGAAGACACCCAAAGAACAAGAGGTAAATATGCTTGTTGAATTTGCTAGACTTTCTAATGCAAACTAGTCAAGACCATACACGACCAGAAAAAAAAAAAAAAAGATGAACGATCAGAAAAGGGACTACAGTGAGATGTAGTTAATGTCCCCACTGCTATATATTTCACAGTGAATGTCCGCCCCGCTATCCCCACGCATACACACGCACACATATTCACAATCCTCTGTGCTCTGCTGTATCTGGGGGAGCAAGACAGCAGGTGAAACCAAAGGGCCACTTCTGTTTATAGGCTTGTTCAGGCCAGTGGCAAACAGCAGATGCTTAGTGAAGGTGATGGAGCAGGCGTATAGTGACAATTCCCCAGACTACTCTTCCCAACATCCATCTATTTTTGGCTCAGAGACTTCCTTTAACACAATACATACAATTTTTCCAGATTAGTGATCTGCTTTTAGAAATCTTCACTTACAGTTACAGATGATATTTAGTGCAAGGTTCTCCAGCTACATTGCATGTCTCTTGTATTAAGTGAGCTACTACACACTGATATGGAAAAATCCAGCCTGCTGCCCTCATCCCAGAGAGAAGGGCAAAGTAAGTATTTGGGCAGCCCACACTGATTGAACTGCTGTACAGGTCTTCTGTGAATAATCAGCAGAGAAGAGGGGTCTGCTGCAGCCATGCCATTCCACAGCAGGAAAGATCCTCCTGTGGTGGTGGAAGTTTGGAAGTCCTGTCCTAGAGGTTACGTTTTTGAGTGGCACATATACTATTAGAGCCATAAATACAGATCTGTCATCAATGAAGTTACTCTTTCACCTCCAGTCACTGTTTAGAGAGGATAGAGTGATGTTTTAGCAAGAGGGGATAGGGAGCACATTGCTGGACACTGAAGAAGTACCAGCTACATGGACAATCATGAGACAGCATGAACCTGTCATTTCCCCACAGTAACACACCAACAGGGTCATCGCTCTTCCAGAGGCATCCAAAAAACTAGCTGTTGTTCACGGTTCAATACATTTGCTCTTTATGCATCTCCTCATTGCACAAGTAGCTACTGCATGCTTTACCACCCAATAAAATGTGATTAAGCCAGAAAAAGAGAGGCTAAAGGAAAGAATCAGTGTGCAAGAACAAAAGGCTCTCCTAGCAGTTTTACACTCTATTCATGTAATACACAAACCAAAAATAATACAGAGTAAAGCCTACTGTCTAACTAAGCAGGTTTAAATAATTCTTAGGGGTTTTTATCACCCAGAAATCTCAAAATACTTTACAAAGGTGAGCACACTTAGGAAGAGCCAGAATACAACCCACTCCCAGGCATTTGCTCTTTCCATTAGACTACATCACTACCTCCAAGTATGAGCACACTTCTGTTACAGCTGACATGGAACGATGCATTAATGCATTAAAGGAACAGTTTTTTCCTTAATTTTCCTTAATTTTCTACTGATTGCTTTTACACATTGTTTCAAATATTCTGTTTTTAAAAATAATAGCTTACTATGCATCTATGCTACGCTAAGTACTACTATATGTGTAAGTAATACTTCATGCAATTCTCCTTTCAGTTACAGTAAGAAAGTAGACAATAATCAAAATACAAATGCCTCCTCTCAAAACCTTTATTTTTTTGTACATGTAAAGGAAAAAGTAGGTTTAACAATCATCAAAACAAAACAAAAATTATTATGATAGGAGAAACAAAGATAAAATCATGAAGAGTTTTGGTACAAATAAGGCAAAGTTCATGCTTTCCTCCAAAAGAGAGAAGGTTGCAGAAATTATCACAGAAGGAGGGTTTCATAACAAAATTCAAAGGCCAACATTGAACAAAAAAATTTGGAAAGCTCATAGTGTTACTTTTCAGCACGACCTGTTAAAATCAGCATGGAGAGCCAAGTAAATCAATAAAAAACATACCCATGCTCACCTGCATTCTCAAATCAGAAAGTTACTGTCAACAAGTTTTGATCTTTGCTGCAGAAGTAGGAATCCACAGTAAAATTTGAAAAACACAGTGGATTAATTCCAGATTTGCACTTTTGAAACCACACTGATGATTTTTAAATCTTTGTTGAACAAATGATATTTAGCATGTCTCAATGCCTATGGTCTGCTGAACAAGGGCTGTAGCTAATATAAATACTGTATGAAAAAAACACGTCAAAGCTTTTTTTTTCTTCTTAGGGTTCACAATGAAAATAGTATTGTTCAGAACAAAAAAGGAAAAATCTACTACAATTTTATGTCCGTTGTCTCCAGTTAGAACTGCTGGAGCGAGTTTGTGTAAACTTGGTTCAGGGAAGACATAAATAGCATCTTTTTAAGCTAATGATTTTCACCACAGGCCATCTAAAACAGGTGTTAAGAGTGGCCCTGAAACAGATCCCATCTGTGTTCACCTAAGTTCGTTTATTTTTGTTTTGCTCCATTTTAATGTATGTATACATCCTGTGGTTTCAGCTTGTCTTTTCAGCCCACTCCCATCCTCTGCACTCCCAATCTGTCAGCCAGACTCCAGGGACAGGAATTAAAAATGACCACATTTAAAAACTGTACCTCCCTGCGTAACAGACTTTACAGAAGCAGACAGACTAAAAAGCTGAAAAGTTCCCCATGGTCTTTGCCTATTAAAGCCCTCAGCTTGCCAACAGCAGGCCACATTTTAGTGTCAAAGAACAGGGCACCAGCTTGTTTTTCTGTGTGATGGGAAGAGCTGGGGTATCCTGTCTCTTCACATTTCATATTACACTCTCTGTGAAGGAAGTCAACAACATTGGGATGCTCAAAAACACCCTGTATTATTACAGAGAGGACACAAGATGCTTGCTGAGAAAGAGTGCTGACATCAGAATATGGCTGATCCAGCATGAGTGATAAAAGCTTATTTTTGGTTGGTTCAGGCAGTATTTGATTAAAATAAGATTAAATCCTCATCAGACTTTCTTGAAAATAATTCTACACCCAGCCCATCAGTCTGCCTCGTTCTCCATCTTACAGTATTTTCCACCATTAATAAGAAAGAGGTAAGTTTCTATTCATCAGATGAGCAAAGAGATAGGGAAAGTCCTTGAAAACAGTAATGCAAGGAAGTATAAGGAAGGATTTGGTCAACTGGCAACCAAACAGAAGCCTTCTGTTATTTCCCACTGAGAAGTAACAGGATCTGGGCTATAGATATGTTTGTCAAACATATCTATAGCAGGGATAATTAAGTTAGTACAGCAAACTAGGTGCATGCTTTGAAGTGTTCATGCAGTTGCTATACTGACTTTTTTTTTCACCTGGTAGGTTAAGCTCACCATCTCCTCACACATATTTGCAGACTCATGACCTATCCTCTGTCCTCATTATCACTTCATATCTGATAGCTGAACGTCTTGGAAATTATATTCAAAGATTTAGTTATAAATAAAGAAGGCTAACAGAAGCCTAAATACATGGCTTCTGTCACAGAGGAATAACCGTCTGGAATTTCTTATGGCTCCTTTCTGTCAAGGAGTTCACAAAACTTTTCAAACACACAAATATTCCTCTAAAGTAGGTATTGATATTTTTTCTTTTTTCAAGGCCACTTATGAGTAGCAGCCAAAATTCTGATTCTCAGTTTCCTGTAACTGGAAAAACTGGGGAAACAAACAACATTCTTGCTCTCCTTTACAAAAAGTCACACAGATTTTTCAATTTCTATGCTGGTATCACTCAGACTAAGAGGGTCAAAATATAAAATAGAAAGCTTTAAAACCCCTGTCTTTGGAAGTAATTTTTTATCCCATAATATTACTAGCAGTGATACCTTTCCTGTAGAGATCAAACCTAACAAGATGGTGAGAATTCTGTTGAAGTCTGTACTGGGGTGTCTGTCCCTGGCAAGAGTACCACCCAAGTATACAGAATCTGCGACAATATCCAGACTGATTCCCACTGAGCTCAGCAAAGCCAAGACATTATCCTATATGCTCTTCCATACAGCTGGGTAGTGATTTCATATGCAAAGCTCCTCACTTACCTACATCCTACAAATCAGAGTTCTCCACTGCCTGTCCTTCACCCAACTCAGTAGGGGCCTACTGACAGTCTCCCATTTTCTACATTAGGTTTCTATGGCAAAAAAATATTATTACATTTACTTAAATCAGTGTATTTCTAATGGTTGTAGGACCCTGCACGCACAAGACAGTTTCAAGACAGTGGCTCATAGCCCAGTAGACTGGATTGGCACATGTACTCCTGACTCAGAAGTAACTGGCATTTACTTCTGAGTAAGAGACACAATTGTGATAAAGACTATATGCCCATGTACAATTTCTATTTACTTTGTCAGAGACCTCTGTTTTGAGATTTATGGATTGGAGAAATCCCAGGTCAGACATGAGCACAGTTGACAGAGCAAGATACTGCTCTAACTGTCCTTATAGTGTCCATCCTGTGGGAACACATGGGCTTTCATTTCCCAATAACATCAGCCAGATACATCCATTTTAACCTATTCATTTGGCTAAAAAGAAAAAACATTCTCTTGCTGCATTTGATTGTTGTACCTTTGCCTTTATTTCCAAGTTAATCCTTACTTACGGTTATTGTCCCCAGTATCTTATTTCTCAGGACACGAACAGGCTGGCTGAAGTTATATCTCCATTTTATATGAGGGCAAAAAAATCTCTCTTGTAGTCCTCTACCCATACCCATAAAACAACACATAAAACTGCCTTAAAAGAGTCAAGCAGCAGACTTACCTCCTGTACCTCAGATGTTTTCAGAGAGGCAAAGCAAATGAGCAAGACAGGCCTCAGAAGCTTGCCCCGAAAATAAGACCTCTCACTTTTATGAGGGTTCCAAACCCATCTCAGAAGCTGCACATCACTGGCACTGATGTGAAGCCCAAAGCCTGACAGGCACTCGCAGACCCCGATGCACAGAGCCACTGTGAGTATTGGGAACCAATGGTAAGCATGAGAGACCAAATTTCCTCCTATGTGCAAACTCAAGATTCAATTTTCTGCAAGGTTACCCCCAATAATTAAAAGGTTCTGTAATTTACCCTTAAAAGCCAGTCACGATGGGATCCATCAGGATCGATCTGTTATCTTTACCTCTGCACATACAGTGTGTGTGTGCCTTTCCTATGCAATACAGTTTACCAAATGAATGCTGGCAATATTTTCCACTAATTGCAAGAGTTACTAAACTGAACCTTAACTAAAATTAAGTTGACTATTAAAAGCTCAATGAGTAACCCAGCAAACGGAAGCACTGTGCATAGGATTTAGCAAGCACGCAAGTGATCTGGCAACCACCAAGCCACAATACTTGCTGAACTTCCTATAACTAAAATTGGTTCCATACAATAGTCATACATTCATGGTGCATGAAGAATTAATGCTCACAATGTTTGTATGTATTAAAATGCCAAAATAAATGTGTAATAATTCAAGCACGCTATTCTGAAAACTCAAAGTTAGTGGATTGAAAGTTACAGGTTAATCTACAACAGACACTCTCCACTAAAATAACAGATCTCCCTGTATCAGTTTTAAAAATATATGAATAATATTCTTAGCTATTAAGGTGTTATCATAGACAGTCCTACAAATTTTAGCTACCTCAATAAAAACACTTCCAGGATTTGTAAGAAACAGACATTGTTATTACATGTTTACTCACTATATATATGTGTTTCATGATTGCAGTTTCTAAATTTACAAATACATCTTTTTTATGTTTGTCCAGTTTCTAGGCTATACCTCTATACAAATATGTTCTACATTTTGCTTTATGTACATAAATTAAAAGCAGCAAGAAATAATATTAAGACTGCACACAGTCTAGCTATCTTTGACAAACTCAAAAACTAGAAATTCCCTCAGAAAAAGTTCTCTCACGGGAAAAATAAAAACAAAGAAAGAGAAAAATAAAAACAAAAAAAGAGAAAAATAAGAACAAAAAAAGAGAAAAATAAAAACAAAAAAAGAGAAAAATAAAAACATTCTTATTGATTCATGTGGACAAAAGGTACTTTTGCACAAAAAGACAGTATGATTCAGAAGAAAATTTACAAGATTTCCTAAATACTGTCCCCATTGAAAAAATCCAATTATTTTAAAAAACAAAAGGTCAAAGTGGACATATGCAGAGTTATGTGAAAAAGTTATTGATGAAAGAGTATTTGCTGATAAGAATGCATCTATTTGAAATAGGATAGCATTTGGGACTATTCGAACAAAAGTCTACAGAAAACTGATAAATCAAGGACCTGAGCAGGATTTAAACAAACAACAGACATAGCTGAGAACACATGAAATGCCACGAGTACAGCTGAGAAATAAGTGATGGCACAGGACCACTTACTCAGCTACTAACAAGACATTATTTGCTTTGGCCTCTGTAGAGCAAGACAGCTATCAATCCTTCCACAGCTCCAGAAAGGCTTGGAACTGAAGCCTTGAAAAAAGTGGTTATTATTTCTAGGTGTACACATAGAACACCCCAATAATTCTGGCTCTCAAAAATCAAAACTCCCACCATGTATCACAGTCTGGTGAAACCCTAAGTGACTTCTTGCAGAAGAGTTCTTCCTCCAAATACTGCTGTTACAATACACCAGGGCCTGGATTCTCCAAGAAACCCTCTAGGAGCAATAATAGTTTTGGATGCCAGCACCCAGCTTTCAAGTGCTCTGCCTGTGAGATGGAGCCCTCAGCCCTGCTAGTTACTCCTGTGTCTTGTGCAGTGCCTGCTGACCCAGGAGCAGCCACTGCTGAGCAAGAACAGCCCAGTACTGACAGTAGGAGACACCAAAGGCCACACTCACCTGTAGTCCCACTTCTTCTTCTCAAGGACTTGCATTTTTAAGCAGAAATACTCAATTTTTTTTTTTAGTTTTGATACCTTTTTCATGGTTTTCAGGCTGCTTCTGAAAGAAACCTGCTGGAGGGTCCTTTCTTTCAAGGGCATAGCTGGAGAAAGTGAGATATATCACACACAGAAATCCACCATTTTGCAAAGAGTTTGCTCTTTCTGAAGTCTGCTGGGATGTGAGGGGAAAGATGGGAGCAGAGAGGCTCAACCTTGTCAGGATGGAAGTGCTTGAGAACATCCAAAGCAGATCTCTGGCCACCTGGGAAAGCTGGATATTGAAAACGTAGGCACTCACACAGGTTAGGCAACTTCTAAGGTTAGGTGGCAGTTCAGTGGGGATATTGAGGATCTCAGTTTGGGCTTTCAATGCCTAAATCCCACTTAAGTCCCACTTAAGGCATCTAATCCTTTTGTGGATCTGGGCCTAAAGCCTTGCCAGGCAGAAGAGAGTCTATGCATGCAAAAACTGATGGTCAGTGACAGTCTGGTTCTGTTAAAACTAAACTAAACAGAGAACGACCTTATTTTGTACAAAGGAATAATGCAGAATAATCAAAGACACGTTCTAGTCACGCAAAGTTAATGGAAAGTTAATGCAGCTGATACAGATCACAGTCCTGTCTTTAGACCCTGTGACAGTTTTGCTGACCTGGAGAACATTATAACCCATAAATCATAGGTCTTCAATAGCCCATAGGAAGACGTACATTTGGAAATGTTCAAAAGAAAAAATTACTATAGGAGTCCTCAAAAAAACACCTCACCAACATCAGCTTCAAGAGGTGAAACTACAAAGGAGTAAAAATTTATAAAACACTGTAATGTTTAAAAAGAGTTACTAATTCAAAGAACAATATTCGGCTATTCAATGACCAACTGGTTTGCCATGCTCAATGGAATTAAGTAGTTTCAGTCCAGTTCTTGATAGCCAGGAGTCTGCCTGGCAAAAACTACCGATTTATTTCTCACTTACCTGCAGTGCTGTTGGCAGTCTCAGCCATGAGGTAAAGTGTGAGAACACGTGGATAACAGTTTACCCTATACTGCCTACACCTTCTATCTCCGTATCACAAATGCATTTTTAATTTTTTAAAAGGTGCCTGTACTTGCCTCATTTGAATTCAGTTGACAGGACTGTGAATATGATATTTGCTTATACAAATTATCTAATTGACAAAAGTGGTCTTGGCATAAAAGTAGATCAGAATTACAATAATAAAATACAATTTATTGTTATTATTCTATATCACTGTTATTAAAAGCAAAATATCATGAATTATTACTAATTATTTTAATGGTAAATATTTCTGCCAGAACCCAGCTATGCACTGCAACATTCATCTGACTGCAAAAAATGAGATTCCTCCATGGTTAAAACACCGAGTTCTCCATTTTGCAGATCCAAATACATCTTTACAGAGCTCTGCTTCACATGAAAATTCTCCTGCAGCTGCCCATCAACCAGCACCCAAACTTTATAAACCAGGAGAAAAACAAAGGGATCTGCCTCCCAGTTCTTCCTATCTGCAGATGGGCAAAGGGATCTGGCAGCTCACTCCCTAACTCTTGCAAGTTTTGCATTACAAAATCAGTATTTGATAC